>NC_136928.1:52654663-53174899 GCF_949752795.1 Hyperoodon ampullatus | reverse complement strand
CCTACTATTCTAACTCAGGGCCTCCAGTGCAAGCCCAGAGATGAGAAAGAGGAAGAAAATATCTTTTTTAAATGATGATAATATTCCCATTCTCTGCTCACCCTGGAGGCTTATTTTGAAAATCACAGTGATTTAACTTGTTAGCGGTTTAATTCACTTTTAAAAGATTAACCAGACTAATTACTCATCAGATTTCACCACCTTTGTCAGCCTCAATAAGGATCCTTTGTTACAATGATTAATGTGTTTTAATTGCAGCTTCTCTCAGAGCAATAATTCAATCGCACAGTATTTGCCGAATATATGGAAATCTTGGAAATGCTTTGACAGCTGAGCTATTCTTGGGAAATGAAAGTAAAGGAATATATGTAACTAACAAAAAGTGTTTTATAGCATATCATTAATATGGATTTTCCCTCTCTGACAGACCTTGCTCAACTTCAGTCCATGAAGCTGCTTGCTGTGCATGTCAGTTTGCCATCCAGGAACTACCAGGAGGTAGAGATCAATTAACACAGGTGACTGGATTTTCTCCAGTTGGTGTCCTCAAACATATGTTAATCATAGTAATAATCATAGCAAATATACATCGGTCACAGGGAAAGTTAATTAACTAGCCAGTGTCCATAAATAATCATCCAGTTAAGAGAGTGGATCCTGTGTTGATCATTCTATTTTCTACCCAATGCTTCATCTTCATTCATGTAACTGCTGTGTGCTTTCCAAGTTAAGGATTTTACAACGTCAGAAAGATCTCTGTAGAACCTGGTAGAGAGATGAATTGTATGTGGCCAATACTAATCTCAAACTTACAATGTATTTTAATGGTATTATTTTTTAAAGCACAGTGGTTCCAAGACCTTTGGAGTTGATTCTTGGTTCTATCACTTATTAGCTATGAGACCTTGGGGGAAATGAGCAGTATCTAGCCTCCCAGCCTTCAGTTTCCTCATCTCTAAAGTAGGCATGATAATACCCACCTGATAGTGAGGATTAAAATGAGGCATTACATGTAAGACCCAGCACACCACCTAGAATATAGTAAGCATTCATTAAATTATTTTTGAAAAAGCTATAAGCCTTTATACTTTAAGAAAACCATATGAACATGAGAATCAGGGATCTGATCTCACAATAACCCAGAGACAGGTAGGAAAGGGGTGCTACTGTTGTTTTTCACAGAAGAGGAAACGGCATAGGGAGGCATGATGATGTCAGTAAACACGTGATATATTTCCATCAACTAACTACTCAATCAAGCAAAAAGGGTGCTCTAAAGCCCACAGATGCTGAGCCCCATTGCAGTGCTTTTCCTACAGCCACCTTGGAGGCATCAGGGTCTCTGAATGAGTAGAGTAGTTGAGAACAGAATAACTAACTCATTATTTGTTGACAAATATTAGCCCCTCTGTGGGATATATGCATCAATAATAGCTAACAGAGCCAGGAATTACCTCATTTAATTCATATAGCAAGCCTAGCAGGTAAATATCATTATTGCCCCCATTTTACAGGTGAGGACACTGAAGCTTAGAGATATTAAATAACTTGTTTGACAGATTTAAACCCAGGTCTGTCCAACTGTAGTGTCTGTGTTTTAACCATATACAATTCTGCCTCCTGCCAATCCCACTTTATAAGATGCCGTTTTAAAAAGGGAAAGTTTTAAGTAAGACCTACCTGGTCTATATGGTAATTAATCAGTATGCTTTAAATTTCCATCCTAGTGGTTCAGGCAACCACGACTCAACAATTTTCTTAACTTCTGAACCAGAGGTTGTGAATACTGTTGTTCCTTCACTTGGGGAATGGCACTGGCTGTGAAAAAAATTAGGAAGTAAATTCTTCCTTGGGTATTTATAATACACATTTGCACATTTGCATGGGGAAGGCGCTGAGAAATACTATGGTTTGAAAAAATTGTTTAATTGTGTTAAACCTGATTCATAGGCTTATCTGGCCATAGAACTCTTCTTTTTAGTTATAATCATTAAGAACCTATGGGAACCCACTTAGATTCATTTACATAATAATCATGGGCAAAATTTATAGAGCACTTAGTATTTCCCAGACACTGATCTCAGAACTTCACATGTATTCACTGATGTTATCTTTTTTAAAATATTTATTTATTTGGCTGCACTGGGTCTTAGTTGTGGCACATGGGATCTTTGTTGCGGCATGTGGAATCTTTTAATTGCGCATGTGGGCTCTTAGTTGCAGCATGCAGGATCTAGTTCCCTGACCAGGGATCAAACCCAGGCCCCATGCATTGGGAGTGTGGAGTCTTAACCACTGGACCACCAGGGAAGTCCCATGTATTCACTGATGTTATAATACTCTTATGAGGCAGGTGTTTTCAGAATAACCTTATGAGGTAAATGTTTTTCTTAAACAATTTTCCCAAGATCACAAACTATTAAGTGGCAGAGGCAGGATCTGAACTCAGGGTGTTTTCCTCTAGAACCTGTGCTCTCACAGCTTCCATGGAAGAGCTGATGTAGCAGGTCATACTCAGAAGCATGTCATATGTTTTTCTTATTTAAATATGGAATAAGTATGCTATATCAAATTTCCATTTTGATTAAATTGACCCAACCAAGGAGGAAAAACCTGGCAAAACCACCTCTGTGAATCAGACACTCAACACAATCAAATTTGTCTATCTGATATTGATAACTACATTTTTTCCCCTATAGTGCTGTTTCATTCTTAAAATACTTGATCCAGTTTTGGGCATCTGCTTCTATTTTGTGACAGACACAGACACTTATCACCGTATCTCTTGCCAGGTAATAATCACTTCAGGTTTCCTCCAGGACTAGTACGCCAAGATCAGACAAATAAGAATTCTCACTTAGGGACTTCCCTAATGGCGCAGTGGTTAAGAATCCGCCTGCCAATGCAGTGGACATGGGTTCGAGCCCTGGTCCGGGAAGATCCCACATGCTGCGGAGCAACTAAGCCCGGGCGCCACAACTACTGAGCCTGCCCTCTAGAGCCCGTGAGCCACAACTAGAGAAAGCCCACGCGCAGCAACGAAGACCCAACACAGCCAAAAATAAATGAATAACTAAATTAAATATATGATTGCCTTTTAAAAAATAAAAAAGAATTCTCACTTAGAGACAGTGAGGTGATCACCCATCTCAAATAGGAAAGCTGTTATTTACTCCAGAATGGCAAAGGCACAAGAATTCTCTTTTCTCTTCTTTGCTTTTCCTTTCCTTCTCTTTTACTTTATTTGGTTTTAGGTGGAGCAATGGCTTATGGAATGACAAAGTTTGGGACTCACTCACTTAACTGAAGATACCCCAGCCTAGAAGAAGGACCAGGAGAAAAGGCAATGGCCCCAAAGGTGCAGAAAGCCCAAAGAAAGCTTCCAAGTGCTGTTCTGCCTTCCTTTTCTTTTGATCCTCTCTCCCCATAGGGTGGCTTTTTTTTTTTTGAAGCACACTTTTCCAAGTTGTTACATTAACAAATTTGCACTGATTTCTTTATCCTTGTCATCTAAAGACCACCTTGTTGGCGGATGGTGAACTTTTCCTTTATGCCAGGCCTGCTGCACTGTCTAATGTCACAAGTGTCTGCTCACATTAGCTCCCGGAGACTGGAGAAGATTCTGCATAGTGCCTTTCCAGCAAGTTGATTTGACAGAATGAGTCCCCATGCTAGCTCATGGCACTTATCAGTTAGTCAGCTTTCCTCGGGGAGGAGAATTTAGAGTGCACCATATTCAGTTTCCAAATCAACTGCTGTCCCCTCAGGAAGCTGTGTGTTGCATTATTAAAAGAGATGCCTTCAACTACAGCACCATACTTAAACATTCATCCACATTAAAAAAAAAAGAAGAAGCAGGAATGAGGCAGGCAGCACCACAATTCCCCACACTCTTCACTGTTAACTCTTTCTCCCCAGGTTTCAAGTCTCCCTCTTTGAACAGTCCTGTAACTTTTATTGGTGAGCATGAACAGTGTGATTTTGTGACTGTTACCTTTACATAAAGTGGGGTGTTTTTGCATTACTTAGGCTGGCTATACTCCCTGAGCTCCAATAGCAAAGTTAAATCCAAAAATCTAGCTGCCGGAAACGGCAACAACTTTGATTTATCTGTTACCTACCTCTCCCAGGAGTTCAAATGAAAAGCAGGAATTAGTTCTGAGTTGAAGATGAACAGATTCGAAGCTCACACTTTCATAATTATAACTTCAGATATTTCTAATTTTTTAAAACAACAAAATCTGTGGCCAGTTTGTCTTTATCATTCCAAAAGAGAAATCGACAAGATTGCTGGAGCAAAGGAGGGATCCTTTTTATTTTTTTATTTTATTTTTTATTTATTTTTTTTTTTGCAATACGCGGGCCTCTCACTGCTGTGGCCTCTCCCACTGCAGAGCACAGGCTCCGGACGTGCAGGCTCAGCGGCCATGGCTCACAGGCCCAGCCGCTCCGCGGCATGTGGGATCCTCCCGGACCGGGGCATGAACCCGCGTCCCCTGCATCGGCAGGCGGACCCCCAACCACTGCGCCACCAGGGAAGCCCAAGAGGGATCCTTTTTAAAGCTGCATGTTGATATAAATATGAAAATGGATTAAACTCTGCTTCCAATTTCCAAACTTGTGTACTTCAATGAATATTAAATGGCAGGACCCTATCATCATCATGACTTATTTACTCACCAGAGTTTTTTATCAAAAAGGGACTGGAATTGCCTGTGGAACCTGAAAGTCTCCTGTAATTGAGTTTAGAGTGGTAAATCCACTAACCAGGCCACGGCCCCAGAGACACCCCTGAAACCCACCTGTCAGCTGGTGTTAGATCACAACTCAAACAAGGCATGGCTGCCTGCTCCTGCAAAACGCTGATGTGGCCCAAAACAAAAAAAAGAGAAGTGATTTCCCCAGGGATGAGGGAGGGCTGGGGGCAAATTATGGGGGTTGGGAGGGCAAGAGAAAAACTCTCATCTAACAGCTGCCTGATGTCAGCTGGAATCATGATCTGAAACTCAGCTTGGGAGGGGAACTGGCCAGGGCCTCATTCGGTAAGGTGTCATTTCTCTATTCCAACATCCGTTAGGTAGGGGCGTAATGGAGTGGACAAGAAGCTTTTTCATCACGGATGAGCCATGGAAAACAAAGCCCAGAGTTTCAGTGAGGAAAAAGATACAACAGGCTTAGGACTGATGCAGAAAATTTCACATCTGTAAATGGAGGAAACTGTCCAACTGAGACCGGCTGGACCAGTCAGGGATGGGAGCAGGAACATTTTAAGCCAAAGAACCATCATTCAGCCAATAAATGTTTGTTTACTACTGCTAATTACTGTATCAGTTGCTGAATATATCAAAAGAAATAAGACATAGAGTTCACAGGTTTTTGAGCACGAGCCACCCTGTTCTTCTTGCTTGGCCCTGCAATAAACCTTTCTCTGCTCCAAACTCTGACAAAAATAAATAAATAATTAAATAAATAAGACATAGTCCTTGCTCTGGAGGAACTAAAAATATGGTTGGGGAGACATGCAGATAAGTCAACTATTACAATACAGCGTTTGTCAAGGGCTATGAGAGCAAAAATATGTGCCTGAAACAATAAGTAAGGAGAAGGTGACATTTAAACTCGGTTTTTCAAAATAAGTAAGGTTTAGCCAGGCAAGGGAGAATAGGGTGTGTGGGGACGGCAGTAGGAATGAGAAGCTCTTGCTGTATGGAGGAGATACATGATCAAAAGGAACAGAGTGATAGTCTTATAGGGCTCCCAGAGGCTCGATGTGACTGGATCATCTCTCAGGACTAACGGATTAGATGCTGAGAGAGATGGGACTAGAGAGAGAGAGAGAGAAGCCAAAAGATCAAGGACTTTTGTCAGCCTGGCTAGTAAGTTTATCCTGAAAGCCATGGGGAGCAATGGAATGAAAGAATTTTAAGCAAGGGAGTGGTGTGGTCAGGTTTACCTTTTAGAAAGACTAGTTTACCTGTTGTGCACAGCACGAATCAGAAGGGGCAAGGCTGGAAATAGGAAGGCCATGAAGGAAGCCATACAGAAGTCTCTGAGAGAGGGGGTGATGGCCCACACCAGGGAAGGCGCAGTGGAGGGGGAAGGGACAGGTTAAGAAATACTATAGAAAAGAATCAGCAGTATTTGGAAGACAATTCAAAATGGGAGAAGAGGGAGGTATTCAGGATGGCTTCAAGGCTTCTGACTTGGGTTTAGGGTTGCTAGATTTATCAAATAAAAATGCATGCAATATTGGGACATATTGATACCAAAAAAATAATTCCTTGTTTATTTATTTATTTATTTTTGGCTGTACCACAAGGCTTGTGGGATCTTAGTTCTCCAACCAGGGATTGAACCTGCACCCACAGCAGTGAAAGCTTGGAGTCCTAACCACTGGACCACCAAGGAGTTCCCAAATGATTCCTTGTTTAACTGAAATGTAAATTTAACTGGGAATCCCTTATTTAATCTGGCAAACCTACTTAGGTGACTGGATAAATGTTGGGTCATTTCTCAAGCTGGGGATTAGAGGAGACAGAGATATGGGAGAGAGGGCCAAGAAGATGAGGAGTTTACTTCTATTTATACTGAGTTTCAGATATCCAAAGGATATATCCGACTTCTGATTAACCCCCAACACCTTTCTGCCCTTCTTCTGCAAGGATAGTGTTAGCTGGCACATGGCCACTCAGCTTAAGACTTTACTTCCCATCTTTCCTTGCAGAAAGCGGCCATGTGACCACACTCTGGCCAATAGGATGTGAGAAGAAGTGACGTGTGTCTTTTTTTTTTAAGATAATGCATATAATTTCTAATTTTATTTTATTTTTTAAATTAATTTTTATTGGAGTATAGTTGATTTACAATGTTGTGTTAGTGTCTGCTGTACAGCAAAGTGAATCAGTTATACATATATCCACTCTTTTTTATTTTTTATTTTATTTTAAAAATTTGTTTGTTTGTTTGTTTATTTATTTATTTTTGGCTGTGTTGGCTCTTCGTTGCTGCACGCGGGCTTTCTCTAGTTGCAGCGAGTGGAGCCTATTCTTCATTGCAGTGCGTGGGCTTCTCATTGTGGTAGCTTCTCTTTGTTGCAGAGCAAGGACTCTAGGCGCATGGATCTCAGTAGTTGTGGCACGTGGGCTCAGTAGTTGTGGCTCACGGGCTCTGGAGCACGGGTTCAGTAGTTGTGGTGCCCAGGCTTAGTTGCTCCGCGGCATGTGGGATCTTCCTCGACCAGGGCTCAAACCCGTGTCCCCTGCATTGGCAGGCAAATTCTTAACCACTGCGCCACCAGGGAAGTCCAAGAAATGATGCATGTCTTAGAAGGATTGGGCATGAATTCTCTGGACTCTTTTCTCCTTTCTTCTGGCTGAAAGATAACCAAAACTGAAATAGCCACCTTGGACTCAGAGATGAAAAGCATATGTTGAGGATGGCAGAGCCATCTAACTTGCCCTGGGCCATCTACCATATGAGAGAGAAATAAACTTAGCCTCCACCTTAATTACCAAGAGGAAATGTTCAATGAGCAGCTGGAAATACAGGCCTGCAGCTTAGAGAGAGGTGTGCACTAGGGAGGGAGAATTGGGAGTGATTAGTACACAGGCATTGAATGAGGCTTTGGGTTAGATTTCCTAGAGGAAAAGTGTGGTGTGAGAAGAACTAAGCAAAAGAAAGTCAAATGCTATCCTTTTTCTTTTGACGTGTTTTTTTTTTTTTTGGAGACACGACTTTAAATTTACCCTCAAGTTAATAGAGATCTTCCAGGAGTACTAGCATGGACGTTTGAATATTTTGTTTTCATTTCCAAAGTTTTTCCACTCTATCTAGCCATGCATTAATATTCAGTACTACTGAATTTGTTTGTATTTGGATTTATATTTCAGCACTGTCTGGGAAGGGGTAAGTTCTCACATCCTGTGAGTATTTGGACACTTACACACGTCCTGGTGGCTGTGCTAGTGTCTGTGGTAGGGTCAGTATATGTGTGTGTAGTGTGTGCCTTGGGTGTGTCAGCACACATGTTCATGTGTTCCTCTGTGTTCTCGCTTGTTGATATGCCCTAAAGACATCTTTGCTTGTTTGTCTGTGGGAGGTGCTGGTTATATTGGCTAAGTTAGTAGCCAGTCCCCAGCACTGCCAAGATATAGCGTTTTAGATTCTTCTCACGTGGAAGTCTTCTGTCCATTTTGGAGACTAGAATATTTTTTTAAAAGATCATTTCAATTGTCTTTTTTAAAAAATAGACTTTATCTTTTAGAGCAGTTTTAAGTTCATAGCAAAATTGAATGGAAAGTACAGGCATCTCCCATGTATCCCCTGCTCTCACACATGCATAAGGTCCCCCATTATCAACATCCCCTACCAGAGTGTTATATTTGTTGCAATTGATTAATCTACATTGGCACGTCATTATCACCCCAAGTCCATAGTTTACATTAAGGTTCAGTCTTGGTATCGTACATTCTGTGGGTTTGGGCAAGTGTATAATAACTTGTATCCATCATTATAGTATCATACAGTGTGGCTGTACCATTTTGCATTCCCACAAGCAAGGAATGAGTGTTCCTGTTGCTCCACATCCTCACCAGCATTTGATGATGTCAGTGCCTTGGGTTTTGGCCATTCTAATAGGTATGTACTGCTCTCTCATTGTTTTCAATTGTCTTTTCAAATCCAAAATGTTTGAAGGAAGAGTCTCACAAAATTCTCCATGGTTATTCCTTGCCGCTTCTGTATAAGTCTACCTATTCTTCTCAAACCCCAAACTGAGGCTGAATTTTACATAATATTATATGAACTGAGATCTGCACAGGGATTAAGGACACCACAGTGTGTGTGTGTGTGTGTGTGTGTGTGTATGTGTGTGTATTTTGGAAATTTCTAAACATACTCAAAATTAGAATAAAAAGAACCTCCATGTACCCATGACCCAGCTTCAATTATTATCAACATTTTGACAATCTTGTTTCATCTATCCCTCCCTTTTTTCCTGCTAGTGTGCTTTAAAGCAAATATTAGATAGCTGAAACATTTCAGTTTGTACATTTCATTCAGTTTGTATCTCCAATTGATAAGACTTTTTCCATTCCACAGTGTCATTATTACCTAACAAAATTAACAACAGTTCTCAGTCTCATCTAAACCCAATCTGTGTTCAAATTTCTTGATTATCTCAGACATCTTTTTAGAGTTGGTTTTTTCAAAATCCATGTATTGCATATAGTCATGTCTTTTTGGTCTCTTATTATAAAGCAGTCCACCCCCACCATTGATTTGAGGAGGAACCAGGTAATTTGTTCTGTATAATATCCTGTGTTCTGTATTCATCTGATTGCTTTCCTGTGGAATCAAGTATGTAATATCAATGTAATACCAAGTGATATCAAGTAACATGTTCCTCTATCCTCCATATTTCCTATAAACTGGTAGTTATATCCAGGGTCTTGATTAGATTCCAGGTCAATATTTTGGCACCAATACTTCGTAGTGTGGTGCTATTACTATGAGGCATATAGTATCTGGTTGTTTCACTTTTAATGATGCCAAGATTGATCACTGGGTTTAAGTAGTGTCAGCCCACAAAGTTCCCATTAACCTTTCACCTGATGGTCTTAGCATCTATCGATGATTTTTACCTAGACTCATTATTTCATTTGGAGTATTAGTGATTTTTTTGTTTGTTTGTTTGTTTGTTTTTCGGTACGCGGGTCTCTCACTGTTGTGGCCTCTCCCGTTGTGAAGCACAGGCTCCGGACGCGCAGGCTCAGCGGCCATGGCTCACGGGCCCAGCCGCTCCGCGGCATGTGGGATCCTCCCGGACCGGGGCACGAACCCGTGTCCCCTGCATCGGCAGGCGGACTCTCAACCACTGCGCCACCAGGGAGGCCCGTATTAGTGATTTTTAAAAATTCTTTTTTTAATTAAAATGCCTCTTTTTTAAGACTTTTTTTTTTGATGTGGACCATTTAAAGTCTTTATTGATTTTGTTACAATATTGCTTCTGTTTTATGTTTTGGTTTTTTGGCTGCAAGCCATGTGGGATCTTAGCTCCCTGACCAGGGATCGAACCCACACCCCCTGAATTGGAAGGTGAAGTCTCAACCACTGGACCACCAGGGAAGTCCCTAAAAATTCTTTTCTTTTATTCCTTCTGCATTTATTAGCTGGCACTCTTCTAGCTCCAGAATATTGCTGATAAAGGCAATAATGTAAGTGCCAGGGGTTCAGGGTCAAGTGAGTGTCCTGTTTTCCTGGTCTTGTTCCATATTTTAAAAGATCAGTTAACTCTCCTAACTACACTGGTGGTCAGGCCTGAATTCCAGGCTCATTTCAACTGAAGTGACCCTTTGTGTTCAGATAATGTTGAAGTCAGCAAGTATCCTGGAGATGGGTCCACCTTGTGCTCCAGGAAAAGGGGGCTCTAGGAGTTGCAGGGGGGCCTCTTCCTAAGACACCAGGAGCTGAAGGCCTCTCAGAACCTGAGGCCTGACCACCAGAGACTGACTTTGCTGGTTTGGAGAGGGCTCTCTTTAGCCTCTCCCACCCGAGTCAGGCTCAGTCTGGGGCCCTGGCTCTCCTGCTTTTCAAGGAAGCAGCAGCCATTCAACCACTGGCCCTAGGAACCAAATGTCTGAGTCTCTGGTGCTTTAACTTTCTGGTGCTTCCTCTGTGTCCTCAGGTGGACTCTGGGCCCTTTTCTTCCCTGGTTTGGACACTGGGCTCCACACCTTCTTTGAGAAATAGAAACAGAGCTGATCTCCTGCCTCGTGTACCTCCATTAGCCCTTTCCCCCATCAGAAGTCTTTTGAAGAAAGCCCCAGGATGAATGGTCCTGCAGGCAGAACCCAATTCTGGGATTAATACTCAGCTCTCAGGGACCAGGATGTGAGGCGAGACTGGGATCCATCAGGTTGTATAGACAGCTCCCTACTCAGCAGGTGAGTAAATCATACAGACCATTCTTTCCTTAGAAGGTGAGCCTCTATGGAAAAAATGGCGCCAACATTCATTTCTGGGGGAGATGTATTTTAAATTCTGTATAAAAATGTACCGTAGTAGGAGTTCATGGTACACATTGTTGGGTTGTAAAAAATGAGACTTTTAGTCCCCTCAAGACGCTAATTTAAAAAAATACATATGTATATTCTTCAAAATAGTCACCTGCCTTTAGATGGTTACAAACCACAGAGGAAAACCTGTGTTATTCTTCACATTCCCACCAATAACCATTTGGCTTTGCATGACTTTAAGCTGTTTCTAAAAAATCAAATCCACTCTGAAAGCACAGTGGTTTGCCTTCATGGAGGGCGGCCAAAGAATATGCTGCAGGCTGAATGCAGCCCCCAGAGCGAGGAAAGCGTTTGCCCCTGCGCTACCCATACTTGGACACTAGATGGCAGGCTTACCTTCTAGATGGAAGTAAATGGCCCTGGCAGCCCTACCTCTGCTTCCGGCAGCCGCACCCTCAGGACAGATCCCAAAGGCATTTAGTGGGCTCCCCAGGGAAGGTGTGACCAAGCCTTGGTGTGAGGTGAGGGGAAGAGGTGTCTGATTTGGGAAGTCTTGCCTGCCTGTCTGCAGTTGCAATGGGATCAGTGTCGGGGCCCACAGGATCCCAAAACTCATGGTTTGTGGCCATTGTGACACCCCTGCAGTGCCAACTGGGCCCTCCTCACACCTGTTTGTCCCAGATGTGGGACTTAGAAATGTCTCCAGCGTCCCTCAGATTGGCTCAAGGTGCAAGGTCTTTCAGATGTCCCAAACCTGGGAGGTTATACTTTATGCAGGCTTTTATCAAACCGAAGCCCCTGCTGAGTGTAAGGACTGCTGAGGGCCAGGAAGGAAATGTACAAGCCTGTGCTGACCCTGGGGTCTGTGGTTTCACTAACATTCAAGACTCATGGCATTCTTTTTTTGTTATTATTTTTAATTTGCTAGATAAGTTTAGTTACCATCTGTCACCATACAAAGTTATTACAGTTTTTTTTTTTTTTTTTTTTTTTTTGCGGTACACGGGCCTCTCACCGTTGCGGCCTCTCCCATTGCGGAGCACAGGCTCCGGACGCGCAGGCCCAGCGGCCATGGCTCACGGGCCCAGCCGCTCCACGGCAATGTGGGATCTTCCCGAACCGGGGCACGAACCCGCGCCCCCTGCATCAGCAGGCGGACCCCCAACCACTGCGCCACCAGGAAAGCCCTACGGTATTATTAACTATAGTCCCTATGCGTATATTACATCCCTGTGGCTTACTTACTTACTTATTTATTTTTATTGAAGTATAGTTGATTTACAATATTGTGTTAGTTTCAGGTGTAGAGCAAAGTGGTTTGGTTACACATATATATACACACATATATATATATATATATTTTTTTTCAATTCTTTTCCACTATAGTCGATTATAAGATATTGAATATAGCTCTCTGTGCTGTACAGTAAATCCTTGTCCTTTATTTATTTTGTATGTGGCAGTGTGCATCTGCTAATCCTCTTCTCCCAGTTTATTCCTCCCCCCTTCCCCTTTGGTAACCATAAGTTTGTTTTCTATGTCCGTGAGCCTGTTTCTGTTTTGTAAGTTTATTTGTACTATTTTTTAGATTCCACATATAAGTGATATCATATAATATTTGTCTGTCTCTGTCTGACTTACTTCACTTAGTAAGATAATCTAGGTCCATCCATGTTGCTGCAAATGACATTATTTCATTCTTTTTTATGGTTGAGTAATATTCCATTGTATATACATACCACATCTTCTTTATCCATTCCTCTGTTGATGCACACTTAGGTTGCTTCCATGTCTTGGCTATTGTAAATAATGCCACTATGAACATTGGGGTGCATGTATCTTTTTGAATTAGAGTTTTCATCTTTTCTGGATATATGCCCAGGTGCGGGATTGCTGGATCATATGGTAGTTCTATTTTTAGCTTTTTAAGGAACCTCCACACTGTTCTCCATAGTGGCTGCACCAATTTACATTCCCACCAACTGTGTAGGAGGGGTCCCTTTTCTCCACACCCTCTCCAGCATTTATTATTTGTAGACTTTTTGATGATGGCCATTCTGACCTGTGTGAGGTGATACCTCACTGCAGTTTTGATTTGTATTTCTCTAATAATTAGCAATGTTGAGCATCTTTTCATTGCCTGTTGGCCATCTGTATGTCTTCTCTGGAGAAATGTCTGTTTAGGCCTTCTGCCCATTTTTTGATTGGATTGTTTGGTTTTTTTGTTATTGAGCTGTATGAGCTGTTTGTGTATTTTGGAAATCAATCCCTTGTCAGTTGCACCGCAAATGTTTTCTCCCAGTCCATAGGTTGTATTTTCATTTTGCTTTTGGTTTCTTTTGTTGTGCAAAAGCTTGTGAGTTTAATTAGGTACTATTAGTTTATATATTTATTTTATAACTGGAAGCTTGTGCCTCTTAATCTCCTTCACTTGCCTCATAGCATTCTTAACACGCCTTCTTTTGGTTGCTCCTGCTTTCCTCCCATCCAACCTAACCCTAAACCCAGGGTTTAGACATCATTATAAGTCCTGCTTGAGGACAAGAACCTTCGCTGGTTTACTTCTGGATTCCCTGTGTCTGGCACAAGGTGAGGGCTCAGTGAATGTTTTCTAAATGAATGGTTGATCAAATGAATTAATGTTGAAACTGAATAATCATTTAGTTTAACCTCCTAATTCTGAAAAGGGTCCCAAATGAATGGAAATGTATTATATTTTCTAGATTGCCTGTTGAGATTCCGCCCCAGGATCTGAACTTGGGATATGCCTGAACCTTTCTTACATGTAGCTGAAATCTCTCTCACACTGCAACTTGAGACAGTTCTTTTTGCTGTGACCTCAGTGCAAGTTGATTATGGGATTGGGGAGTAATATTTTTATGGGCTGAATTCTGTTCCCCCCAGAATTCATATGTTGAAGGTCTAGCCCCCAGAACCTCAGAATGTGGCTGTATTTGGAGACAAGGCCTTTAAAAAGGTGATTACAGTAAAATGAAACTGTTAGGATGGGCCCTAATCCAATCTGACTGGTGTCCTTACAGGAGGAGGAGATCTGGACACACAGAGAGACACCGGGGTGCATGCACAGAGTAAAGGCTGTGGGAAGAGGCAGCAAAAGGGCAGCTGGTTGTGTGCAAACCGAGGAGAGAGGAAACCTAACATGCTGACACCTTGATCTTAGACTTCCTGCCTTCAAAATGATGAGCAAATAAATATCTGTTGTGTAAGTCACCCAGTCTAGGGTATTTTGTTAGCAACTAGCAAACTAATATAAAGTGATATGATATGATATGATATATGATATATGGTTATAATGTAACAAAACATATGATACATCATGTTTTGCCCCTTTTGTCAGTATGTCCACTGTCTAAATGACTGTCATCTAACTGCTGTTTGATATAACATCAGGTAGGTGAGGTTTTCACCCTTCCTCTGGCCCCTGGCTCTTACCTGGCAGGCAGGAGGGCTGAAAGACACCCTAAAAAAGGAGAGATGTTCACAGCTTTAATCACAACATGGGCTGCCTTCCCAGGTCCTTTTTAGAAAAAATGGGCTCAAATGTGATGCAGAATAGGCTGATACAGTCCTCAGGAGAGGGGCTTCCCAAGCATCACAAAAGCCGAGCTCCCCAAAGAGGTCAGCATGGCCTCAGTGGCCCAAAGTTCGACACATCGGGATAAATCAGGTTTGTCAGAGAGAAAAAGCAACGAAAGAGGCTGCTTGTTGGAGATTAGATTAGATCAGAGAAGATTTCATAACGGCTCCACATCTTGAGGATTGAGGACTTGGGAGGGCAGGAGGGAGGGCACAGGGCTGGCTGAGGACGCAGCAGAGACTCTGAAGCAAGAATCAGCTCAGTGAACAGGGAACAGCCCAGGGTCAGAGATCACTGCAGTGAAGGTGTGAAAAACAAGGCAGTGCTGTCTCCTTCCAGAGTCACGTTTAAGTGGTAGGATTTGGTCTTGTGAAAAATGACTGAGGGTAACTTACTCTCTCTAAAGTGGAAATTCTGGGTCAGGCTAAGGGGGAGGGGCCAGGATGGATGGAGGAAGCTAAAACTGAGACTCAGCTCTTCTGGGCACGTGGCCACTAGGACGTCTCTGGGGCATGTCAACCCGCCTTCCTTACGCTGATGGAGACCCTCTCTCTCCTGTCGGAAATGCCACTGTGAGTAGATGCCACTGGAGAGGAGAGAGACACACCAACAGGAGCACACATAGAAGGAAGATCATCGTCCATAAAGGGTTTCTCCTGCCTTGGCACAGACATGCAAGAAGGGAAGTGGGGAAATGACCTTTTTCCTCTGTCCCTAATTTCCAGCTTAGCCTGGCTCAGATATGGGAACTAAGACTGGACCTTGGTCCTTCCTCTGTTAGTGCCCTTGGCCTCTTGGTCCTGGACTCCAGGGATTAGCCTCCCTCTTCCCTCTGCCCACCCCTCTGTCTCACCACATTCCTCCCTCCAGGTAGCTGGTCCTGCAGCTCCAACCATGTGTCTGTGGGTCACAGAGCTGGGTGGGTGCACTTCAGTATTGGGTAACACTGGGCCCTGAAGAAAGAACAAATCATGAAGATATCATCATCAAATAGATGATGATATCATCAGATAAACAGCCCCATTTTTCTGATGAGGTTGTTGAGACCAAAAATGGGGAAAGGATCTGCTGAAAGTCACATAGGGCTGATCAAATCTTCTAATAGACATTACCAGAGACATATGTCAAAGCCACGTGAGTCGTTAAAAAACACATCCCATAGAGTAATAGCTCAATTCCAGTCTTTTTTTCTGCCTATGTACCAATCCAGTCTATTTTTAAAAAGTCAGTCCTTGAAGCACTATATATCCCCTGACCACTTTATGTCAAGTAAAATTCTAACATGAAAATAGATGCACATGAAAATAGATGGCGTCTGCTCCCATGAAACCACATCTGGGAGAGTGGTCACTTCTGGGTCCTGGGTTCTGTAAGACACATCAACATGGTAGACGAGGGACAGGCTGACTCTGGTGGTGAAGCATCTGAGACCCAGGCCATTCAGAGGGGGAACTAGGGAAACTCAACCTGCAGAAGAAAATGCTAAAGAGAACCATGACAGTGAGCTTCAGTCGTGAAGGATGAAGGTGGGAAGGGCAGAGGTCACATATGTATTGTTCCTTAGGGCAAAATTAGGACCTAATCCTGCTAGAAGTCAGATTTAGGTCAAGAGAAGAAAGAACTTTCCAGGCTAGAATGGGATTTTCCTTTCTCCTCAGTCCTCTTGGGAAAGCGTTGTCTTAGCTTGGGCTCCTATAACAAAATACCATAGGCTAGGTGGCTTAAACAATAAACATTTATTTCTCAGAGTTCTGGAGGCTGGAAGTCTGAAGTCAGGGTGCCAGCATGGTCAGGTTCTTGGTAATAGACAGCTGCCTTCTCCCTGTATCCTCACGTGGCAGGGAGAGAGAGATGGATCTCGTGTCTCTTCCTCTTTTTATAAGGGCATTAATCCCATCAAGATCCCACCCTCATCACCTCGTCTAACCATAATTACCTCCCAAAGGCCCCGCTTCCAAATACCATCATATTGGGGATTAGGGTTTCAACGTATGAATTGGGAGAGACACACACGCACATTCAGTCCATGACAAGGGTCTTTGGTCAGACATAATTGATATTAACAAGAGAAGGGCTATTACCTTGTAGCTGTTTCCCTCTGAGAGACCAAAAACCTCCTCAGGGACCTCAAGGAACTGAGTACTCTCCATGATGGAGCCAGCATTCTGCAGAGAAGGCAAAACTATAGGAAAAATCCAAGGAGGCCTTGGGGAGGAGAAGAGAGGAGAGAGAAGGGGCTCCTGAGTGCTGGGTGTTGTGGTACCTCTCAAGCAATGGGAGCTGGCAATTCGGCCTTGGCCGGGGGTAGGCAGGACACGGGCTCTCTGGCTATCACGAGGTTCTGGTGCTTCCTGTGTGGGGACCTGGGAGCCATTTTTCTGAGCACACGGGAGTGGAGCAAGCCCACAGTTGTGTTGTGGTTTCCTTTGTACATGATGATTGCAAACCCACAGTCGACATCACACATGGGATATTTTTGAACAGCATGATGACAGTGGCACATTGAGGGCCCTCAGTCCTCTCCACTGGAATGGAGCAGAGAGGGACGCAGTGGCAGTAAAGGCAGGACCATTGTTGGATAAGAAACTCCAAGTATTTGCACTCTGTCGTTCTCTTCTTCCACCCATGTAAGCTCTCTGCAGCAGAGCTGCAGAGCGTATAGTTGTGTAGGTACACTGTACAACTCCTGAAGGCGTCATTCCAACCTGTGCAACTCTGACTGGCAGCTCTCTGTGAAGTCCGAGACCACAAGGAACCCAGGAGCCACACCCAAATTGCCATTTCAAAAAGACCTGTCACCTTGAGAGGGACAGCTGACCTTTTCACAAACATCTGTATGAGATTGACAGGACTCCAACCACACAGCCAGTGAAAGATGAGCGGCCCCTGGTTATCTCCCTACGGGAGATGACCTTCGGGAAAATTACAAAGTCAGGGGTTCTCAAGTTTTCACACCAAGTTGGATATCTTTCTGTTCTTTTTCTTTGACATCGCACAGAAGCGACTTACCAGTGGAATATGCTGATGGAAAATGTTGCATATTTACATCCCAAAGTATAAGTTATAAGCTTAATTTTAGCCTAATGTGATTTGAAATGGGAAACCACAGTTGCAAATAGCCCTGAATGTGATTAAACTCCAGAGGGGGTTGGGAATAATGGAGACATGACAGACCACCTCACAATAGCTCGCTCCACACAACAGGCTAATGAAATTACGTACCTGACACACAGTGTATTTTCTGAAAACTGAAAATGCACTTAACATCTCTGCGGTTGATATGCCAGAGATTTTTTTTCCTATGGAGAAGAACATTACATTTTAAAATTATTTGTTATATCTTTTTAAGTTGCCAGGAAAACCTCTCTGATTCGGCAGTACAACTTCCTAGAGAACATATGACTCTCCTGAAAAAAATCCCCCTTCCTTCTTGGTTTTAGAAGAGAAATTAGGGAAGAAGAATGATAAATTGGTCATGATGTTGGGGAGGAGAAAGGTTAATGTGGCCAGAGTCACAGGACTGGGTTTAAAATAAGAAAGAGTTATCCTGGTTTCCAGAGAAACTTGGCATGGGGATTCCTTCAATCACTGAGAGCTGAACTGTGGACATTATTTTGGTCAGTCTTGAAACATTCTCCATCTCTGGGTGAGTGGAATAGAAGGGAGTAGAGGGTGAGGGCAAGTGTTTTTTTTTTTAAATAAATTTATTTATTTTATTTATTTATTTTTGGCTGCATCACATCTTCATTGCTGCCCACAGGCTTTCTCTAGTTGCGGCGAGCGGGGGCTACTCTTCGTTGCGTGCACGGGCTTCTCATTGCAGTGGCTTCCCTTGCTGCGGGGCACGGGCTCTAGGTGCGCGGACTTCAGTAGTTGTGGCATGCGGGCTCAGTAGTTGCGGCTCGTGGGCTCTAGAGCGCAGGCTCAGTAGTTGTGGCGCACAGGCTTAGTTGCTCCGCGGCATGTGGGATCTTCCTGGACCAGGGCTCGAACCTGTGTCCCCTGCATTGGCAGGCGGATTCTTAACCACTGCACCACCAGGGAAGTCCCAAGTGTGTTTTGAAGACATTTCTTTTTTCCTGTGAAAACATTCTCTACTCCACCTCATTGATCTGCTTCCCTTTATTGCAAAACTTCTTAAAAGTTCACTAGTCCCTCCTGAAACCACTACAGTCAGGCTTTTGCCTCCACTACTTAATAAAACCACACTTGCCACTTGTCACCAAAGGCCTCCCCATAACTCAATACAATGGTCAGCTCCTAGTCCTCCTCTCACTAGGCCTGTTGGCTGTTTTCAACATGACGGATCATGCTTTTCTCCTTAAAATAATTTCTTCCAGGAAACCACCCTCTCCTGGTTTTTCTTCTCAGTCTTGACCTCTCTACTTGGATACCTAATAGGCACCTTAAATATGTCCCAAACTAGACTCTTAATATCTACCACTGAAATTTGTTCTTTCCTCATGCCTATCAGTTAACGCTTAGGCCAAAAATCTTGTAATCACCTTTAACTCTTTTTAATATCCCACAACCAGTCCCTGGGCAATTCCTTTCAAATCTACCTTCAAAATATAACAGAATATAACCTTTGCTCACCACCTCCACTGCTGTCCCCCCGCACCCCGGTTCAAATCATCCGCCTCCCTCCCCTGGGTGATTTCAACGACCTCCAACCTGCGTGCTGCTTCTGCTCCCCTCCCCCAACTCAGAGACTGCTCTCAACACACCAGCCCCTGTGAGCTTGTTAACATTAAATCAGATCCCAGGATCCAGACTTGGGTTCTTTCTCTATTATCCTGCTGTCCTCCTCCTTCCAAGAAGGGCATGGTCACTTCTAGGTAGGGGGACAAGGAAAGGATTGGGGGAAGTAGGACCTGAGTGGAGCCTGAATAACAAGGAGGATTGGAATGGGTAAGGGGGAACAGTGCGCTCCGGGGAATGCCACAGGCAAGGTCCTTAAAGCAGCCAGTCTCTTGATGCATTCAGAGATTGGAGAAAGGCCCGGGGGGGCAGACGTCCAACATTCATGTTAGGGAGTGCCTGGAAAGGTTAATCTGCATCAGCTGGTGGAGGGCCTTGAATGCCGCGCTCAGGAGTTTGGTCTTTATCCTGCATTTTCCAGTAGGCTTGGGCGGACGGTGAGTGGGAGCGACTATGAAATTCACTTAGCACAGTTATCTCAGCTGCCTGCCAAGTAGACTATTTAGTCCAATTCAGAGGCAGAGCTTTGTTGAGCATTGAGAAGTCACTTGCTCCGTATGAATCCAATCACCGCACCTCAAAGAGGGAACACAGAGCCGCCTCTGAAAAAGCCTGCCCCACGCTCTGGCAACTCAATTCATGAATATGCTTTTCCAATGTCTGACACTGCTGCTTAGCAAAGATATTATGGGACAAATCCTTGATTTGACCTTTTGTATCTCTATCCATCCCACTGTGCTAAAAGCAATTACGTGCATCTTGTGTGTGTCTGCTGGTATGGGAAGTCACTTAGCCAGGGTCCTTTTCACACTCCAACTGTCCTCTCGCTCATTCCTTCCCTCTCTCACCGCAGCAGCACAGCAGGCCTCCTCCCGCTGCTTGGCAGGCTCTGAAATGGCATTAGGGGGAGGTGAGCAGGGATGTAAACAGGTGGAAACAGTTCTGTCATGGTGATTAGCATTCCCTCGACCAGGCACAGCTCCAGATGAAAACACGGGGCTACAAGGGACCAGGGAGGAGAAAGCTGGCAGTGGAGCGGGAGGCAGAGGAGGGCTGAACCGACTCTCAAAGGGCGGCCAACCTTCTACACAAACTTCCTATGAAACAAAGCAAGCTCAGTGTCAGTGTGGTGGTAATGGTCCCTGTCTAGGGATAGGTGACCCATCAGCCACCTTCTTCACCTGTAGTAGATTTATGTGTGCTAGTGTCTGTGGGATTAAGTGTGTGTGCAATTACCCACATATGCAGCTGTGAGAATGCACAGTTGTCTGTGGGTGGCTGCATGTTGTTGTGTGCTTTCCAACACCTGTGTGAATGCCTGTGTGTTATCTATGTGTATGTGCTTATAGGTCTGGATGCCCAAGAGAATGCATGCTGGTATATGTCTATATATGTCTGAGGATGCATATATGGAGCTTGCATGTATGCATGACTGCATGCATGGCACGGTATATTTGTCTGTGTACAGTCTGTGTATGGGGCATTGTTGGCCTGTATGGGAAAAGGGCTGGGTGCGGAAGAACGCCCCATCCTTCGTTTTGATGGAGCGGCTCGGCATGACCATGGAAACCACTCCAATCCTGGCCAGGAAGAGGAGCCTTATTTTGCTAAATAGCCTAAGGGTCTGGTCCTTCGGGAACTGATACCCTTGACTCAGTTCCCCAATTCCCTCAAACTCGAGCCCTGAATGTAGTTGAAAGACAGATTCAGAGCTAGGGAAGATGTCCAGGAAGACAACAGAGGGAGAGGGTTAGAATGCTGGAGGCAAAGACCCTGGAGAAATTGGGAGAAGATCGAGGATCTTTTTTCTGAGTTTTTGTATGTAAATAATTTACCTTGGAAAAGTGAGCTGGCCTCTTGGGCAGGAGGTAAACGCGGACAATAAAATAATGGTGAGTAAAGTAATCTGCTCCCAGCCCAGGCTCACCCCTGATTGAGCTGAGGCTAAACTGGAGAAGGAGAGGAAACAAAACTGGCAGGTGGGGGAAGCTCATCAGAGCTGATTTGGACCAACTCCGCTGCCTGGAAGGGCTCTCTGCTCCCAGCCCTAGGCACCATCACCTGATGGTGCCGCCACTGACTCTGGAAACTAGGGCAGAAAGGAGAAGATTAGCAACGCCTGCAATCAGAACTATATATTGTTACCCAAAAAGACCTCTAAACACAGAAGATTTTACTGCAGTTGGCAGTTTCCTGCCACTCCAACTTCCAATCAGCAACGTGTGACCCGGAGTGATCTTATCACCCATTCCAGGCCACCTCTGAGCCGCTCAGATTATTCTCAAGGTAGGGAGGGGTTGATGAAACCTCAGGGTCAGGTTGTCTGCTTTTAAAATCATCCAAGAGTCTCACTCAGACAGACCTTTTATGATTACTCATTGATTGCTCATTGTATGCAAGTTAAGAATAGAGATAAAAAACAAAATAAAAATTATCCATGAGGATACAACCTGGAAATAACCAACATTTAACGTTTGATGTGTATCTTCCCAGGCTTTTTTTCCCCTTCTGTATGTCGCTATATCTATGTATATCTACGAGCTGTTTTATAACTTATTTTTTCACTTATTAATATGTCAAATATCATTTCATGTCAACGAAAATCTATACCATCTTTTTGTAAATTTATTTATTTATTTTTATTCTGGGCTGCGTTGCATCTTCGTTGCTGCAAGCGGGCTTTCTCTAATTGCGGCAAGCGGGGGCTACTCTTCATTGCAGTGTGCGGGCTTCTCATTGCGGTGGCTTCTCTTGTTGCAGAGCACAGGCTCCAGGTGTGCAGGCTTCAGTAGTTGTGGCATGCGGGTTCAGCAGTTGTGACTTGCAGGCTCAGTAGTTGTGGCACACGGGCTTAGTTGCTCTGCGGCATGTGGGATCTTCCCAGACCAGGGCTTGAACCCATGTCCTCTTCATTGGCAGGCAGATTCTTAACCACTGCACCACCAGGGAAGTCCCTACACCATCTTTTTAAATGGCTGCTAAACGTCTGATTGCATGGGCATACCATAATTTATTTAACCAATCTTTGTTTTTTAGATATTTAGGTTTTTCTTTTTCTTTTTGGTCCAGATTTTAAATTTTGAGGTGAACTGGGGTGGGTGATGCAGGTCCCACTCTGGGGACTGGAAGCTGGAGTTGCAGGAAGCTGCTGGTTGTTATGAAATCTACAGTGTTTGGAGGGCTTTCTGGAGTGATGTGTGTGTATTATCTGACTGCAGGCACTGCTAACTTTCTCTGGGAAGCTGCCTTTCTGTCCAAGTTCCAGACACAGTGGCAGCATCACTGGGGCGCCTACAGGGAACAACCACTCTCTGCCCTCAGTCCATCCAGACAGCAGAGAGGGCCAGAACAGAGAGCAGAGACTTCCAGCAGACCTGCTCAACCTCAGCAAAGGGTTTTTTCCTATTCTGCATCACTCACTCTGGTTTTTATTTCTACCTGGATCTCCTAAAAGTTTGTTTTGTCTGCTTCTGCTCCCAAATAGGAGTTCCTTACAATCAATTCTGTTTAATCAGTTTACTCATTCATTTAGTCCATATACATTTATTGAACACCTATTATGTGCCATTCCATTGTGCCATTGTGCCGGCACTTGGGGAGACAAAGATAAGTAAAACACAGTCCTTGGCCTTCAGATATTTCCTGAACAGAAGCAGGAAGCAAAGAGATAAAGCCTGAATCACAGCTCTCATTTTCCAGACTCAGGTGAACGCCTCCCTACTCTGTAAACCCTCCCCAGGCAGGGGGCAGGGCTTCCCCATCGTGACTTCCACATCTCAGCCACCACAGCCCTGACCACAGGATGGTCCACAGTTGAGACTGAGAGCCTCTCAAGGCCAGGGGCTGGATTCTACCTACCCCCTGTGCCCAGTGCCTGACCAGTGTTGGATACGCAGCAGAGAAAATGCTTAGTGAGTATTACATAGGAGAATGCAATGTGGTCACCACCAACAACCAGCCTTAGCCCCACTGGATCATCATTCCAGTCATTTGCACTGATAACCAGTCCCCTCCACTCCTGCCAAGGATCTCAGCTAAGCCTGGGGGCTCTGAAGCCAGAGTGTGTGGGTTCAAATTCTTTTTTTATACTTACGGTGTGATCCTGGGTTAGCCACCTAACAGATCTGTGCCTCAGTGTCCTCATCTATGAAATGAGGGTAAGAATAGGACCTACCTCGTCACCATGCGTGGTGAAGATTATATGGTTAATACTTGTAAAGCACTGAGAGCAGAGGTAGACACATTGTAAGCTCTCAATAATGGCCAGCTGTGACCATTACCGTGATTCATGTTTCAGCCAAACTTGCAAGGCTTGGGTTCTTGTGATTAACTCTTTTGATTCTTTTAAAGTAGCTCTGCTCTTTCAAGTTCCTCTCCCCAGAGACCTGGACCTGCCTCCTGGAAGCTATTAAGCATAGCTATTAAGCATAGTAATGCCCTGCATTACTCTCCTGCATCAGACAAAGTTCTTGGCCTCCCTGAAGCACATGTCTCAGGGATTAAAGGAAGGTCTCTGTCCTCCCACCTTTGTATCAATACAATGGAAATCTGACTATTGGCTCCAAGATGGCCTTTATAACTTTTCCCAGGATCTTGGAAGCCCCACTCATGCTAATGGGGTGTTGGTGGTCTGCAGTGATGTCTAAGCTTCTGAGGTGGGCACATAAACTCCCAGGCACAGTGGCACATTGTCTCCCATCAAAAGAAAATGACGTGTGCTCCAGGTTGTACATCTAGGCTTGGGAATGGGTTGCATGGAATTATGTACATTCTCAGAGTCCTTTGTGATTGATCTACAGTACACTTTTTAGCAGGGGCTTGTCTGGAGTTAGGAAAACTATGTGGGGCTCAAGCAAGGCAATTCCTTGATGTGAAGGAGGTGAAGTCTGTCCCTAGTACACTCATCTGTCCAATCGATGAATTATTGATTCATTCAACGAACATTCTTTGAATGACTACTATGTACCAGGCAGTGTCTGGTGCTGGGATGGTGCCAAGTCCAACACAGAACCTGTGCCCTTGGCGTTCACAGTCAGCTGGGGATACAGGTGATAAATGATCATATTATACAGTGCATTATGTGCTACGATTCGGGAAGCACAAGGAGCTATGGGGATTCATGGCAGGGGCATCAAACCCAGACTGAGATGAGTAGGGAAGGCTTCCTGAAGGAAACAATGTCTGAACTGAAATTTGAAGGGTGAATAGGAGTTAAGACAGCCAAAGAAGTGAGCACAGTATGTCTAAAGGCCAGAAAGCAAAAGAGAGCAAGGTATGATGAAGGGTATGAAGTTGGGTGCCACAGGACTATAGCCTTACAAAGGCAAGAGTGAAGAGAGATAAAGCTGGGGAGGCAGGTAGGGGCCAGATCCTGACGGCTATTCCGAGTCTTGTTGAGGAGCTGGACTGTGTTTCCTACCCCCAGGCACTTATCCCATGTCCCATTCTTCCTGATTCCCAGGTATGATGTTTGCTGATAAGGCCTAATACCTATGGGGAAGGTGGAGAAAGGGGCTGCATTTTAGAAGGGACCTCAGAGGAGGAATAAAAAATTTTGTCTGAGAGAATGACAGCCAGTGGGATGGACATTTTGGAAGTGAGGAACCCTGCCTAAATCCTCTTCAAGCTGCAACTTGTAAGTAGCTGCTTGCTTCTAAACTCAGGGAACAAGTTCTTTTGTTTCTGTTTTTCATAAGAATCAGGTGGACCAATTTTTGCCCCATGAGGACACATAAGCCTTAATCCTGTGCACAGTGTGAGGAGAGAAGCCAGTGAGCATGCAGGAGCAGTTTAAATAGACTTAGTGAGGTGTGTGACAGGGCCTCAAACAGCAGACAGCACATAGTGGACATTAAATAAATAACTGCTTAACTTGCTGACATCATTTCCACTAACCATCCTCAGATGTTCACCCTTCCTGAGTGCCAGGCACAGAGGACAGTGAGGGGGCAAAGAGCACGTGGTCTAGCCCAGCAACTCAGACATCTCCACTGTCGTTGCTCATGGCACGTAGTGTAAGTGCACATGGCGTCACACAGTGGTACTGAGGCCTGACCAGTGGATGGCTGAGACAATTAGAGCTTTGGAGCTCTCTTCTGGACAGTTTCCTGGAGGAGATAGGACTTGAGGAGGGCCAGAGAGTATTACCCAGGCAGAGAAGATGGGAGTCAAGGATGGGAAGGTGGCATGGGTTTTGCTAAGAGCTGAGAGGAGTAGAGTGAGAATGGGAGAGGGAGTGGGACCAGGGCCAGCAAAGGCATGGGCAGAAAACGCAATCCCAGCCAACCACAGCGAGGTTCTGCAGTCAGCTGGACTGGAGTTTGAACCCTAGCATCACCTCTTATAAACTGGGTGAATCTGGATAAATTACTTACATTCTGTGAGTCTCAGTTTTCCTCATCTTTAACACTAATAAGAACTCAACTAACATGAGGAGCAACATGGTATAAGCCCTACGCTACCGAGGTTAAGAGCAAGGATTTAGGGGTCGGAGAGAACTGGTTTCAGCTCACACTCAGCAAGCTACTATTTATGTGGATTTGGGTAAATTAATTACCCTCTCCAAGGCTTACTTTCTTGCTGGTCATGGGGATTGTTGTAGTAGATGTCAAGATGAATGAATGAGGCAATGCGGGTAAAAGACGCAGTGCTTGGCATCTCCAGCATGATTGGGTGCTAATTACTAGGTAATAAGGTGAGAGGAATCCAACTCCAGGAGGAGGGGAGCGTGAAAGCAGTGCATTGCAACTTCTGCAATTGCTCTTCCGGGCTGGAGGGTCCAAGCCTAGAGGCTTCCTCCCATCCCTGTTACCCAGTGGCTGGAGGCTGCCTTAAGCAAAGCATACGATCTACCGAACTGCCGAGCGCCCCTAGAGCTGCCAAACCAGACAGTACCATTACCATAAGAGCAGCATGGGTCCCAGATTGACAGCTGAGTGCTACCATCTGTGTTTCAAAGGACAGGAAGAGAGTAGTCTAACCAATCAGCTACAAAGGGCTGAATGTGAACGCAGATGCATGGGTATGGTGGGCAGTGTTGAGTGAAAAGAGTGGGGAAAGAGGAGGTGACATCAAGATTCATGAAGTTCTATTGACCTGGAAGTGGTGAGAAGTCAATGCTGGTTTCTAGTGGAAAGTTTTATTGTGGATCAACATCTAAAGAACAAAAGGGTTTGACGTTTTCCATTACAGACAGCTCACTGCTGTGTAGGTTAGGCTATCATTTTGTTTTGCCTCCTGAGGCAAGTTAATTTGCAAGCAGAAACATATTCTTTTCCCTACCTGGAGTTGGATCAGGTCTAGCTAGATTAGAGAGGGTCCGTCACGTGGGAAATGGAACACAGGGCAGCCAGGGCCCCGGCCCCAGCCTCTGCCTCCTTCTGCCCTGCACTGCTTTGAAGCCTACCCATTCTGGCTGTGTTTATTTCCCTAGCTGCTGTTTCTACCTCCTACTTAAAAAGGACCTCTTTCATTAACATATTTGTTTATGTTTGTTTTTTACCCTAAATTGTTGAGTGCCTTTTAATGTGCTAGTGTTGCATCAAGTTTTCACACTCTGCTGGGAAAGGCAGACACATGTTTACTGCAGGTGATAATTGTTTTTGTAAGGGAATGAGCAGGTGCCATAGTTGCTTAGAGGAGAGGCTGTAATAAACATCTCAAAGTGCAGTGCCAACACCCACTGCCTCTCTCTGTCCTGAGCCCCTCACTGGAGGGCAGAGCAGGGGTCAATATGGAGAGAACACCCCCTCCAGGGGGACCTGGGAGTACTGGTAACCTCAAGCTCAGTGACAAAGCCTGGGTTAAATGTTTCTGTCAATTGCTTTTTTGTTGTTGTTTTTGGTTTCGTTTTTTTTGGCCACACTGCACAGCTTACGAGATCTTAGTTCCCCGACCGGGCCCATAGCAGTGGAAGCACCATGTCCTAACCACTGGACCAGGAGGGAATTCCCTCCATCAGTTGCTTTATCTGCAAATCTTGGCTGCGTGTCTTCTGTGTGCACAACTGCATGCTCGATGTTTTTGTGTCAGGAACTTGGGTAAAGAGATCGTATCGACGGTCTTCAAGGGGTTTATAGTCTAACTGGAGAGTTTAAAAACTAAGATAGCAAACAGATGTGATGGGAAGGGATTTTTTTCTCCTTCCCTTTTGTTCTTGGATTTGGGTGCCTAGCAGGGTGGGATGACAGAAGATGAGAGACCCTTTTCTAGCACGATTGGGTACAGGCTGCTCATGGCCCAGTTTGAGGGAGAGCCATTCACATAGACAGTGGGTGACCCTACAGGAGGAGTCCCGGGCAGTGCAGAAGGTCAAATAATTTTAGAGATTCCATTCCCTGACAGGCGACCATGAAGCCCTCTTTCTCTACTTGCCAGGGTTCAGGATCCAGTGCCCTCTAGAGTGGCTCTATTCAATAGAACTTTCTGATGATGTTCTTTGTCTGCATTGGCTCATACAGAGGTCACTAACCATATGTGCCTAATGAACGTTTGAAATGTTGCTAGTGTGACTGAGGAACTGAATTTTTAATATTATTTAATTTTAATTAATAATCTAAATAGTCCCATGTGGTGTGTGGCTACCATGGGACAGCACAGCTCTAGCGTGAATCTGTGTGGATTGAAGGGTAGATAGCCTAACAAGAACTAAGACCCCGGACATGAGAGCAAAGAGGTAAAAAGACTCATGGACTGTTGAGGAGGAAGAAGATGTAAGCGGTTCAAGCGTGAAAAAGTTTCCTCTGCCAATCACGAGGGAGCAGACTTTTAAACAGGACTAAGAAAACCAGTGCAAAAAAACTAAGTGGCAGGTCACATATGTATGATTTCGTTTATATGAAATGTTCAGAATTGGTAAATTCATAGAGTCAAAAAGTAAATTAGTGGTTGTGAGAGGCTGGAAGAAGGAGGGAATAGGGAGTGACTGCTTAATGGGTACAGAGTTTTCCTTAGGGCCATGAAATGCTTTGGAACAAGACAGAGGCAGTGGTGGCACAGCAGCATGCAGTACTGGATACCACTGAATTTTGCACTTTACTATTTTTATTTTATTTTATTTTTTCAGAATTTATTTATTTTTTGTTTATTTATTTTTTGGCTGCATTGGGTCTTCATTTCTGCGTGCGGGCTTTCTGTAGTTGCGGTGAGCGGGGGCTACTCTTTGTTGCGGTGCGTGGGCTTCTCATTGCGGCGTCTTCTCTTGCTGCAGAGCATGGGCTCTAGGTGTGCAGGTTCCAGTAGTTGTGTCTCACGGGCTCAGTAGTTGTGGCTTGCAGGCTCTATAGCGCAGGCTCAGTAGTTGTGGCACCCGGGCTTAGTTGCTCTGCAGCATGTGGGATCTTCCCCGGACCAGGGCTCGAACCCATGTCCCCTGAATTGGCAGGCAGATTCTTAACCACTGTGCCACCAGGGAAGCCCAATTTTGCACTCTAAAATGGCTAATTTTATGTCATGTAAATTTTGCCTCAATTAAAAAAAAAAACCAATTAGGTGTCAGGGCGTGGGAAGGTTGAAGGTTATTACTGAGAAAAACAGGTGAATGCTCCTACATCGCTAACTCTCCTTGTGGTCTCGAAAGAGATGATGTATGGTGAACACCCAAAGTAAAGGACTTTTATACATTCTTCAGGATTCTGTGTGAATGTGTGTGTGACCACCAACATGTAAGATCATTTAGAGCCTAGGCTATCCTATGTCTTCCTATCCAGGACAGAGGTGTATGCTGGCATGGTCAAGGAGTATAGTTAGCAATGACCAAGGACTAGACTATGAAGGGGAAATGATATCAATATGGCTTGAAAGAATACAACCTCGGTCATTTGGGTTTTGTTAGTTTTATAGATTTGAGGGCTTGAAAGGACCCAAAGAGATCATTCGGCCATTCCTCTTCCCTTGGACAGTACCACTCTCAAGTGAAGGTGACCAGATGGCCCAGACTGGCAGTTATAGAAGTACTAGTAGTAGTAATGACTTCCATTTATTGAGGGCTTACTCTGTGTGCAAGCACTGTGCTAAGCACATCACACATATTTTTGTGTTTAAATCTCTCCACAAGTACGTACTTCACAGGTGAGAAAGCCAGTCCAAAACACTCATTCAAACCAGAAAGCATCAGAGCCAGGATTCAAATCCACAAATCTCTGACCCCAAAGGCTATGCTCATAACTGCTACTCTACATTGCTTCTGATATACTGTACTTATTTCATTATGTTTCCTGGGTAAAAGTGACATCCTAAATGGGAAAAAGAAATCATCCCTTTGCCCTGCCTTATACATTTCCTCTGCCATAACTTTGTTTGATTCTCCTCTTTGTCTCTCAGATTCCACTCACCCTTCAAAGGCCAGCTCAAGCCCACAGTCTCTGTGAAGCCTTCCCATTGTCATTTTAGAGCAGAATGGTCCCTCCCACCTCTAGATTCCTGTGGCACTCTTTCTTTAGTTTTTTTGATAGATTATATTTTAAGTGTTAAACTATAATAAATTTTACTGTACAGTTCAATAAATTTTTGTGTATTACCTATATGGCCATCAGATCAAGATATCAAAGGTTTCTAGCACTCAGAAGATTCCCTTGTGCCTTTTACCAGTCCATAATCCTCATTAGACTTCTATTACCATCTGTTAATTTGTCTGTCCTTAAAATTTATATAAATGGATAATATAGAATGTAGTTTTGTATCTGGCTTCTTCGTCCTGTGATATTTGTCTATGATACTCATCTATGTTGTCATTTAACAGCATTTTATTATTTTTTTTGCAATGTAGTATTCCTTTGTATGAACGTACCACAATTTATTTATCCATTTTCCTGTGGATGAATGTTGGGTTTGTGATGGTTAGTTTTATGTGTGAACTTGGCTAGGCTATAGTACACAGTTATTTAATCAAACACTAATCTAGGTGTTACTGTAAAGGTAATGTGCGCATGTAGTAACATCTACAATCAGTTGATTTAAGTAAAGGAGATTGCTCTTGATAATGTGGGAAAGGCCTTACCCAATCTGTTGAAGCCCTAAAGAGCAAAAACTGAAGTTACCCAGAAAAAAAAGAAGTTCTGCCTAAAGACTGCAGTGTTGGGAATTCCCTGGTGCATGGCTCAGCCAAAAAAAAAAAAGACTGCAGTGTTGACTCCTGCCTGAGTTTCCAACCTGCTGACCTGCCCTACAGATTTCAGACATGTCAGCCTCCACAATTGCATTATCCAATTTCTTAAAATAAATTTCTTAATATATGTATGTATATGTCCTATTGGTTGTTTCTCTGGAGAACTCTGGCTAATACAGGGTTGTTTCCAGATTTTGGATATTATGTATTCATAATATATATGCATATTCTTATATATGTGTTTTGGTGGACATATACACTAATTTCTCTTGGTTATATCCCTAGAAGATAAATTGCTGAATCATAGAGCTTCTTTTCCAAATCACACACATGATTATTACTAACTGCCTGGAATAATCGGTTACATATAAGGTAAATTGGTTAGGGCTAAAAGGGACTGTAGAATTTGTTTTGTCCATATTCTTTACTTTCCATGGGAGTTCTTTACTTTCCATGGAAGAAAAGTGAGGTCTAGAGAACAGTTATCTGCCCATGGTGATAGAATTAGTTAGGTACATATTTAATTATTGCTGGTAGAATATTTTGGGCTGCAAAGAACATAAAACTGAATTCAAATTAGTTTAAACAATAAGGAAATGTATTACTTCATACAAGGAAAAATTCACTGGTATGGGAGCTTCAGGACTGGTTAATTCAGCAGCTCAACAATATCATCAAAGATCCAAATTCTTTTCACTGTTCTGTCATCCTCAGGATATTGGCTCTGACATCAGGCTGGTCCTTGCTTAGTCAAAAATTGAGTACAGAAGTTCCAGGCATCAGGCACATCAATGTCCAAAGGAAGAAGAGTTTGTCTCTTCTTTTTTTTTTTTTTTTTTTTTTTTTTGCGGTACGCAGGCCTCTCACTGTTGTGGCCTCTCCCGTTGCGGAGCACAGGCTCCGGACACGCAGGCTCAGTGGCCATGGCTCACGGGCCCAGCCGCTCCGCGGCACGTGGGATCTTCCCGGAACCAGGGCACGAACCCGTGTTCCCCTGCATCGGCAGGAGGACTCTCAACCACTGCGCCACCAGGGAAGCCCTGTCTCTTCTTTTTGTCTCTTTTGGAAGCAAAGGATCTTTCTCTGAAATCCTCCAGCACATTTACCCCCACATCTCTTGGTCAGAACTGGGTCAGATAGTTACCCTCATGTCAATTACCGTCAAGGGGAATGAGAACCTCATGACTGAGTTAAATCGATCAAGGTTTATTCCTGGATCAAGGATAGAGTCTTTCCTTCTGGACTCATGTGGGAAAGAGGTGGATATTTGGACACAACTGGGGTTCTGCCAGCAATGGAAGAAGGGAGGATGGATATTGTGGAGTTAAGTAGTAGTGTATCCTACATGAGTATGCCCAGGTAGCTTAAAACCTACTTGAGGACAGAAACAGTTTTGCACTTTCTTGACTCCTCCACAATACCCATGAAGATAGTCAGGGGCCTCTAAGGATTTCTCTGCTAGTAGAGGACAGATTATTTCATTTTATTTTATTTTAAATTCATGTCCCATTTTACATATATAGAGTAAATAAATGTATATTCACTCAATCCTTAAAGGTTCTGAGTGTGGTTTTCATTTTTCTTGTATTTGGGATTTACTGGGTTTCTTGGACTGGTGGGCTTGTAGTTTTTATCAAATTGAAAAATTTTCAGCCATCATTCCTTCAAATAGGTTTTTCGTCCTCCCCCCTTTCAGGGACTGCAATTATACATATATTAGGCTGCTCAAAGTTGTCCCAAAGTTCACTGATGCTCTTTTTATGTATTTATTTTTATTCTTTTTCTCTATATCTTTCTTTTTAGATATATATTTTTCATTTTTTGGCTATATCTTCAAGTTAGTAATATTTCTTCTGTAATGTCTAATAATCTGCTGTTATTCCCATCCAGTTTATTTTTCATATCAGATGGCACAGTTTTCCTTCCTAGAAGTTTGATTTGGATTTTTAAAAATGTCTTCTGTTTCTTCCCTTAATTTTTTGAATATGTGGAATACAATTACAGTAACTGTTTCAAGGTCCTTCTCTGCTAACTCTAATATCTGCGTCAGTCTGGGTCAGTTTTGATTGATTATTTTCCTTTTTATGGGTCGTGTTTTTTGGCTTCTCTGTGTGCCTGGAAATCTGTGATTGGGTCCTAGACATTGTGAATTTTACCTTGTTGCCTGCTGGATATTTTTGTATTCCTCCACCCAGCAATGCCAAGCCATCATCTAAGGCTTTTCTCATTGTCTAGAGGTTTATGTTTATCTTCTTTTTGGTAATTTTGCTGGGAATATACCTTGGAGATCACAGTAGTTTGTCACTCAAGTATCTATATAAAATCAGCAGTGCTTATTGCTCTAACAATTTGTAAGGGATGAAAAAAATTTTTTTTTCATCCTACCCGTCTAGGTTCTTGGCTGGGGCTCTGAAACAAAAGACATTTTAACAAGATAAAAGCATAGACATTTATTTAATATAAATTTACATGACATAAGAGTTTTCATAAGGATAAAAAGACCCAAAGAATGGTGAAACCTGAGCATTTTTAGGCTAGGTCTGATGAAAAGTGGAAAGTTGTGGAAAAATGTGATGGGACAAAAGGGTATAAGCTAAGAGTAGTAAACTATGGGAAACTTAGCAAGGCCTGTTCATTCAGCTTTTTCTCTGTGTCCCTCTGTCTTCGGATATAAAAATGCCCCTTACCATGTTTTGGGGTAGTGTGTCCTGAACCCCATCAAACTCATTTCATCAGACTCAACGAAAATTCAGATGTTCATAGATTCCGTGTTGATTGGAGAGTGTGTGTTGCTGTCCCTCTACAGAGATGGAGAATTATGATTGTTTTCTGCCCTCATAGGTAAAATGTGTTCCCAGCTTTGGGAGAGCAAGGAGCAAGGAGCCACGGCTTCAAGTTGCCCCTAAAGACTCTTCTCATTCTGGGCCTACACTATGATTCCCCTGGTGGGCTGTGGAGCTTTCTTCCTTTAGGGCAGCAAGACAAGTTGAATGAGGGTGGAGGAGAAACAGATCATTCCTGAAATCATGCAGCAACTTCTGTCAGGCCTAGGAGGGAAGAACATCTCAAAATTCATCTGCAGAAAGGGAAAAGAGAAAGTCCACTCACATTGGGGAAAATGCCACAGTTATAACTGACCAACAGAAGCTCTGCCTGAGTTAGGAGTGCAAAACTAGACCCTTTGGCTTTACCATTGACTGAAATCTCTGTAGTCTGATCTCTTAGTAAACACACACACACACACACACACCCCTTCTGACCCTGGTCCTCCCCCTTACATCAAGGGGAGGGGATGATTGCATCATGGTTCTCCCTGGCACACACAGCACACCAAGTGTTTGCCTATATTCAGCCAACATGAAGTCACTGAAACCCTATGCCCACTAGATGCAATCAGTGCTTTGTTATTTGTTGCTCACGTGGTTTCTATCCTGACTGCTCTGCATAGTTTGCATCCTGAGATGAATTTAAAAGGACTGAAAAACCTTTTGTTGCCGGGAAAACTGTTTGGGGAGTAGGAACTGAAATCCCAAGTCAATGAACCCCCTGGAAGGGACCCTGAGGTGAATACTAGATGTCTCCCGTGGGCCAGGGAGACCTCAATTATCCTCCTCTTTGATGGCAGGCTGAGGAGGGGGTGTCGTCTATATTCTATTCAATTGGCAAAAGCAGCCCGTCTGGTCACTGGCTCCCAATAATGGTCCCAACTCCACTTTCCTTCCAGCAATCAGGAATGACACATGGAACATAAAACACAGAGCAGCAGGGCTGACTGCAAGTGGACGAGGGGTGGGGTGCTGCCTACAGGGTATGGTTTCAGAGGTTCAGCCTGTTGGCTATTGCCTCGGTTTTACTCTTGGGGCCTCCTTCCTCTAGTTTAAGGCTCTGAATCTTGTGTGTGTGTGTGTGTGTGTGTGTGTGTGTGTGTGTGTGTGTATCAGTGGGAACATTAGCTTAAGAATCCCAATTCTCAAATTTTTGTTTCTCACACATTTTCCTCACTTTGGATGACAAAAACTTACTCCTACCAGAGAACCCAGTTTTGTTTTATTTAACAAACAAAATAACTTCAGGGGAGTAGGCAAAGAAATAAGGCAAACACTATTGAAAATCTTTCTCAAGTAGATAAGGTATTCATAGAAGTATTTTACATAGTAAGGTAAGATATTCCTGAGGCCAGGGATCCTATACAATATTTAGAAGCCAGTTGCCATTTCTTTATACCCTAGAACATTACCATGCTCTTGTTCTCTGTGTCTCATTTCATCAATTAGGGCTTTTGTTCTGCTCCTAAAAATCGATATTTTTATGATGAAAAATATATTAAAATAACTTAAAAAAATCTTAAACTCTATTTCGAAAAACATTTTCTGAAAGTACTGTTTTTATACCACAGATTTGATTAAAAGTGAGTAAATATTTCAGAAAAGGATCAACAAGCCCTATTTCATTTATTAGCCAAATAAACACAGATTTTAGTAGGTTTAAAATATTCATTTATTCATTCATTCAACAATATTTACTGAGTACCAGTGTGAATAATAGTAGCATGCTTTTCATTTGTGTCATTGCTTTATGTCTTTCGTTAAGTAATCATAATTTTTGTAACTTCAGTAACAAGTATGTTTCCAGTATCGTACTTCCTCCCTTGCAATAGAGATTTGGTGAACTTATTAAAAATTTATCTCTGGACAACATTAAAAAGAAAATGAAAGCAGCCATATAAGCTGAACTCACCTCATATGGCAACTTGAAGTGGCCTCAGCTATTAATGGCACATCATTATATCCCCATGGACTGTGACAAAGAGGTCCAGACAATTACCAACACAACTTTTTCTCTCTCACAAAAGAAGTATGCAAATAAGATCAGGTGCCCTCATTTCTGTGGGAACATTGAGTCAACTTAGAATTATTAGTTAGTAAAGTGCCTCAAACTTCAGCATTCTATTATTGGTCACAAATTAATTTCCACATACCTCACACTCTAGTGGGAATAGCTGTGTTGGCTAGGAACCAGTCATCAACACCTCAGTGTGAATGAAGATCTGAGAGGAGATTCTAAGAGATGAAGTGAGGTAGAGAGGAGCGGAGAACAGTGGGTACTTGGAATGGGGAGGGGGCACCCTGGGGGGAAAATGTCTCTAACTTTCTAGTTTTGCACAGATACCCTGGTCTCTGGAATAACCTCCCTAGGTCCTAGTCCTACTTTCTCCAAAATCATACAAACTTAGTTCCTTACAATTACGATTCCTATTTTATTTCTACTAATTGCTATGATTACCACTACTAATTACCGTGACAGAAAAGGGAAGTCTGCTCCTTTGAGAGCTTTTATATATTGACACTCATTAGAGTGACCATTTCTGGTTAAGTTTTTAAATGCTTTAAAACGGCTGCAGTGAGGTTGGGAGTAAATATTGTTGCTATAGTTTTAAAATATAAATAAATAAAAATAATAATTCCATTAGTACAAGAGTTAAAATATGCCATAGAAGAATTGGCAATAGCTTTTACTATTATAAGTATATAGTATATAGTATATATACTTGAAATTTTTTTTAAATTTCATAAAGATGATGTATTTCAAATCTGTGTGAAAAGGATAGATTGTTCAATAAATGAGGTACCTATTTGAAAAGAAAATAAAGGTGAATCTCCATCTCACCTCTTATATAAAATACATTTTAAAAGATCTACAATTAGAAATAAAATAATCCAGTAAAATTCCGAAAGAAAAACTGAGTGTGTATTTTTATAATCTTGGAGTAAGGAAGATCTTTTTAAATAGAAACCCTCAGGAAAAGATTGTCAGTTGGGGCTTTTTTGTAAGTCAAAATGTCCCCACAGGGGAGAAAAGGTCTCTTTATTCCACAGAAACAAGGATGAAACAATAAGATGAAATACACATACAGCATTTATGTACAGTGACCATAATGTTTTATGTATTAGAACAAATAGTCCTATTTAAAAAAAAATGGGCAAGGACTTGAACACAACTGTCCCCGAACTGTTGAGCACAGTAAGATGCCAGATGAAGACATTTTCGAGGTCACCAGCCCAATGCCCCATTTCACACAGGAGGGAACAGGCTCAGAGAAGTTCAGTGACGTGCCTCATGTCATCCAACCCGTTAGTACAGAATTAATTCCACTTGACCTTGACAACCATCTATAGAGATCTTTATACATCAAATGTAAACAAAAGAAGGTCAAGTTGCGGCCCTCCCCATTCAGACCTGCATGTGTGGCCCTTGGGAAATCATCACCGAGAGCACTGGAGAAGCAAAGGGACATCCCAAGGCTCCATTTGCACTCTTGGCTGCAGAATTCCAGGGACCCAGCTCATCTAGTTTGGCTGCTCTTACAGCAGCCTTCAGAAGCTTGGGAAGTGAGGCACTGAGTTAAAAAGACATTCCTGGTCAGCCCCCATTTGTTTGGATGACAACCTCCAGCCCAGATCCGTTAAAGGTCACTGCCTGCAGGGCCAGGCCTTGCCAACAACGGATGCAAAGATCAGACCTGCCATCCAGGAGTGGACGATGATACAATCTGAATGGGAACCAAGAGGAGGGCAAAGAAAGCAAACTACGTACAAGCCTAGTGGCTTCCGTTCTCACCCAGGTCAAGGGTTCCCTAAGTCTAGCCTGCTCACAGCTGAAGGCATGGGAAATAAGTATTATAAGGGAAATAGGTAGTATACAGATAGATTTAACTTTTCTAATGGCCTTGTATTTGTTATTGAAACAAATGTATGTATAAAAAACATAACTGGAAAATCACAATCATGATTTCATTTTATGTTTTTTAAGGATGAGCCTGCAGTGAATATTTGTGTAAAAAAGTGACTTCACTTAAGAACAATAGTAAGCTATTAATGGTGCAGGTATTATTTGAATATGGCAAAAATTCTGAATGAGATATGTAAATGACTTAAGTTTGAGAAACACTGACATACTCCATTTTTAATAATTTTTTTTTACCAGCCCTGGAAAGAAATATATTTTACAAGGACTGCCAACCCATACATACATACATTTATGCAGCTGTAACAAAGATTTTGAGACATGATATTTAACTCTATTTGTGTGATAGACTCTGGACCCTAGATTCATCTTAGACTCCCCATTGCCTTTCTCTTTCCCTTTCTCTTTATGTTTAATTGCCTTGAAGTTCTTCCTGTCAGTTCTGCTTCTAAAGGCTCTTTCTTCATCCCTTTTCCATCTTCCGTGCGTTATTCCTGGTCAATGTCCTCATCACCTTTCACCTGGACAATATACTAACTTCTCTCCTTCCCTCCAATCCAATTTTTCTCCTTCAATCCACCCTCCACACTACTGCCAAAAAGGTTTTTCAGAAACTCTGATCTAACCCTGTTGTGCCAGTGTGCAGGATTAAAAGTCCAAGCTACTCAGTAAGGCTAATTTAAAGGCACCTGGTTGTTGGTTCCTGATGACCTTCCAAATCGCAATACTGGCAAAATCAGGACTAGAAACCCAGTTTCTTCTCGACCTATTATGCTGCCTCCTCCAAGAACCTCTCCTTGTTGTTTTCATTCCACAGGTGATACTTGCATGGGTAAGTCCTTGCCTTTCTGGCACAGGGAGTTTTAAGGAAACCCTGTCATGAGACAGAACAACATAATATCACAAGTAGACAAGACACTCACAAGGGTACTGTGTCCCTTGTCCATTATGAACACTGAATGTCATAAGTGTAAGGCATAGAAGGAGATAGGGATGGAAGTGAATAAAAAGGAAATTAAAGTGTCTATTAGGCAATATTGAATTCACGTTGGAAACCACCAATACTGCATAAGGATTATCTTGACCATCCTCACTTTGCAATTCTCTCACAAGAAGCAGGTGTCTCCAGTGAGCAGACAATGACTCACTGGTTAAATTCTGGTGTGGAGCAGTTTAGGAGAGTAGAGTTTATCCCCCTCCCCTCCTCCCCCAGGTGATGTTGGACTTGCCTTACCCAATGGAACATTAGCTGACAGGACACAAACAGAGGCTCAAACGTGTTTGTCCATTCTGACTTGGCCTCTTGAATTGACCACCCTATGCCAGGAGAGGAGCCATTCGCCTTCCATCCTGGGTCTGGAAATGGAAGTAAGAGGAGCAGACCTGTGTCAGACCCTAAGCCTGGAGTCTAGCCTAGCTCAGCCAGCCCAGGTGAGCCCAGCTGGGATCAGGCCAAGGCTGCCTTGCAGACCTATTCACAAGAAAAGTAAATGTACGTTGTCCTCAGCTACTGAGATTTTGAGGTGGTTTTACAACGCAGCAAAAACCAACTAGTCCAAAAGTAAAGCGGTTTTTGTTTTCATCAAATTAAAAATCAACTCTTTGTTTTCCTTTTGTGGATCATCTACAGGAGGAAAGTAATAAGGACGCGGCTGACCTTCTCCTAGCCCCCAGCACATTTCTAGGGCATCTCCCAGCATGCCGGTTGCATAATGCGAAAGCTCCGCAGCCTCATTCTCACATTAGCCTGACGAGAAAGTAAATTAGGACTGGTACACTCCTCACTCCCTCCCCCACTCAAGTCACGGTGACGCTCAAAATAAAACAGAAAATCCAGTGACCCTTTGTTTTTAGAATATCCACGCCACTGTCTCTTCTTTCAGAAACTGGGGATTGCTTTTATCAAGGGTCTCCGGCGTTGGGGATCCTACCCCCACGTAGTTCTAACCGTAATTTTTTCTAGCCAGAGTTCATGATGCCCGAGTCCTTTTATAAAAGGAATGTTCCCAGAAGGAAGCCAGCAGGGTCAACGCCACAATGTCCTATGGCCTGGATTACACAGACCTCGTTTTCCTCTAGCTGAGGTCGCGGTGCAGCTTCTTTCCTGTCTTTTTAGGCCCCTCTGTGTTTTCCTTCCCCTGCCCGCGTCTCCACAGCTCTCGCTCCCGTTTTCACCGGTTCCTTCCACCGGCTGAGGACCACTTCCCCGCAGCACGGAGCCTCCGCGCCATTGAGGACGCTGTCCTCCAGGTGGCAGTAGAGAGCTGCTCCCTGCCCAGCCGCTTACGTCACCTTGTTTACCCGGCTCCGGGTCATTTTTAGATCTAAGATCACAGGATGTTAATTGGGCCAATGATTTCCCATTCATTTTGGCAAAAGGCCCTTCTTGTGGGCGTCGGGACAAGGATGATGTCCTTCTCGACAGTGAGATTTTGCTGCGGGGAGTATTTATTTGCAAAAACTTGGAATTTCATCTTTAGGACATGGGAAAGCAGCACGTTGGTCTGTGGTATGGGCTTGTTTTGGGGTCACTGTAGTTTTGGAGCCGAACCAGGGTGGCGTTAGCTAGGGACAGAGGGGAGTCATCGCCAAAGCCAGCTGAGAGCCCTCAGACAGAGTCTGCCTTTTTACTTCCCCTTCCTCCTTGTAAAATAACTACTCAGCAGGAAAGCATTAGGACTTTGGAACTTGCAGAAATAAGGAAAACGGCTGATTTGGTCAATTGGTGTCCTGATACATTGTGGGGAGACACCTTGAAGCTCAGGGACTGGGAGGCTCCTATTTCAGTTGCCTTCACCCAGAAATTGGATCTGAATATCTCATTGTTATAAATCAAGTTTCATGGGCTGGAGCTTTTCATCCTAACAACAACAAGCATCACTTATTACTCCTTATTTATTACTTCTACGCTATCCAGCTACTGGTGAGGAAAGGTGAGGCACAGGGGAGCTGAATGGCCTAGCTCACTCTCTCATGTCCAAGTTCTGTGTATGTTTTGCAAAAGTAAAACCTTCAGAAGCCCTGGGATCTCTGCTCTTTCCGTACCAGCTTTGGTGGGTAGGGGATGGAAGGAGCTGGGAGTTTGTCTGTGACTGTACAAGAGGTAAAATAAACGAATAGAATTCCTTAATCCCTTACAAGAAGAGAGTAGATGCATCTTACGCTACGGGAAAGAAAGAAAAACTATAGAGTAATGTAAAAAATAAACGGGCCTCCAAGTTTCTTAAGTACCTGTTTTCCCCAACCACCTCCTATCTCACTCATCCTTTTACACACTCCTGCTGCTGCTGCTGCCACAGGAAAACCAACTCCCAGAGAGGGCAAAGTCCCTCTCCCTCAAGCAGTGTGCAATCCAGCAGAGTAATCACGCTGGCCTGGAGAAATAGATAGTTTTCATGCAGCCAGGAAGGGAAGGAAAATTCAATTCGGTTCCGTTCAACGACCATTTCTTGAGCTCCTAATCTGTGTCAACTACTCAGACAGGCTATATAGGTTATAAAGACATGAAAAAACATGGTTCCTGCCACTGTGGAACTTCAAGTCTAGTAGAGTTTATAGTCATAGGGAGTTTTTTGTTCCATTTTGAAAGTGCATAATGAAAGAAGAATTGAAAGAGACAGAACAATAGAAAGGGAGAATGCCAGGTAAATGGCTTGGAAAAACATTCCTCCGCTTTGGCGTCTACTTGAGAGTGGTGCTGGGGACAGGGCGTGGCAACAAAGGCAGAGATGCTTGGTGGAGAACAGGAGCCCCCCACTCCAGGCACCTGGAGGTTCTAAGGAGGCCGAGAGAGGCAGAAGCGGGAAGCTGCTAGCTCAGGGTCAAACAGGGCATCGAAGGTCAGGGATTTGGAGCCAGTCAACAAGAATCATGTAAACCTCCCGGTATACATCCAGGGCAAGCATTTAGATCCAGCTTCAGTCTCTCACACTTGTGAATAGGAAGAAATCTGTGACTAGGAAGATATAAGTGGCCCCAGGTCCACTTATCACCAGTAAAATCACCTTTTTGAATGCCTTTTGTTAAGAATTTGGTGATAATTCAGATCCATCCTAATCACAGGGAGGAGCAAATGAAGAGAAAGCAAACAATGAAATTTTTAAATTTTTTACAGTTATATAAAAATGTTAAAAGATTTTAAAAAACTTTTTGTTTATAAAACAAATACAGACAACAGCATAAAACAAATGTACAACTTAATACATTATAGGGCAAATGCCCTAGTAACCTTCTAACAATTCAGGAATGGAGACAGAATCATGTCAGGAAGAACTTTTGTTTTTAAGATTTTGTATGCATTGTAATTAATTTATTTATTTTAATGTTTATTTTTACTTTGAAGTATAGTGGATTTACAATGTTGTGTTAGTTTCAGGTATACAGCAAAGTGATGCAGTTATAAATACACATATATCCCTTCTTTTTCAGATTCCTTTCCCATATAGGTAGCAAGAACTTTTTAAGCCACAGTAACTGCTGCAGCTTCCAAGGACCAAGTGGACGTGTCACTTGCAGGATGTCCTGAGACCTCCAAGGAAGAAAAGGGCCCTTCAATCATCAATCAAGCAATATTTATTGAGTGTATATAATAATGCCACATACCAAGTATAGGATCGCATCCCCACACATTTACCTGAAGGAGGTGAGAGAAGAAAGAAACCAGCATTTAGTGAGTGCCTACTGTATGCTAAGTGCTTTACCTATGTTATCTCTGAAAGAGATCAACTAAGCGTTAACCCTCACTACAAGTCTGTGAGGCTGGTGTTATCCCCCCTTTACGGTTGAGGATACTGATGCATGGAGAGGTGAAGTAACTTGCTTACAGTCACACGGTAAGTAACAGGCAGCTGGCAGTTGAACCCACGCAGCCTGGCTCCAGAGCCATTCTCTTTACCATCTCTCTAAATAGTATGCTAGAAACTTCTGTTTGCCCTCTTAGGTCACTCTCCACCATTCTCCACCCTGCTCTGTGCTGCAAACCATATCAATGGGCTCCTTTACCCTTAGGCTTCTAGTTGGGTTTAGCAGTGGGTATCTCAGGCAGGAGGGCAGAGGGAGGGGGAAGCACCCGTAGGAGGGCTGTGTCCCTTGATGCATGGTCAGAGCTCTTATCAGGTGGCTCTAAGCACACAGGGTACGCTCTCTAGGTTCTGGTGACCGCATCTCCGCTCCCCACTTCAGGCCTAGGGGTGGTCAAGTAGCTGTTACTTATTGCACTACCGCTGCGGTTTCCCTACATCCTGCCCACACCTTTGTAAATAGCCCCTTTATTCAACTCTCCTCAAATTACCCAATTTGAGTTGCCATCTGTTTCCTGCCCAGGTCTGGCCTGATATAAATAGGAAGTCAGGAAAGCAGCAGCTCAGAGGCCCCTGTCCCTTTGTGGGCAGCATTCCTCATGGGTATAGGACAGTTGCAGGTGAATCAAGACCTGTCATTTGAAAGGCTTCAGAATGTTTGTGTGTTTGTGTGTGTGTGTGTGTGTGTGTGTGTGTGTGGCCTGGCACTGCAGAGGGAGGTTACCCCCAAAACTATGGGCTTTCTGAGTCAAGACAGACCACAAGCAGCTCTGTTGGTTTAAGGAATCCTAGGCCTTCTGGGAGAAGAGCTAAAGGGAGGAAGCAGAATGTGTGGGGAAGATAAGGAGAGGGGCTCCCATTGCTGTACTGCCTGGGTTCAAGTCCCAGCTCCTTCCCTTACCACGTGTATGACCTCTGGCAGGTCATTTAACATTTCCATGCCTCAGTTTCCCCATCTATAAGGTGTGTTCGTAACGGTAAATTACTCGATAAATGTAATGTCTGGCCCACATTAAAGGTGATATTGTTGAGGGAGCTCAGGAATAAATTTTTCGACCTTTGAGAAATTCAGGTCAGATTCATCTTCCCCACCCTTGGGAATGATGCAGTGGGAAATCAGGAAGCGAACTGTGTGAAGCAGATTGCCATAGCTGGGATCCTGGGAGAATTATGGAATCCCAAAGGAGACTCAGAGCATGGAACCCTTCCAATCAGTACCTCTTGGCTCTGTCCTGCATTAGGCTGCTACTTAAGAGCACACAGAGCAGATGTCCATCAGAAGACCAGAGCAAATAAAGTAACTGGAAAGACCTCACACTAAGAGAATGAAGAACCTTCTTCTTCTCCCCTTCCCAAAAGCTTCCCTTCTGTAAATATCACTTCTCTCTCCTGCACTGTCAATTTCTCTGTCTCTAAAGGACTGTTCCCATAGGTATATAAAGATGCTCTAATATCTCCTATCTGAAACTCTCCTTTGATTTCATATCCGATTCCATTTCTCTGATTCCATTCACAGCAAAACTTCAAAGAGTTGTCTGTAGATACTTCTTCCCCTCCTATTCTCTCTTCGGCACAATCCATTGGCATTTCACTCCCTACTGCTCCCCCAAACCTCTATTCTCATGGTCATCCAGTAAGCTCCACATTGCTTCAGCTAATGGTCACCTTACGATCGTCCTTGGCTCTCAGCCACATTTGGCCCAGTGGGATGACACTCTTCATGTCGACATATCTTCCTGCCTCGGCTTCCGTGGGTCTCTCCTGGATCTCCGCCTTCCTCTCCAAGTTTGTCAGCGTGCAGTGGCAGCAAGCTTGCTACCCGAGAGCTCTCGGGGTGTGTGGTGTGCAGAGATTAGCTCATCTATCGGTTCTTCACAGTGCCTCAGGAAATGTGAAGAAACTTCCGTCTTCTGTAACCATTAGATGCATGAGGCTGATGGGAGTTGGAGAAAAGATGGGGAGCCAAGGGGAAACACTGGAGTCGGTGCAGGAATGACTTCTAGTCTATCTGAGCTCACAGCCCTGAGAGCTCCCAGCAGTCAGATGCTGACATTCATCTCTGCATTTGTATGGTCCACTGGCCCTTATTATTCCTGTTTTACAAGGGAAGGAAGGAATGGGATTTATTCGTCTTCTTGGACATGGACATATAAGGAGAGGCAGTGCCCTGATAGGGTCCTGGGCAGAAGAAACCCCCACCCTTCCCCATCCCTGTCCTGCAGTGTCTCCAGAAAATTAAATCCAGTCTACAACACTTTCCAAACCTTTACCAGAATCAGTCCTCTCTTGAGCAAACTGGATTGGACTTGGGACCAGAGCTTAGTCCCAAGAGATTAGCACCAAGAAGGAAGATTTATCATCTACTTAAGAAATCCAGAGGTAGCTTCAGGGATGGCTGATCCATAGTTCAACAATGTCAGAGAGGCCACACATTCTTCCATTTCTCTGTTCTGCAGCCCCAGCCTGTCTGCCTTGTCTGCAAACAGTCTTCCTCATGATTTTAAGATGGTGGGCACAGTTCTAGGTGTCACATGGAAACACAACAGCATCCAATAGCAGAAGAGGACTGTCTCTTCATATGCCTTTTTAAGCAAGGAAATCTTTCGGAGAATTCCCTCAGCAGACTTATCGTCATATCTCATTGACCAGAATGATCTTATGTGCTTATGTTTGACCAAGAAGAAGACAATCACCGCCGTTGGTTGTTTCAGTCAGATTTTATTCCTGAAGCAGGAAGGATGGTTATTGTCTAGACAGCCAGCCAGTCCCCTGCTCCATTGTTTGTTTAGCAACATCCCAGAAAAGTCATCTTCCTATTATGTGCAGAGGCTTTGGAGGCACTGACATGATGGTTTAATGTCAACCACTGCAAATGTAGAACCTAAATGCTAGAGATCTTGACTCACAGAGAGGAGGTGTTCAGGGAATGTGCTCTGAAGCAAGGCAGAGGTTCCTGGGCCAGGTTCATTCATGGCCAAGAAGCAGCAGTCTTGGAAGCAGGGCTTGCCAAGGAAGTGAGGGAGCTCCCCAAGCTTCAAGCTGGCACTCAGCTCCCAATTACGATTCCAGAATTATTAGCTTTAATTCTGTGAGAAATGAGCATGTCAAAGCCAGAAACCTATGAATTAAAATGTTGACTAATCGAGCTAATTATAGTTCAGTCATCTGAATTTTCACACAATGAGCCCGAGTTCTCATGAAAGCCTTCTCTTGGGCAGGAGGCTTTGATGATGAAGCAGCTATTTATGTCCCAGATCCAGTCCTCCTCATTCTGGCCAGGGAATCCTCACTGGACTGCCTTTTGCTCACTGAAAACCCTGATGGGTTCTGCCCCAGGTTTCTTGAAAGCTGAAGCAAACTCAATTGAAGCAGAGATTATGAAGATGTTGGGAGAAAGATTCCCCTCCCTGGAGAAAGATCTAACCAGTGTGTCAGGATGTCATGATGGGATTCTTTTCATTTTCAGTTTTATTCCAGATTTAAAAATACTTAGGTAATTTACATAACCTAATTATACTTTAGGGAGAACCTCTTCTCACTTCACATGTCTCAGTTATCAGATGCAGAGTGGTATAATAAATTTTAATCACTGTTTAGGTGTTCTTTGCTGCAGAGTTAATAATATAGACTAAGCCTAAATCTTCGGTGAGCTACGGGAGACACTTTTTGGTTGTCACAACTGGGGAGGAGGGATGCTGCTGGCATCTAGTGTGTGAGGCCAGGGATGCTGCTAAACATCCTGCAATGCACAGTTTAGACCCCTACAACAAAGAACTATCTGACCCAAATGTTAATAATACTGAGTTTGACACCCTGTGTTAAAGGGTGAAGGTTCACTCAACGCTGGTTATCCATTCAAGATGACAGCATTTTTACTTCAGTGGTGTTACCTGCCACCAAGATATATTTGGGCAGATTCCTTTACATTTAGCATTTCTGAAATAGTGCTAGGAATAAAGAAGCAGATTAAATCCATGACGATCATAGTCTCAAGTCTTGCAGAAGATGATTAATTCCTCCTAGTCAATACGCTTGCTCTTCAGGTAGCTGGCACTTGATGAATAACAATGATGTTTATGGATGCGCAGACCCACTAGTTAGGAGTTCTTCCTGTGTGGATAAAGAAGTAGGTATACAGAACATGATCCACTCAGTATGTTCCTGTCCCCAAACTACCTCTTTTTAAAGGAAGTTTTAATTAATTCTATCATAGGATTTCCCTGGTGGCACAGTTGTTAAGAGTCCACCTGCCAACGCAGGGAACACATGTTCGATCCCTGGTCCGGGAAGATCCCACATGCCGCAGAGCAACTAAGCTCGTGTGCCACAACTACTGAGTCTGCACTCTAGAGCCTGCAAGTCACAACTACTGAGCCCGTGTGCCGCAACTACTGAGCCTGCATGCTGCAACTACTGAAGCCTGCGTGCCTAGAGCCCGTGCTCTGCAACAAGAGAAGCCACCACAATGAGAAGCCCGTGCACCACAACGAAGATAACCTCCCACTCACCACAACTAGAGGAAGCCCATGTGCAGCATCGAAGACCCAACGCAGCCAAAAAAAGAAAAAAAAATTCTATCATGAATATTATAATAGATAAGCAATAACAAGTTTAAAATCACGTGAGATCTAGGTACAAATTGAGTCCTCTTATTATTAAACTTAACTGTTATCAAACTGTGAAGAGCGCCATAGGCCTTACTCTTACTTACTAACTCTTTCCTATTTTATCAACTGCATTTGGAGCTTGAAGTAATTTGCTTTTCAACATACTTTTGACTGTAAAGATGTTCTGTTCTGTCTTGTCCTTTTGGAGAAAGACCACTTAAAAATTGCTTTAAAGAGCACATCCACATAATTTTAAAAAATCAAATAGCCTTAAAAGACTAAAGAAATTCAGCAGTTTCTTTCCTCATTCCTTCCCACCCCTCCTAGTCTTATTTCTTCTGGCATTCACACATTGCTATATTTAAAATAATATGCATGTGCTATTCTCTTTTGGTTCAACAATTTTATTTTATTTTATTTTATTTATTTATTTGGCTGTGCAGGGTCTTAGTTGTGGCACGCAGGATCTTTGTTGTCATGTGTGGGATCTCTGGTTGCAGCCTGTGGGATCTAGCTCCCTGACCAGAGATTGAACCCAGGCCCAGTGCATTGAGAGCACTGAGTCTTAGCCACTGGACCACCAGGGAAGTCTCTGGTTCAACAATTTTAAATGTATTAACTTCCTGTTTTGGTAAATGAGGATTTAGCACTCTTTTCAGGTATCCCCTCTGTTTTACCCCCCTAGTTCTCCCTACATATTATATATTATAATTTTTGGTTAAATTAGTATTTGGCTTTTACATCATTATACACATGCAAGGAAAGCAGAGCATTGTAGTATACTATTATTTTTCATTATTACTTTTTGTTTTTCCTGATGTTAATAATGGGCTTTTTTTTTTTTTTTTTTTACTAGTGACTACTTTAAATTTCCTCTTTTACAGTGCCTTTGGTCAAAAGTATCACACTTATGACCTAATTTCTCTTTGCAGGGGCCAAATTTAGCTGATATTCTGAGTTTTCAGCCCTGGAATGCCCTCGACCTTATGACTTACTAGAAGGAGACTCCAACCTACAGGCATAGCCCGTTTCCCACCATCAGCTTTATTTTTCCAAAACAGGTCATTCTTCCATCAGAGGGTTTTATCTCCATTTAAGAACCTAGCTCCAGCTCATTTTTTATGGCTTCTTGCTAGGAGCCACGTAAAAGTAAATATTTGAACCCTCATCACTATGGTTTCCTGAGTCACATATCACATATTATTAAACAGACAACACTGGTTTCTTCAGAAGGTCCCAGGGGCATTACTGGTTCCAACACAGGTGAACACAAATTCAGTAGCTTTTAAAACTACTGGTGGGGGCTTCCCTGGTGGCGCAGTGGTTGAGAGTCTGCCTGCCAATGCAGGGGACACGGGTTCGTGCCCCGGTCCGGGAGGATCCCACATGCCGCGGAGCGGCTGGGCCCATGAGCCATGGCCGCTGAGCCTGCGCGTCCGGAGCCTGTGCTCCACAACGGGAGAGGCCACAGCAGTGAGAGGCCCGCGTACCGGAAAAAAAAAAAAAAAAACTACTGGTGGGCAGCATTTACAGATGGTGGCCTCTAGGACCTGTTTTCTCCTTTTTGGCTTTATGCTGTTGCTAGCTGCCCTTTGGATCCAGGACCTTTAGGATGCCTAACTCAATAATCCTAGACTGTGAACCATCCAGGTGTTTATTTAGAATGGCGTGGAACAAGTAGCAACCATCTTTGGCTTCTGCTTTCACTGAACATGGTCTATCATATCGCCAGGATCCATTGCCCTGTTCCTAGTCCTCTCTATAAGGGTCTATGCTGTTGCCAGTACATATCCCCAGGATCCATTGCCCTGTTCCTAGTCCTCTCTATAAGGGTCTATGCTGTTGCCAGTACCTGGAACCCTGGTATACCTGTCCCCAAGCGTGAGTGGGTCTGCCGTAGAAGATGAGAACACCAATGTTGAGGAGAGCAAACCTCACTAAAACATATGCATGGTTCAATTCATCCAGAAAAGAGCTCATTCAGCAGAGGGTCTCCATCAGAAGAGCTCCTTTCCTGAAGTATGCTGGCCTCTCAAAATGCTGATAGCAGCTTCCTGACTTAGCTAATTCAGCCCTGGTCTGCCTGCTCTTGGAGGATGCTTGATCACGTCAGCTTCCTGGTGATAACTGGCCTGAGTCTATCATGCCTGTGTCTATTCCTATACCCCGTCTTATAGACTTTCTTTATATCCCAAACTGAGCAGTTGTGGAGGGAAGTCAAAGAGTACATGCTACAAAACCTTGAAGCATCTGGATCTCTCCCCAAACTCAGTGACCACTACTTCTAACAGAAAGATGCTCTCACAGATGCTGAAACACTGGCACAGTATCTTTTCCTCAAATGCAGCCTTGGCTTTCTACTTCTGTATTTATTTTTAACCAGAACTACATTTAGAAATATATGACCAACTATACTAGTAATAATAGGTGGAAGAAGAGAAGGCGTGTGTATGGATTCATCTTCCTAGGTATGTGTGGGTCCAGTTAATATTTAAAATGGTCTCGAGTTCTCCAAGCACACATTGACTGTCTGATGGGGGAGGTGGTGAGGAGAGGGACAGGTGGCAGTGGGAAAGCTGACCTAAGATTAAAAATTAATGTATTCAATTTTCAAATTAGATCATTGTTGGCAGATGGCTATGAATTTTAATATAATTTCGTATTTAACTTTTTTGGAGGAGATTTAGACTCTATTATTCACCAACTAGGCAATTTATGAACTCACATTTCGGCTTTAATTCTACCTTATCACAAGGAGAATTATAGGGCTGGAAAAACTCCACCAATCATCCTCTATTGGAAAGAACCACACCCAAAGCCAGCCAGGGCAATAGGGATGCCTAACACGTTTTTCCGAGACCTAATTTAAGGTATTCCACAGCAAGTTTCCTTTGGGAGCAAAGAGTGGTGTGCCACTTTTCCATTCTGTTCACCTCTGCTGTGTTTCCTCTTCCCATGCTCCATGCAGCTGGATAGACTGAGGAATCCCACCCCCACCACAGGCTTCTTCCATCGGCTTCAGCCTCAGTCTTAGTATCTTCAGGAGCCTGCATTCCTGTTCCATGGGCTGTGAAGTTAGGCATGCTGGATCAGGCCACAGCCCTGGGCCAAAAGGGAAGGAGAGTAAACCCCACTTACAGTATGGGATTTGGGCTGGAAGGAACTCACCTGATTCCAGAGGCTGGCCCCACAAGAGTGCTTGGTCTATTCAAGACACAGTGCCCAAAAGGAAAAGAAAGCTTGGGCAAATAGTGGTACTGTAGTGTCCTATTTGGATGGTATGTAGCATGGAGAGATTCCAGGCAGCAGCAATCATGCAGGAATTAGATCCAGCAGATATGTAGTTCTGGAAGAGCTGAATGTTCACGGAGGGTATCAGCAAATGGATGTGGCCACCAAGAGGAGTGTGTTTTCCTTCAGGGAAAGAAATTGGCCAGAAGGCAGGGTATCGGGGCCTTGAATAAGCAGTCTAGGGATCAAAATAAGGCTCAAGGGCTTCCCTGGTGGCGCAGTGGTTGAGAGTCCGCCTGCCGATGCAGGGGACACGGGTTTGTGCCCCGGTCTGGGAGGATCCCACATGCCGCGGAGCGGCTGGGCCCGTGAGCCGTGGCCGCTGAGCCTGCGCGTCCGGAGCCTGTGCTCCACAACGGGAGAGGCCACAACAGTGAGAGGCCCGCGTACCGCAAAAAAAAAAATAATAATAAAATAATAATAATAAGGCTCAAGTTCTAGATGGAAGGTGGGGTCTCTTCTAGTGGTCATTGCTGATGCAGCCCTCCTCACCCCACCCACTCTCTCTGGACACCTAATTATATCTTTGGAGTCAGTGACCACCTTGATGACTTCCTATTTTAGATCTCCAGTCTAGACACCTTACCTGGACTCTGGACCTTCATATTCAGCTGCCCATTGGACCCCTCCACTTACATGTTCAAAAAAACCTCACCAGCTTTCCCCAACCTACTCCTCTTCCTCTGTTCTTTATCTCAAGGAAGGGGCTTGTTCTTGACTCTTCCTTCTTCTCATCCACCATAGTCTTTCATCAGTCCAGTTGCATCTGCCTTCTAAAGAGCTCCTAATTTTCTTCGCTCCTTGCCATTTCACTGTTAATGTCTTCGTTCCGGTCACCATCACCTCTCATGAGAATCTGCACTATAATATCTTAACTGTTCTCCCTGCCTCTAGTCATGCATGTCCTTTGCCAATCCTTCCCCCTAAATACAGCTTTGATTTTTATCTCTCTTTTTCTTAACATGCTTCATTGGTACCCATTGTCCTCAGAATAAAGTGCAAAATTTACTAGCCCGACTTAAAGGCTCATGACCTGCCCTTCCTGCCTGTCCATCTTCATCTCTTCCCCTTTCCTCCACATCATCCTCCCACCGTATTGAATTTCTTGCAGGTCCCTGAGGAAGCCTTGATTTCTCTGGCGTCCTCAGCTGTGTAAGAGGGGTTCTCACTCTCTTCATCTGAGTAAACCTGACTCATCTTTTAGGGTTCAGTTCGAGGTGTTATCTTCTTGATGACTCCTTCTCTGGGTAGATGCGCCTCCCACAGCCCACATCTCGTCCTTCCCTCATGCTTGTCGCCACTGTGTGTCTTCCAGACTAGACTGTGAACACTTCCAGGCAGAAACCATGTCTCTATCACTGAGGAGCAGCACGGCAATGTGAGACCACAGGCTTCGGAGTCAGCCAGACTTGTATTTGAAAGTCCAACCTGGAGTAAGACACCCTGGGCAAGATTTTGATCATCTCAGGATCTCTGTCTCATTAGCTGCAAAAACAATACTTCCTCATAGGCTGTCATAAGGATTAAATGTGGTAATAATACAAAGCAGCTGGCACTGAGTCTGACACATCATGGATGCTCAGTAAATGTTGGATGAAGAAAGTGCAGGAAGAGAAGCTCCAAACAGAGCTTGTGGTGAGCTGTGAGAGAGCCTTTGTGGGTCACCACGGCCTCGGCCATCCTGACAGAGATGAGGCGGAGCTGAGTGGAGTTAAGGCCAGACTCTGTCTCTAGAGGAAGTGCTAACTGAGCAAGAGGAAGGTGACATCCAGGGCTGGTGGACAGCAAGACAAGGAAGACCAGAAGTGAATGTGGGAGGTCTCGGTGAGATCGCCTGCAGCATTTGGCTATGACAGGGCCATCACTCCAGGCCCAGCTCCAAGGGGCAGACTTGACAAGTGCCTGAAGCTGGCATTGGACAGTAGGAAGCACATCCTCTCTGACTCGGGAGCTTTAAAAACACACTTGCCTGGTCCCCACCTCCAGAGATTTGGTTTCAAGTGCTCTAAAGTAGACCCAGGGCTGAGCATTTTAAAAAACTCTTCAGAGAATTCTAAGGCAGGGAAGGCTGAGAATCACACTCTAGAATAGAGGAGGTGCCATACTTCATAGGCCAGATAAGGACCAAGTTTGCTCCTATACCCCCAGACTGTTCCCTGAGCATCACTGAGGGGATGGGAGGTGGTAGGTGGCTGCTACTCGCTTGCCTGCCCTGGTGAGGACTGGCTCAGTACCAGAGCGGGCCCATCCACAGACCAAGTGGCTGGGAGCAGGGAGAGACAAGGGTAGAAAAAAATGAGGCTGATGGAGCATAGTCTTTCTGATCTCAAAATCCCAGCCTGCCTCTCCAGCCCCTCCCCAGAGGAGACCAGTTGCTCTTTGGGAGAGGGAGGTCCTTTGGGAAGTGATGGGGTGGAGGAACACCTTCTCTTCCTTCATACCCACTCTGATGGCGCAGGGGAAACCAGCGGGGAGCTGCTGTTCACTTCTCCGGGGGGAAAACTCAGTGATGGAAGCTTAGAACTCATGGTCATTCTAAGAATGTAAGGAATTTTTTTTAGATAAGAAGTAAGTCCCCAGCCAGCTGCAGAACCCTCTTAGTTTGAAGAGGTCATAAACAAGGATGAGAAAAAAGGAAGGGAGGAACTCATGAAAAATTAGATCTGCTGACATTTGTTTGAAAACTGCCTAGTTCTCCACCCTGTGGATTTCCACAATCTGTATGTGTAAAAGGTAATCAGGATGATGACACCTATTACAGTTCACAAGGAATAGACCCACCAAGAAGTGGTATCATGAAGTGACTTCTAGTAAAAGCTGCCCTTTATTTTATCACCCTGGTGGTCCTCACTAGACCCTGCAAATATTTGATCATGCAAACCCGATTAAAAGTTATTGATCATGAAGAAAGAATATATATATATATATTCATATATATGTGTGTGTATAACTGAATCATTTTGCTGTGCATCTGAAACTAACACATTGTAAATCAACTATATTTCAATAAAAAAATTTTTCAAGTTATTGATCATGAGTCTATGCAATGTAAAGCAGTCTCTTTCTCAGCTTCTTCCTGGAAGGGAATGAAAAAAAAATGGCCATGGATCAGTTAGAAGTAAAAGTGGCATCTCCTCTCCTTGACTTTGAGTGCAGAGGCATAGCCCAGGGAAGGAGAGCAGATGGAATAAAAAGTAACAAAGGGCAAGAGGTTTACCTGTTCCTGACCTTGATGTGCTCCCATCTCCCTATTCCCACCCCACCCTCATCACCCTTCACCTATATACACCTGTATATACACCTATACCTCTTATCACCTTATTGTAATTTCAGTGCTGTACAAAACTAAAGCTTTTGTGTCAACAAAGTATTCCCTCCTTCCCCCACAAAAGAGCATGAAATTTTGTAAAGCGGCTCATTACCTTCCTGGAACTTACCTCATTGTAGAAAGACCTGAAATTAAAGGGGCTTCCGTTCCCTACAGGCAGAGACTCTACATAGACTATTTTAGTTCAAGCATCTCTTCCTTTTTGTAAATTAACAGCTCAAGTCTCTATTGATTTAACATGCTGTCCCTGTGATGCAGTGGGGATTTCACACAACTAATGAGGACAGGCCGGTCTGTGATTACTTAACCCTTCCGGTCCTTTGTTTTTCATATCTTCTTTAAAATGAAAACAACTCAAATACATGAATCTCTTAGAGCGAACAAGACAGAAATATCTGCACTTCCTCTTGTATTTTAAATATATATTAAAATATACTGTCAAAATAAGGGAATTTCAGTCTGTGTCTCTGCAATGCCCTTCTGATTTTTTTGTGAAAGAGCAGGTTCCATGATACATTAGGACAAGAAGCAAGTGACTGGGCAGGGGAGGGAGGGAGGAATGAATATAAGCCTTCATTTTCTTTCTTGGGTCTCTGTCTCTCTGCCTTAGAGTAAGTCTGGGGCTGTGCTTGCTTGCGATGATATCAGCTTGCTGTGGGTAGAAATTATGATGGACTAAATTAGGAACCATGACCTCAGTGTAGGAAGAAGGAGGAGGAGAAAGGAAGGGAGGCCAGAGCTGCTGTTTACAGTACAGTTAATGGAATAATTGCCAGGATCCATCAGGTACTTTATACAAAATTGAATTGTCAGGGAATATTCTCCACCACCCCCCCCCCCCCGAACTCTTTTTTATTGAGCAAGAGGCAAAGTCCTTTTACCTCATGATTTTAAGGGCAAGGAAAGTCTTCCAAATTATGGGGGTGAGGGAGAGATAAAAAAGAAGCCTTATTACCCAGGCCACTTAGCAAATGTTCAATGAGCACCTGCTATGTGCAGAAGCCTGAGCTGGGTGGAGGAGAGACCCCACCCCCGTCACGGAATGTGGAGTTGCCTGGGTGGAGAGCTCACTGTGACATCCTGGCTTGGGCCCTGCTTAGACAATGTCTCAGTCTCACACACTATTATAAGTTGGTAAAATTTGTCTCTGGAATCCTCCTCTCCACCCCTACCTTGTCTGGGGTCATTGCTGTGTTGTTGACAGGTATTGCTCTTGTGGCCCCCAGCCAGGACTCTTCCCTTTTGTTTGTCTTAGTTCTTTCCTGAGTGGGGTAGTTGAAAGAGCCCTCCCTGGGTGAATTTTGGCGAGTCAATTCACTTCTTGGAGTCTCAACTTTTTCTGTAAATAAGAATAGTAATAACACGAACATTGTGAGGATTAAATTAAATAATGAATGTGAATTAACCACAGCTAATTTTTATAGAGATTGTAGCCTATGACAGGTACTGTGCTGCTAAATGTTCTGTGTACAACATCCCATTTCATCCTTCCAACAGCCAGTCATGCAGGCGTTCTCATCCCCCTTTTACAGGTGAGGAAACTGAGGCTTAGAGAGATTAAGTAGCCTGCCCAAGTCACAGTGCTAGTTTCTTTAGGTGTTAGGATTTGAATTCAGTTGTGTCTTACTCCAAAGTCCATGCTGGTAACCCCAGTGCCCCACTGCCTCTATAAATATCCCTGTAAAATGCTTTGTCAACAGAAGATAATTTTATTGGATACAGCTAATACACAGAACCATTTATTATTTGACAGATTTGAAGGTACCAAAGACCACATCATTTGCATACAAAAAGTGCAGAACAATTAATTTACATAGAATTTCAGGCTTTTACAGGTGAAAGGGAACTTTGAGATGATCTAGGCTGTGTTGTTCAAACTCAGCTTCTCAGAGGCCCCGTACTGAGCTATGCTTTTATTTGTTTTAAAATTTATTATGATTTCTAAGTAGGATTTTGTCTAAGACTTACTCTTTTCTAATTCACTCACTGTCATTTTACAGTGGCCTTTTGGTGGGGCATTAAGAGATAAAAGAGACTCAAGATTTCCTGACTTCTGTGCAGGTCTCTCTTTACACCTCAGGGCTAACTCTTGACACGATGTGTCCAATATGGTAAAGAACTGAGAATATGAAAAATTATAATCCAGAGAGACTTTTTCAAGGGAATTTCTTAAGAATGCACATAAATCTGGCTGATCTAAGCAAAGGCAGTGAAGGACTCAACAAGTAGAAAGTAATTAGGCATGGTAACAAAAATGAGAAAAAAAGATTTCAAGGGGGGCTTGGAAATGATGTCAGTGATAACTATTATGTTGTTGTCTCCTGTGGGAATAAGCAGATAAATACCATCCAGCGAGGCCCTTAAATTCATTTGTTCATTCAACCATCATTTATGAAACGGCTACTGTTTTTCAGGCACTGTACTAGGCAGAGGGACCACAAAGATGAATGTCCCTGCACTCAAGGGGTTGACTAACTGGAGTGGGAGGTGAGGAGGCATCGGCATGAGTGTGGTGAGAGCAATGATAGAGATTTACAAAGAGTCCTGGGAATACTTTGAGACGAGACATCTCATCCTAGCATTAGTGGGGAGAGGATGGTGGTCAGGAAACCCTTCCCAGAAGATGTAACACCTGAGAAGAATTTAAATTAGAGGAAATTGACATGGGAGGACATTGTTCTGGCCTTAAATAGAAGAGAATTTAGGTTTTTTTCTACCTTTTTCTGATGAGGCAGAGATGGGCCATCCAGCAAGTCTCCTTGACCATAAGCCACAAACTGATCAAAACCCTAACCACATTGCCTCAGGGCTATCGCTAACGAGAAGTTCTGCTTTCAATTACTATAAATAGTTTCTTTTTACAAAGATGAAAACAGCTATTCTTCAGAATCAGAGCTGGGTGGCATTTTCCTCAGTGATCACTTGGGTCTCATCTCCTTTGGATGATTTCTAAATAAGCGTATGCTGTGGGAGCCACGCTACATATCTATTGGGTACTTGAGAAAATACAAAAATGAAGTGTACTAGTTAGGGAAGGCTAAATTGTTGAAACAAATGGACCCTAAAATACAGTGGCTGAAATCCAGCAGAAGTTTATCACTAATAAATTGGAGAATATTCCAAGTCAGCAGCAGCTCTCTTCCACATGGAGAATTGTAGCCCCAAGCTCCTCCATCTGAGATTCTGCTTCCCTGGGGCCTTGATGTCTATGTTCAGTTAGAGGATGGGGAAATAACGAGTAAACACTTTCTGAAAGAGCTACACCCATGACAGCACGTATCATTTTTTCTTGCATTTTATTGGCAAAAATTAGTCACATGGCCACATGTGGTTGCAGGATCTGCTGGGAAATGTGTTTCCAGACTGAGCAGGTGATTTCAAGCACAGCCGTTGATAAGGAAGAAGATTTTGATGGGCAGCTACTGCTTTCATCGTATAAACTGAGAGAAAGAAAATGGATAATCACAGAAAATCTAAGCTAGAAAGTTATTAATAAAAATGGCTCTCACAGGGACTTCCCTGGTGGTCCAGAGGTTAAGACTTCACGCTCCCAATGCAGGGGGCCCGGGTTCAATCCCTGGCCAGGGCACAAGATCCCACATGCCACAACTAAAAGATCCCGCATGCTGCAAATAGAAGATCCTGCACACGGCAGCGAAGATCCCACACGCGGCAACGAAGATCCTGCATGCCACAACTAAGACCCGGCACAGCCAAATAAATAAATAAATTTTTTTAATAAAAGGGTGGGGAGCCACTGCAGAGCCCTGAATGAAGATGAGGCTCCCTGCCCTGGGAAGACCTTTAAAAAAAAAAAAAAAAGAATGGCTCTCACAAATCAACAAGTGGTACACCTTAAAGTTACTCAAGGTTATATGTCAATTATACCTCAATAGAGCTGGGAAAGAAGAAAAGCATGCTTCTTAGTTCCAGAGCATTTTATAGTCATTCGCTTGGTAATATCAAAGGATTTATCAACCCCTTCAAGTGGGTCCCCAACAAGGGTCCTCCTGCCCAGTGTCATTGGAGCCAATCGAACAAGACCAAGTTTGGTTCAAAGCAAAGTTCTATCCTTTAATCAAAGAATGGAGAGGTGCAGCCTTCCGCGCTAGAGCACACGCTTTCAGGACAGGCCGTGGGCGTGGGCGAGGCTGCTTCATAGGGAGCTTGGCAGTCGGTGAACGGAAGGGAGTGGAGTTCCCGCAGGGAGTGGGCGGAGGGATTGGCTGAGCTGGGCGCGGTGCCGGGTGCAGCGTCTCTGCACACGGCCTGCCACCGCCATCTTGAATTGGGTGTAGTTTGCCGCTTCTGCACACGGTCCCGAAGCTGAAGTGTGGGGTGCAGCCACGTCACACCAGGATCTCTGGTCTGAGGTGCCGGGGGCAGGGCTTCTGCACACAGCACCCTGTGAGCAAGTGAAACCAGACTAAGCACGAAGGAAAGGAAAAAAAAAAGGTTAGACTTTATTACCCAGATTCTATTTTTATTTCCTGAGTATTGTTAATGCGCTTTGCCAGTGACACCTGCCTGCTTTCTTACAAGCGTCAGAAAAAAGCCTCTGCGTAAATGGAAAACACAGGGCCTCAGCCACAACCAGGTGATTGCTTGTTGGTTAAAACGCTGATTAGTTTAAAAATATTTAAGGAATCTAACAACTAGGTAGATAATATCAACAGAAGTAAATCATGAGCAACTGTCAGATTTTTCCAGTCAGAGCAATTTAGTAATACGAGAAATATTTTTCAATGCCTTTCCTGCACTGAATACTTTGGAGTAATATAAAAAAAGACGTTGTCATTTGAAAATTTAAAAAATATATGTGTGTGTATATGTATGTATAAATGAAGATTGAAATAGAAGTGATATAGCCCAGTGATACTACTGATCGCCAAATGGATTGCACAGAAGAAAAATGTAGGTATGGTCAGAAGCATGGAGAAAGCAGGATTTGGGCAAAGTCTCGAAGTGTATGTGAAATGTTCATAGGCATAATGGATAGGAAGGCATTATGTATGTGAAAGTTCCAGAACTAAAAGAGAACAGAGAGAAGATTGTGGATAAAGGGATGACGTTGAGTCATTATGGTGGTGATTCTTTATGCATGGGGTGAGGGTGGGCAAAATAGGAAGCAGTCTTCTCCCTATGGAGCAGAAATGAGGCAGAAAGTTGTGTGTGTTGCTTTAACAGCTCCCTAAGTAATACTCTTATATGTCCTCACTGAAACATTTTGAAATACTATTTAAATATGTTATATTCGTTTATTGAAAATATTTTGCTTTTGTTTAAACCTGGAGTAAACTTCAAGTTTTGAAGCACCCGAAAAAATCTTTCAAACAAAAATTAAGATTCCACTTAGTATAACCGTAACTGGTACACTGTGCTTAATAAGTGGCCAGTTGATTATTGAATTGATAGACACCTTAAGGTACGTTTACAGAATAACGTGGGATAGGCAGAATTCTAAAGGTGTCCCTCAAGATTCCTGTCCCTGATTATTCAGTCAAAACTATTATAAGTAGTGGTGTGAAGCAGCTATAATTATGGTCCCAAATTAGTTGCCCTTAAGACACAGAGAGCTGTTTAAAAGCAGAGCTTTTTCTCTGGTCGGTAGCAGAAGAAGCAGAGATTGGAAATGTAAGGACTCAGTGTACCATGGCTGACTTTGAAGATGGAGGAGGCCATGTGAGAAGGAAGGTGGGTAGTCTCTAAGAGCAGACAGTGGCCCCTGGATGACAACCAGCTGCCAGACACTAGATTCTACCAACAAGCCAAATGAAGTTGGAAGCAGATTGTTTCCAAAAGCCTCCAGAAAAGAGCCCCACCTGGCCAACACTTTGATTTTGACCTTGTGATACTCTAAGCTGAGAGCCCAGTTGAGCCTGCCCAGTCTTTTGTCCTACAGAACTAAGAGTTAGTAAATAAATATTGTTTTGAGCTGCTAAATTTACAGCTATTTGTTACATAACTAGAAAACTAATATAAGCAGATACCTGAATTCAGTTAAGCAGAGGTTGTACACTTCAAGACTCAGCTCCAATCCTCTGTGAAAACTTTCCTGATCACCCCAGAGTGATCCTTTTCTCCTCTTTAGTCCTACTGGACTTTATTTTTATCATTTCGGAGTTAGATATCACAGTATTGCCTGGTACTTTGTGTACAGGACCTTTTTATGTCCCTAGATGGTAAGCTCCTTGATGGCAAGGAATCCAGTCTTTATGGTTCTGCTTCTAAGAGTATGGGAGCATAGGAGGAGGTGGTAGGCAAGACTGATTTTCAAGAATTTTCTACCAACAAAAGCAAATGAAATGTTCTTGAGAAAGAGCAAGTAGCTATCGTTTTCTCTCAATAAGAACCTGAGACAGCATTCAGCTGCTAGGATCAAGGTTACGGACCTCCTGTAACTGCCAGCCTGACCAGACGCTACATCATGGGCAAACCAGAATGACTAGTCTGACTCCTAAAGGTATAATTGAGACCCTTCTAGTTATGAGTCTGTTTTATTCTTAGTGCCAGTTATTACTCCATAAACATCACTTCATCCAGTCCCTGTCAGCTGCTGAGGCTGTGACCATGGCAGGGTGGTAAGCCCTGACTTGAAAATTATTGATACAATGTCCTTTTCTTAGGTAATCACATGAAGACAGTCTTACCAGCTTCCAGGAGCAATAGTCTTTATTTTTTTTCCTATAAATTTATTTATTTTATTTTTTATTTTTGGCTGTGTTGGGTCTTCATTGCTGCGCATGGGCTTTCTCTAGTTGCGGCGAGGGGGTGCTACTCTTCCTTGTGGTGTGCGGGCTTTTCATTGCGAAGCACGTGCTCTAGGCACGTGGTCTTCAGCAGTTGTGGCACGCGGGCTCAGTAGTTGTGGCTTACGGGCTCTAGAGCACAGGTTCAGTAGTTGTAGTGCACGGACTTAACTGCTCCATGGCATGTGGGATCTTCCCAGACCAGGGCTCGAACCTGTGACCCCTGCACTGGCAGGCAGATTCTTAACCACTGCACCACCAGGGAAGCCCAGCAATATCCTTTATTTCTGAGAAACTCTCTCATGCATATGTATTTCTAATATGAGTGGATTTTATCCTTTTATCAGTACCTTTATGTGTGACCCACTAATGTAAATAACAAATTTTAAAAGCACCCAGCACATTTTATACACCTGTAGACTGATTCTGTAATGAGTTAGCAACGTTCTTATGTAGTTCAGGAAGAAAATGTCTGCTCCAGGACAGAGAATTAATTTCTCCTTCATTCCCCCATAGATAGGAAAGGAAGAATGATCCTCTTTTGAGGTGCCCTATAGTGCTAGAAGGAGTGATCAGACAATGCCTGAAATAGAAGAGTTTTGCTTGGGACCAGTGTTTAACCTGAGGTTATAATGCCTGGTTTTAGGAAACTCTCATGACAATAAAATGGTGATTTTATTTGTTAAGTTTCAGAAACTAAATCAAACACAGGTTTAAATTTTTTTTCAGATAAGAAAGATTTTTAAATTTACTAGCAATATTTTTACTGGACTTTCTCAGCCTCATGATGTAATTGTCTTTTTATTTTTAGACTGATCTGTCTACCCATTTTCCAGTTTTGCAGTAATTCAGAAAGTATCCTAAACTCCGCCTACTCAGTCACCCCTCCCCCCCCACCACATTCAAATTCAAATCCAGGATGTTCTACCTCCAAAATATCTTTCAAAAACATTCTCATTTTTCCATCTTTATCCTCACTGCATTGGTTAAGGTCCCCAGTCTCCCAGACGGTCTTTCCTGAAAACTAGACCTGGAATTATTTTTCTAAAACAACAATCTAGTCACGTCATTCACTGTTTTGCTTAAAATGTTCTGTCCCGCCGCCAGAGTATACTTCAAACTCCTGAGCCAGACGGGTTGTATCTTTGCCTGCTTTACTAGCCTTACCTCCTGCCTTCACCCACATCCTTTACTTCTTCAGTGTTTCTCAAAATGCTGTCCTTGCACCATCCCCAAGAAAATCACCACTTATTGGGAATTCCCTGGTGGTCCAGTGGTTAGGACTCTGCGCTTTCACTGCTGAGGGCGAGGTTTCCATCCCTGCTAGGGGAACTAAGATCCTACAAGCTGTATGGTACGACCAAAAAAAATCCTGGGTCCTGTCTGAGGTCTATAGAATCAGAAACCGTGAGGTACGGGGCCAGAAATATGCATTGTTAAACTCTGGGTTGATTCTCAGGCAACATGAAGAATTCGGTAACTGCCAGGAGCATTTGCCAACTACTTGTTCAATGTCCCACATTCTCTCCCCTACATACCTTTACCTTGTGCTGTGTGACACACACACACTCACACACACGCACACACACACACACAGTTTTTTTTTTTTGCCTGGCTGAGTTTGGACTCTGCTTCTAAATTAGTTCTAAATCTTCCTTAAGAGTCACCTATGGCAAACCTTCCTTGACTCCCCTAGGCTGGCTGAAGAGCTAACCTCTGTATTGCCCTTAAGGCATACAAGTGCAATTTGTTATTGTTGCTGCTGGTTACTTGTCTATTTCACTGCCAGGTGAGCTGTTTACAAATAAGCACTGTTTCTTTCACCTGTGTCCCCAGAGTCAGAGTCCTGGGAATGTAGTTAGTGGTCCCTAAAAAGTATTTGTGAATGTGTGAATAAATAAATGCACAATTTTAAGATCCTATTAAGAAAACATAATTACCATAAAAAAGATAAAAATTTTAAAAACCTGGGAGTATGATTAATCCAGACAATCATGTCTGGGAAAATTGATTTAAAAAGACAAAGAAAGAAAACATAATTGATATAGAGGGAAAAATTAAAAGAGCTTTTCAAACTCAAGGAATTTTGCTTTTCTCTGGTAGATAGTCATTGGTTGTGACTGATAGCGTCAATGATTCCAGTAGCTATCACTGATAGATTGCCCTGTTAGAGATAAAAATTCCTGCTTCTCTGAACTGTTTATTTCTTCCTGATGATGTTCTGAGTTTGGATGCACTGTGCTATAGGAAGTATAGATGAATCTGGGAGTTGGACAGTGCTGCCAAATACTAGCTGTATAACTTCAGGCAAATTGTTTTTCTCTGAGTCTCCTTCCTTATTATGTAAGTCAGAGAAGACTTTCTACATATGCCCAGAGGGAATAATACATGTTCTCATAGAGGGAAAATGGGATGTAATGAAATAAAGTGTGTAAGACATACTAGGTAGTGAAAAAAAATATTATTCTCTTTATAGTAAGAAAAAACCTAGATTGTTTCTGAGTTTCTATTGTATGTCAAATATTTTATTAGATATTGGGGAGGGAAGAGGAATGCAAAAAATAGTGCATATACCTTCTAATTCAAGAGATAGTGTTTTGAAAGAGCTTACAATATACTGAGGATTATAAATAAACTAAAAAATCCACTTAGGGCTTCCCTGGTGGCGCAGTGGTTGAGAGTCCGCCTGCCGATTCAGGGGACACGGGTTCGTGCCCCGGTCCGGGAGGATCCCACACGCTACGGAGCGGCTGGGCCCGTGAGCCATGGCCGCTGAGCCTGCGCGTCCGGAGCCTGTGCTCCGCAACGGGAGAGGCCACAACAGTGAGAGGCCCGCGTACCGCAAAAAAAAAAAAAAATCCACTTAATTTTTATAGAAAGAAAAAGAACTCAGCTACAAGGAGACTGCTAGTTGTTCTCCAGAATCCAGTCTCTCCTTATTCTACAGTGGTAGAACCCCTAATTTTAAGCCAAGTATGTTGCCACCTGGAAAAACGACTGCATTTCCCAGCCTCCCTCACTGTTAGATGTGACCATGTACCTGAGTTCTGGCTAATGGTATATGCATAAATATAGTGTAAGTAAATTCCAGGAAGCATTCTTAAAAAGAGGTAGCTGCTACTTCCTTCCATTTTCTCCTTTCTGCTGATGGACTGGGACTTTGATAATTGGGGATAGACAAGTCATCTTGGGTCATAGTGTAGAAGCTGCATATTGAGGATGGAGAAGAAGCAAAATTCAAGAAGCTTGGCTCCTGCTGGTCCCATGATGCCATCATGCCAGCCCCAAATTGCCTATGTTTATTTGAGGCACAAATGAACTTTAATGCACTGGTGTTTGGGGCTTTCCTTCATTCACAGCTGAAGTTTATCCTAACTAAAACAAACTAATACTAACTTACAAAACTTCAATCTGCTTTTAAGTTTTTAATGGAGAAAGGCTTATGTTATAATAAGTGGAAACAATGCAGAAGGCAAAATTGTGTACGTGTACACATAGAGGATATATAGGAAGAAAATATACCAAATTATTAACTTGTTGGTTTAGGATGGTAGAATAATGGGTAGGTTCTTTCCTGTTTCATATTTTTCTGTACTTCCCCAATTTTTTTATCTGAACAATTTTTATTTTTAATTTAATTTTTATTTTATATTGGAGTATAGCTGATTTACAATATTGGGTTAGTTTCGGATGTACAGCAAAGTAATTCAGTTATACATATACATATATCCGTTCATTTTCAGATTCTTTTCCCATATAGATTATTACAGAATATTGAGTAGAGTTTCCTGTGCTATACAGTAGGTCGTGTACTTTCCCAATTTTTAATTAAAAAATCATATTTTCAATGGATATACATTTGAGCTCAGTTGGCAGCAACCACTATACATATCTAGTGTTTTTTATCCTCTAGTTTCTAAAATTTTACATTATTCTTATATCTATAGGAGAGAATAGCATTGTGATTGAGTCAGTTCTGGGTTCAGTATTGTTTTTCAGCTGTTTGAACCTGGCAAATTACCTCTCTAAGCCTCAGTTTCTTCATCTGTTAATTGGGCATTATAATTTTACCTATTTCATAGGATTATGGCCTGAAATAAATAAGGTAGTGGATATAAAATCATGTAGCACCATGCATATAGTTAGCAGTCAATAAACCCTATATAATATTTTTATTATATATATTTATATATGTTGATTGAGTCTACTTGCTGGCATTTTCATTAGCCACCTAATCTCAGCATATTATAGCTTACTTAGCTATGTATGACCTTATTACTAGAAATTTATGTTGTCCTCAACTTTTCATTGGTAGATAAGGTAGACTCAAATGATCCAAGAGGGGAGGCTGTCCCAGGCAGGATGATCATGGATAAAAATGAAGATAACAATCTGTGATTTGATGAAAAAAAAAACTACAGCATTTAAAATTATTACTGTTTCAGAGAATCTGGAACATAATTATTGCTAACAAGTTATCAAGTGGCTGACAACAAATGATGTAGTGTGTCAATAAATGGATATTAATTTGTTTTGAATTGACATTAGTTTTGGTGGAAGCGAGAAAACCTGTTTTCAAAGAAGACAACGAGCTAAAGAAGTGTGTGTTTGTGTGTGTGTGTGTTGGAAGGGCTGGGATGATTATTGAGGGAGAGTCTTGAGGGATAGTCTGAAGAGTTGGATTTGATACCAGAAGTGTTCTTGAATATGAATTCAAGTAGTGAGTTTTTCAGTTTTCCTTAATATTCCCCTAAGGATGGTCAAGAGATTATTTTCGTTGGAAATTATATTTTAACAGAAGTGTAAAGTAATACATGCTCAATGATGAAAGCAAAACCATAAAAGAAATCTCAAGAGGGTTAAAGTAACACAAGGAAACAAATCAGCATGTATTTTTTTAAACAATGGAAAGAATTCACATTTACTTGTAATTAAATACTAATAAAACCCTGTATTCCATGGGGGGATAAATAGATCTGTTACTACTCTGATTAAGAGACAATCTGGGGAATTCCCTGGTGGTCCAGTGGTTAGGACTCGGTGCCTTCACTGCCATGGCCCGGGTTCAATCCCCCTGTTGGGGAATTAAGATCCCGCAAGATGCATGGCCCGGCCAAAAAAAAAAAAAAAAAAAAAAAGAGAGAGAGACAATCTGGATCATTGGGGAACTGTATTTGTTTTAACCAGATCACCAAATAAATTAATTTTGTGGCAGAGAAATAGTGTTCACCCTATATTCTATGTGCTTCCCTGTACTTCCCAGCTTCCTTTTGTTGTCAGGTTATGGCCATGTGGCTAGTCCCTCCCAGGAGCTGTGAGCACGAATGATATGTATAGGTTCCTTCTGTTCTGCAATGGGGAGTAGTGGGGATTGAACCACTTACTGAGATGGCAGTGTCACAAGAGATGGAGCCTGGTTTCCTGAGTCACCAAATGGAGGAGAGCTTCACCAACCTTCTTTGAACTTTGAGTGAGTAAGACATAAACTTTTTTTTTTTGGCTGCGTTGGGTCTTAGTTGGGGCATGTGGGATCTTGTGTTGCGGCTGCGGGCTTCTCTCTAGTTGTGGCGTGCAGGTTTTCTTTCTCTAGTTGTGGTGCACGGGCTTAGTTGCCCCACGGCATGTGCGACCTTAGTTCCCCAGTCAGGGGTGGAACCTGCATCCCCTGCATTGGAAGGCAGATTCTTTTTTTTTTTTTTTTTTGCGGTACGCGGGCCTCCCACTGCTGTGGCCTCTCCTGTTGCGGAGCACAGGCTCCGGACGCACAGGCTCAGCGGCCATGGCTCACGGGCCTAGCCGCTCCGCGGCATGTGGGATCTTCCCAGACGGGGGCACGAACCCGTGTTCCCTGCATCGGCAGGCAGACTCTCAACCACTGCGCCACCAGGGAAGCCCTGGAAGGCAGATTCTTTATCACTGGACCACCAAGGGAGTCCCCAGAAATAAACTTTTTATTGTGTTTAGTCACTGTATCAGTTTGCTAGGGCTGCCATAACAAAACACCACAGACTGGGTGGTTTATACTATAGAAATTCATTTTTTCATAGTTCTGGAGCATAGAAGTCTAAGATAAGGTACCTGGCAGGTTTGGTGTCTTCTGAGGCCTCTCTCCCTAGCTTGCAGATGGCCACCTTCTTGCTGAGTTCTCACATGACCTTGTGTCTGTGTGGGCACATCCCTGCTGTCCCTTCCTCTTCTAAGGACACTAGTCATATTGGATTAGGACCCATCCTAAAAGCCCCATATTAACTTAATTACTTATCTTTAAATACTTATCTCCAAATACTGTAGGTTGGAACTTCAAATATGAATTTAGGAGGAGGACACAATTCAGCCTCTAACAGTCACTGCAGTTTGGGGATTTACTTTGTCATCACAGCATGGAATAGCTTATTGTGATCAAAACAGTTTTCCTGGGCTTCCCTGGTGGTGCAGTGGTTGAGACTCCGCCTGCCGATGCAGGGGATGCGGGTTCGTGCCCTGGTCCGGGAGGATCCCACATGCCGCGGAGCGGCTGGGCCCGTGAGCCATGGCCGCTGGGCCTGCGTGTCCGGAGCATGAGAGGCGCGCATACCGCAAAAAAAAAAAAAAAAAACAAAACAGTTTTCCTGGGAACAGGAATGAAGATGTGTTTGTTTTGAACATACAAATTTTGTTTTGTTTTGTTTTGTTTTTGCGGTACGCGGGCCTCTCACTGTTGTGGCCTCTCCCGCTGCGGAGCACAGGCTCCGGACGCGCAGGCCCAGCGGCCATGGCTCACGGGCCCAGCCGCTCCGCGGCACGCGGGATCCTCACAGACCGGCGCACGAACCCGTGTCCCCTGCACCGGCAGGCGGACTCTCAACCACTGCGCCACCAGGGAAGCCCTGAACATACAAATTTATGTTTATATATGAGGATGTGTGTTGGCGTAGGTGTGGGTATGTGTATATGTGCTGGGCAGAATGTTACAACCTGTGAATGAGTTATGTGATACCAAGATATTGTTCATTCATCCTTGAGATAGCTAGGCAGGTCCTGGGAGGTGGGAATCTCTAGACTACTCAACTTAGGTCATGAGCAGCCCCCTCTGTTCACCGAGTGTATCATACAAATGTTATCTTCTATGTATGTAATGTTTTTTAAAAATTCCAAAGTACTTTTACACACTACGAATAATTATATACCATGTCAACATAAATATTTTATGAATGTCCCCTATTTTATGGAATATAGAGAAAATTTATTGATAACCTAAGTGTCAAGCACTGTTCTAAATTCACTATTCTAATACATAAAACTGTAAATGAGTTATATATATTAACTCATTATATTCTCAAAATAACCCTACAAAATAACTTTACAAAACTATTGATATCCCATTTTACAGATGAGGAGACTGAGGCACAGGTGGGTTAAAGACTTGCCCATTTACAAAGATGGTAAAAAGTAGAGCCAGAATTTGAACCTAGGCAGCCTGTCTCTAGTCTTTCTGGCGCAGCACTTATAACCGTTGACAATTTCAAGCAAAAAAATAAATAAATTTTGTGAATGAATTTCGTAGTTGAATTTTGGAATTTCCTTTTTTCCCCCTTACGTCTAACGGGCAGTGATTGAGTCAAGTTCACCTCTTTGATGCCTTTGAAGTGTGGTTATTTTGCTTTGTAGCAAAATTAAATCCTTGCTCTGAAAAACAATGTACTCCAAGACATGAGTAAGCACAGTGTAAGCTGAAGATCAATGCCATAATTCCAATCAATTCAATTCAGCAAAGTATTTGTTGAGTAACTACTATGTGCTAGGCTTTGTGTTGTGTGCATAGAATACAGTAAAGACTAAGATGACACTGTTCCTTGCATAATAGCCACCGTTACAGAGGGGTTTATGGTATTTTCCTCAAATGTGTTACTGAAGAAAAAGTTAAGGGCCATGGTGGTTTAGATGTCTACTGAGCTACTAAGGAGAACTAAGAAATTAAAATGGAGAATTTAAAAATATTTATCCATTCATTTAAAATGTAATAAACCCATTATATGTTAACAAAATATATTTTATGAAAAATAATTATTTCCAAAACAAAAAATCCAGTGAGAAAAGTGACATTTGATTTGTTTTTTTATTTGTTTGGCTGATTTCCATAATGTCATGCTTAATAAAAACCAGATTCTCATATTTGCTTCTCATATTTGCATTCAGTTTGTTGACATGTTGTTTGGGTTGAAACACATGAAGAAAATCTAACCTCACACAGGTAGTTGGGAAAGGAGGAGAATTTTTTTTTTTTTTTTTCGGTACGCGGACCTCTCACTGTTGTGGCCTCTCCCGTTGCGGAGCACAGGCTCCGGACGCGCAGGCTCAGCGGCCATGGCTCACGGGCCCAGCCGCTCTGCGGCACGTGGGATCTTCCCGGACCGGGGCACGAACCTGCGTCCCCTGCATCGGCAGGTGGACTCTCAACCACTGCGCCACCAGGGAAGCCCAGGAGGAGAATTTTTAACAGTCTTTTCAGATGATTATGGACAGTCTTTGATATTACACCAAAACTTGACAAGTTGTAGTTTCTTAAAGGTTAGTTGGAATCTAAAAGCTGACCTTTTCATATGCTGTTATATTAAAATCAATTTATCTATCTCACACTTTGAATGGACATTTTACCTATGCATGATTTTATAACATCGTGCATTATCATTCAGACGATATTGAATGATAACTTCTGTGAAGTTATGCAGATATTCCAAATGTTGACACATATTATACAAACAAACAAACAAAAATCACATTCTTTAATATTACCACTGATCTCATTGGCAAGGTCTTTAAACACTGGGAAGCTGTCAAGTTCACAGTGTCAGATACAAGGTTCCTAAAGCTTGAAAGCTCAAATTTATCACTGGCTACAAATACCGTCAATTGTTTTCCTTGAAGTGACAGACCTACTTCATTCATTTTTGAGAAAATGTCTACCAAATACCCAAGTTTGAATAGCTATAATTTGTTTACCAGTCATTCTTTTAAGTCAAAATGGTGTTCCATGAAAAAAGCAGTTAGTTCAGCTTGTAACTCAAGGAACAAGTGCTTTTCCTCATAGCCCCCTATTTCAGTATGCTGCACAAGGGCTTTATGTGTACTTCCCATTTCATCACAGATATTAAAAAGACATGTACTCAAGGGTCAAGACTGAATAAAATTGAGATGTGTAATTGTTTCATTAAGAACATTCTTAAGTGAAAATGGCATCTGAAATTTAATTTATTTTTTTGTTTGTTTGTTTACTGCTAGTGCTTGGCAGCGAACAGTATAATGGCTATTATTACAGTTTGGTGCAAATGCTTTCATTTATGTTAAGGCACCAGGAGTTTTACCCACCATTGCTTTTGTAGCATCAGTGCAAATGTCAACATAATGAAAAAGGCAAATAATAGTTAATGTTATTAGGAAAATAGTTTTGACGTTGTGGACCTCATGAAGCGGTTTTGGTGACCCCAAGGGGTAGGCAGACCACAGTTAGAGAACCACCATCACAGAAAATAAGCATATGTCCTCACAAAGAACCTTTAACATCTGAAACAGAATGCTGGAGTAGAACGCTGATTATGACATATGCCTTTTTTTTTTTTTTTTTTTTTTTTGCGGTACGCGGGCCTCTCACTGTTGTGGCCTCTCCCGTTGTGGAGCACAGGCTCCGGACGCTCAGGCTCAGCGGCCATGGCTCACGGGCCCAGACGCTCCGCGGCATGTGGGATCTTCCCGGACCGGGGCACGAACCCGTGTCCCCTGCATCGGCAGGCGGACTCTCAACCACTGTGCCACCAGGGAAGCCCGACATATGCCTTTTTAATAGGGCAACTACTATAAAAATCACATAATGGGAAAACAATATGATTTAGGACTAATTTAGATTTTCTAATATGCTCAAAAACAAGCTTCGGGTCAAAAGTTTAAACACTTTAAAGTTAGCTTAGCTAATTATATTTTTGTGTTCAAGCATTAAAAGATCTGTCAATGAGATAGTTTTCTCTCTCCTGTTACTTATTCTCTAAAAAATAATTACACTAATGGGAAAGTATCTGAAAAGGCATTTCTCCAACGAAGATACACAAATGGCCAATAAGAATATGAAAAGATACTCAACATCATTAGTTATCAAGGATATACAGATCAAAATCACAATGAGATACCACTTCACACCCACTAAGATGGCTAGAAATAAAAAAGCCATATACTAACAAGTATTGGTGAAGATGATGAGAAAGTGGAACCCTCATATACTGCTTATGAGAATGTAAAATGGTCCATCTACTTTGGAAAACAGTCTGGGAGTTCCTCAAACAATTAAATATAGAATTTCACCAAGAGAAACAAAAACATGCCTACACAGAAATTTGTATATAAGTTCATAGCAGCATTATTTATAATAGCCAAAAAGTGAAAACAACCCAAATGTCCATCAACAGACAAATGAATAAACAAATGTGATATATCCATACAATGGAATATTATTTGGCCATAAAAAAGGAATGAAGTACTGATATATTCAACAATATGGATGAATCTTGAAAACATTATGCTACCTGAAAGAAACCAATCACAAAAGACTACATATTATATGATTCCACTTATATGAAGGTTCAGAATAGGAAATCTATGGAGATGAAAAGTTGGTTAGTGGTTACTTGGGGTGTAGGGGTGAGGAGTTTGCAGGGGTAGATGAGTGATAGAGGTTTCTCCTTGAGATGAAAATGTTCTAAAATTGGCTGTGGTGATGACTGCACATATCTGTGAATATCCTAAAAACCATTGAACTATACACTGTAAATGGGTGAATTGTATGGTATGTAAATAATATCTCAATAAAGCTGTTCTCTGCCCCCCCCAAATCAACTACATTATAGAAAAAAATTAACCATATGAAAAATTTTTAGATAATTTTATAGAGGGGGAGACTAAAGCCCCAGAGAGAGGGGTGATTGACCTAAACTCACTCAAAAGCTGGGACTAGAACCCAGGTTTCTGGTTCCTGCAATAGAATGCATTTCATCCCTCAGAATAGTATTACAATACCCCTTTCACTTCTGGGAAGAAAATTCCAATGATCATACCAAATGCATTCAAACTGGAGTCAGCCTAAGAGGTAAAAAGAAAGTATCTACTAGAAAAGTATTCTATCTACAATTCTGCTCTGAACAAGGTCACCCTTTGTGGAAAGAAATGGGAAAATGAGCAGAATTAGAGAGGAGAAATAGAATTCACCTTCTTGCTTTAAAGACTCGACCATTTGTGGGCAGGCTTGTAAGTAGTTGCACAGGCTTTTGCCAACTCCCTTAAAAATAGCTATTCATAAAAACAGTAAACACAAAATGTAGCACAAACATTTTTGTAGGTCCACAGACTAGTAAATATCATACCCCTTCATGGTCACACATATTGTAGTGGACAGCTTGGTACTTGTCTCACAAATGATTTGGTTCCAGTGCTAGGCAGAGCTATAGGGATGCCTCTGATTTGTGTAACACTTTGAGTTTCAACCTGCTTTTACATAGTATCCCTTCTGATGCTTGCAACAGCCCTGTGAAATCAATAGGGTAGGTATTACTAGCCCCATTTTGCAGATAGGAAACTATTTTTAGGTAAGTAGGACAAGGTTTTGTTATCATCTTCATTTTATGAATGAGGAGAGGAGTCTTATTTTACACAAGCAGTATGATATAAATAGCTGCAAGAGAGAACTTAAGCTTGTAGCTGATACATGAAAATTTGGGAACGATTTAAAACTGGAGAACAAGGGAACAGTGTACAGCAGGGATACTCATGGAAGTGACAAATTTATTGGTGCTTTATATTTATGACTTCCATAAACTACTTTTAAACAGATCAGACCCTGAACTTGCAAGCCCTGATACGCTATAGAGTGATTGACAGTGTTGCCTCCTTGCACAGCTTCAGGGGACACCATTCACATGGAGGTGACACCATCCCCATAGCATTAGACATTAGGGGTAGGTGTCCCGTGGAATTAAATCAGATTCCTAAATTAGAGATGCTATGTAGATATCACAGACATGAGTCAGGCAAATCTCAAGGTCCATCACAAATTCCACCTCCTCCATGAAATCTGCCCCAATAGTCTGTCCTGGCAGTCCATTATATGCATTGTATATTTTGGTATTTCTTTATATTTCATTTCATTTTATTAATTTTTTTCATTTTTAAAGACACATTGTTTTCTTTCTAATCTTACAGTCAATACATGTTCATTTCAGACAATTAGGAATACCTAAAATCATAAAGTAAATAATAATTAACATCCATAATCTTCATCCCTTAGAGATAACCACCATTAGCCTTTTGATGCATTTCCTCCCATTTCCCCTCCATTTTAACTATAATTTATCTTTTTATATTATTCTTCCATGTTTCATCTTTAAATATTTGACCCCTGTAAGTTTTATCTTCTTCAAAATATGGTAACTTTTTCAGGATAAAAGCCATATTATTTTCTACTTCTTTATGCTCTATGCTTTCTTATGCACAGTGATAAGTACAGTAGTCAATAATTCAATTGAATTAGTTTATCTTCAATAATTTGAGTCATTTGGTATTATAGGTACAGTAAAGAATGTAAGTAAATCTACAAATATATCAGTTATTCCATGAATAATAGTTCCCTTTGAATTTACTAAGTTAACTTACATTTCATGTATATAATTTTTTGTTTGTTTGATTGTTAGTTGTGGTTAAACTTGGGAGACTTTATTTACTTCCCCACATCACCAATCATGGATATGAGTGGCTAAGGCTTCTATCTCCTCAGGAAAACACAGCACAATTGAGTGATCACAACCTTTGGAGAACTTCAGTTTTTGGTTGCAGCATTTAAGAGCTCCTGGTTTTGGTCCCACAAACCCTTTTTGAAGTGACCTATGTATGTTTTTTTGGTTTTTTTATTTTCTGTGTTGGGTGTTCGTTGCTGCACGTGGGCTTTCTCTAGTTGCAGCGAGTGGGGGCTACTCTTCGTTGCATTTCGCGGGCTTCTCACTGTGGTGGCTTCTGGTTGCAGAGCACGGGCTCTAGGCGTGCAGGCTTCAGTAGTTGTGGCACGCGGGGTCAGTAGTTGTGGCGCACGGGCTTAGTTGCTCTGCGGCATGTGGGATCTTCTCAGACCAGGGACCGAACCCGTGTCCCCTGCGTTGGCAGGCGGATTCTTAACCAGTGCACCACCAGGAAAGTCCCTATGTTGTGTTTTGATGTTGGGATTATTGCCTTAAATCTTTTTGCTTCTTTTGATGAATCATATGGAAAACAAATTTGAATTCTGTTTATTAATGCTATTAAGTTTCAAGTGCTAACTTCTGGTAGAACAAATACCCAATTATTTGAACTGTTAAAAGATAAATTGAGGGCTTCCCTGGTGGCGCAGTGGTTGAGAGTCTGCCTGCTGACGCAGGGGACACGGGTTCGTGCCCCAGTCCAGGAAGATCCCGCAAGCCGCGGAGCGGCTGGGCCCGTGAGCCATGGCCGCTGAGCCTGTGTGTCCGGAGCCTGTGCTCCGCAACGGGAGAGGCCACAACAGTGAGAGGCCCACATACCGCAAAAAAAAAAAAAAAAAAAAAAAGATAAATTGAGGCATATTAAAAATTTTAAGAGCTTATTTGAGCAAAAATCAGTTTAAATGAAATCACCAAAGTTAAATCAAATCGCCAAACTGGAAACTGCTCCACCAACAGGAGCTAGGGGAAAGATTTTACAGAGAAGAAGGAAGCAAAGCAAAGCGATTATTTGATGGGCTATAGCTTAAGCATTCACTTTACTTGGGAAAACCTTATTGGCTGTTTGTGATCGGGAGTCCTTAGATTTTAATTTCTTAACACTGAGAAATTTACAGGGTTGGGTTTGGTTTGCTTATGTAATGCCACTAACACATTAGAACCATCTCAGTTTAATGACCTCCTTTTTAATTAATTTAACAATTGCTATATCTGGATTGCATTTTCTAAGAAAGAAAATATTATGTAGCTCATAATTCTAAATAGTTAATCTAAAAGTTAGGGCTTTAAGGAAAAATCTAAAATAATTTATAACAATTAATTATTAAAAACAAAGTCAGGGGTTGACTTCAGATGCATATAATAGAAACTTGACTACAGTAGTAGCTTAACCAAATAGGAATTTAATTTTCAAACAACAGGAAGTCTAGAAGCAGGTAGTGTTGCCAGCTTTAACAAATAAACATACAGGGCATCTAGTTACATTTGAATTTCAGATAAACAGTTTTTTAGTATAAGTGTCCCATGGGACAAATGTAACTGGACAACATGCATTTTATTTGGCATTCATAGAAGCAAGCTGTTTAGAGCTGGTGCAGCTGCTCAAGGATGTCAGCAAGTTCCTTCTAGCATCCTACGCTACTATCCTTTCTTTGTGGCTTTTGTCCTCATGGTTGTAAGATGGATACTGTACCTCCAGGCATCAAATCCATGTTCTAGGCAGGAAGATTGGGGGAAAGAAAAATGGAGAATACAGTAGTCCTAAACCAACTGAGTCTGATCCTTTGAAACAGGAAAACAGTAGCTTCTCTGGAAACTCCATCTTGTAGACTTTACTTATATTTTATCCGCCAGAACTCAGTTGCCTGGCCACTGCTAGCTGCAAAGATGACCAGGGAAGTGAATATTTTTAATTGGGTACTCTGCCACTCTGAACAAATTTGATTTTCACTAGGAATGAAGGAGAGAAGGGTAGACATAGGATAGGCAACATGCGATATCTGCAATGAAAGGTAAAAGTAATTTTCAATGCCTATTTTGAATTTTATTTTGACCACGCAAATATGCACGGTGAATTTGGAAGGTGAAAGAAACTCAAAAAGTAGAATTTCCCATTGTTAGTCTTAACTAGTCTTAGGGTCCTCTACCTTCCTGAGAAATTATCGCCCACAGATTTAAGGATAGCCTTAACTCTAGCAAATTAGTGGGGAAAGCTAAAGAGACTGCTGGTAGTTTGACTCAAAAATGGAAATGGGGTCCCTAGAGCCATGCCCCAAAGACTATAGCAAGGAAAGTGTGTCTCTTGCTATAAGATGCATATTGATTATGTTAACTTACTGAAGTCTATTAAAAGAAATTCATCTAAAATAGCAATAGTGAATCCTATCTCCATAGGCCAAAAACTCTTAAACCTGATAGAACAATTGTCCTCTCATCCAACACAATTTTACAATGAGGTTTTCTCCCTTATCTAAAGTGATTTTCTTACCAAGAGACAATTAACTAACACTGGACATTAACACCTCTCTCAACCTTTTCAAACAATTAGCATCAAATTATTTCTTTTCTTGTGGAAATTGAAGAGAAAATCATTAACAAATGGTACCAAATTATAAGATTTTTTTTTCTATTTAGTATTTCTATTTTGCAGTGGTTTTACAAATACTATTGGTTCTTTTTTTCAGCAGGAGTTTAACAATCATGATGGGACATTTTCTGCCAATAACAAAACCAGGGGCTCGTCTAATTTGGGACTATCAAAAGCAGTATCATGTGGTGACCATAGCCAGTTTCATTTTTCTGTACCAGTAGAGAAGTATATGTAAAATAAGAATATAATTTCACCATGACTAATGCATTTCCAGTACTTATTGCTAAGGTAAATTCTCGAAGAAAAACAGACGTTTAGTTGTACTAAACTTTTTTCATTTTGTTTTGTCTTTACAACTTGCCTGCCTGTCTGTCTTTTTTAAGGTAATACTTATTTGATTTCTAGTTAAAATAAAAGATTTTTGTCCAACCGAATTAACAGAATGATTATCTTGTCAGGGAATAATGAAAATGAATATTTCCTCCATTTTTTGGAGTGGTATAGTTTTTACAAGCTCCACAGAGGATATCATTCAGATAAGGTCACACCAAATAGGAGTTTTGCTCATTGGATTAAAAATAGATCAGCTCAGTGACTCAGCAGGTAGCTTATTGCAGTTGCCTACTAAGAACATCCTAATTCTTCCTTGTACTACATCACAGTGAAGTACTCATGTGGCTTTATGGGGATTAGCTTATTCAGCTATTAGAAATAAGATCACAGTATATCTAGGACATTCTGTGAGATACAACAGCACTGAGAGTATTATGGGTCAAATTCTGGTTAAGTATAAGTAAGCATATATTCAAAGATTTAAGTTCCTTTTAATAAATTTATAATAATGTGGCTAAATTGAAAGTGAACTGTGGAATCAGGTTGCAGAGAGCACTTGATTGTGCTTGAATTTTAGAGCAGTGCCTGTTTCATTGTTCCATGAGCCTTCCTACCTGATTTCCCCTCCCCCTGCCATATGGGAAACCTCAGGGGGGCCTTTAATGTTTTCCTTTTTTCTTACTCGAATTCAGGCAGTGGCCAAGTCACCTCCAGTCCCAGAATATTCAGGGATGGTCTAACAAATGGAGTTGGTATTTCTCCTGAAAGGAGACAGGAATAGAAGGCCTACCTTCCTCAAAAATATCTCCCTCCAAATTATTGGCTATCCATAGGGAAACACTTTAAGCTAGTATCTTCCATTAACATATATTAATATATCCAGCAACTATTTGATAATCATCCTGTACAGCCTCCAGATATTAGGTGCCAGAGTAACATAGATGAATAAAACCAGATCTTGACCCTCTAAGGGCTCCTTTTAACTCCTGATTTATTAGACCCCTGAGTAAATAGATAGGTAAGTTACAATGTGAGGAAAAAGAAAAGTAGGAAGGTGGGAGAGTCAGATCTTGCAGGGCCCTGTACTGGAGAGTCAGCTAAGGTAGCAGGCCAGGGAGAAGGAGTCAGCCAAGGTAGCAGGCCAGGCTTGTAGGAGCTTTGAAGGGAGGGAAAAATCAATGCAGAGGCTCTGAGAAGTGCAAAAAACACGTTTCATTCTCATTAATTCTTTTTTTTATTGGAGTATAATTGCTTTACAATGGTGTGTTAGTTTCTGCTGTACAACACAGTTAATCAGCTAAACGTATACATACATCCCCTCCCTCTTGGGCCTCCCTCTCACCCCCTCCCATCCCACCCATCACCCCCTCCCATCCCACCCATCACCCCCTCCCATCCCACCCATCTAGGTCATCATTAAGGCTCACCTTGGAAACACTGCCTAGTTCAGCCCATTCCTCTCCTAGGTCAGGCCCTCAGCAAAACAGAGGTAGCTTCAGTTTGGTTAGCAGGCAGTGTGTTTTCCGTTTGGGTGGCTGTTTTTCCTCCAGGATCACCAGATTTACCTCCCCCTCCCCACACTCCCATGTGGAGACGTGTTCTAAAGCTACTGACTGAGAGCAAAAAGTTAAGGAAGACTTCATTGATAAAGGCTTGAAGTGAGATCCTGCTAGTAATGTTTGCTTTTTTACACAGGAGTCTGGGAAGCTCTTAAGACTGTTCAAACCAGACCACTAAACTCCAATCTAATGCCATTCTATAAGGTTAACTTACAAGGTATTACATTAATTCAGCAAGGAGGCCATTAGACTGAGGTGGCTCTGATGTACTGGCCGCCTACGGAAGCAAACCAAAATCTAAGCATGCAAATGCTGAAAAGTTAGGACAACCAATCACAAACTGCCATCTAGGCTTTAGCTATAGCCAATCAGTAATTTCCTTACTTTGCTTCCACCTTTTCTCTATAAAAGTCTAACCCTCACCCCCCGCAGCTCCTGTGGGTGGAACGCTTCTAACAACTTCTGGTTTGGTGCTGCCCAATTGGAATAGACTTTTGCTCAAATAAACTCTTAAAATGTTCAATATGCCTCAGTTTATTTTTTAACAAAGATTAATCTTACTCAGTATCTCAAGTCTCTGTCCTCGACCTCATAGTTTTACTTATGTTTATTGTGTTAGTTACCCTTGTAAATGGCTTTCCATTCATTTGTTCAGAGTGAATGCTATTTTTGTTGTCAAATATTAATCCCAATGAGAGCATTAAAAAATATTTATACTTCCTTTAAGAGTAGACCTGACTGTAAAAATAGATAGAGAGAGAGAGATAGATGAATAGATAGGTGGATTGATAATTTTCTAAGCATTATTTCAAGGTTCATTGATCTTGCTTGGGAGCCAGTAATAAGGCAGACTTGAATATATCCTCTACTCACATATTTCTTGGAACATGATTGTCCATAACCTCCAAGAGGGCAGAGACTCATCTATTGTCTTTGGTCCCCAGCACATGGCTCCTGCCTGACACTGGTCTGGGGATCAGTGGGTTGAACTGCACAGCTTCACAGTTACTCCCAGGTGCTTGAAGCTGAAAGCTGTCAATCATTTCACAAGATTTACTGAATCTTCTTCTTGGCAGAGGAACTGTGAGTTTATATAAAGAGAATATATAATATTTAATTGTGAGTTTATATATCGGTCTAAGAAAATGACTTCAAAAAATTTACAAGGCAATATAAAATTGAATATAAATAAATGGAGTGAAAGTATAGTGTATAGAGTTAATCTCTGAGAATACTGACTGATCTTAAGTGCTGGAATAAGTATAAGGGCAAATACAAATTTTCTCCCCTCTGAAAATAAGCAGAGAGATTTTCCCCTTCTCCCTTTACTTTCTGAATTTCTTCCTCTGTCCTTGTCAAATGTATGTAAATCTTTGTAATGGCTCCATAAGCCTCTGGCCAGTCTCACAACTCAGGAATGTTTCCTCAAGGACCTGGGAGCCATCTCTTTGAAGTGTAATCATCAAGGAAAATAATTTCAATCTCCTGGAAGATGGGTTTTTGGGGAAAAGATGGGTCTAATTTGTCACCTGACTGTAAATTGTAAAAGCTACCTAAGCACTGAATGGTTTGTGTCCACTTAGCTGTATAAAAGAGGGAGATTCCCTTCTGTCTTTGTAATCCCTTTAGTGGGTTACCTGCGTGGCATATCACGTTCTGGTTTAATCTTATTCAAAATAAAAAATTTCCCTTTTATTTTTTCTACCCTTGTGGAGAGCTTTTGAATTGAAGAAAGATTTGTTTTGATTATATTTCCCCAACACAAACATGGGCTGAGCTTTCTGGCAGCTGAGATATTGATGTTTGGTAGATTTCAATCATGACATTAATTCTGTTTTCTTTAAGTAATGGAGAATCAGTGCAGCGTGGTGGTCTGGAGTTAAAACACTTGCCTTCACATCCTGGCTCAGTGACTCACCAGCTGTGTGACCTTGTACCAGTCAATTGGAAATCACATCGAACTTCCCCCAAGTCTAAATTTCCTCATCAACTTTTACTTTTTAAAGCCTCAGTTTCCTCATCTCTAAAGTTGTGAATGACAAATCAGCCCTGCCTGAACCTCATGGAGAGCGTCCCCCCACAACAAAGAGAGGCTCTGTGGCTTGCAGAAGTAGAAGGGAAGGCCAGGCAGGCCACAGCAACCGCTGTGCAGACCACTGTTAATCTGCCTCTCCGTGCTAACTCTGTGAGGGATGGGGCTGTGTCTCACTTTATAGCTTCAGTGCCCAATGTAATACCTAATACTTAATAGTTGTTCTATGTGTTATTTTAATGAATAAACAGTGAATGAGTAACTCCCATAAGCAAAGTTTTAGAGGTCACAAAGCTGAAACAAGGACTACAGAGAGTAACAGTGGGAAATACAATTAAAATGTAGGTTAAGGGGCTTCCCTGGTGGCGCAGTGGTTGGGAGTCCACCTGCCGATGCAGGGGACACGGGTTCGTGCCCCGGTCCGGGAAGATTCCGCGTGCCGCGGAGCGGCTGGGCCCGTGAGCCATGGCCGCTGAGCCTGCGCGTCCGGAGCCTGTGCTCCGCAACGGGAGAGGCCACAACAGTGAGAGGCCCGCGTACCGCAAAAAAAAAAAAAAAAAAAAAAAATGTAGGTTAAGACCATATAGTAGGGAGGCTTAAATTCTAAGCTGAGGTATTCATGCACTATTCTGTAGGCAGCAGGGAACCACTAAAAGTTTATGGGCAGGGAAATAATACGATCAGAGCTAAAGCTTAAGAAGAGTAAACCAGTAGCAACGTCTAGAATAAATGGGTGGTAGGACTCCTAGTAGATGGGAAGATGTTTCTAATAGAAGATGTTTCAAACAGAAGGCAATCATTCAGGTTAGAGCAGTGGTTCTCAGTTGGGAGTGATTTTGCCTCTCGGGGGCCATTTGGAAACGTCTGGAGACATATTTGATACTCAAAAGTGACGGGGTGCTATTGGCATCTAGTGGTTGGAGGCCAGGGATGCTGCTTAACATCCTACAACGCACAGCAAAGAGGTATCCTGTCCAAAATGTCAGTAGTATCCCACTTGAGAAACTCTGGGTTAGAGATAATTAGAATGCATAACAAGAAGAGAACAAATGCGGCGGACATGAGTGGCACTGTGGAAGGGGAATACATAGACTTTTGAAAATGACTGTGTCTATAGAGCAGAGGAGAAGGCAGAATTAGAAGCAAACAAACAACAACAACAAAAAATCATTCCAAGGTTTAAAGCAGATATCTGGGAAGATGATGTCAGGAACAGGAATAGAGAAGTCAGAAGGAGGGCCAAATTTTAAGGGGGAATGATGAATTTGTTTTGAATTTGAGATTTAACTGGATACCTTAGCATAATTCCAGAGGCAGCTAAAAATGTACTTGTGGAGCCTAGAAAGAGGCTAAGACCAAAGATATAGATTTTAGGAGACATTTGCAGTGAGTTATTGCTTAAAGGAAGGGGAGCAGGTAAGAGTACTGAAAAAGGGCAAAGAGGAGATGTGGTCTGAGAACAGAATTTTGAAAGACTGGGAGAAAACACAAAGGTCATATTACTATAAGACAGTGATGTTTATAAAATCATCTTATTTTTCAGAATATTGCTCTACTTTAGCAATTAATTTCCTCCCACAAATCCAACATATTAATTAGACTACCTGGAAGTGGGTCATTCCTAACTGTTCCTAAACTCTTCTTAAATCCATATCAAAGAACCTCTTGTTCTCTTGTTTTTAAATAATAGTTTTATTAAATTCCTCAAATCCTCTTATAAATCCCAAACATATTCTCAAGCTTGGTTCAGTAGAACAGCATTTTTGTTGTTGTTGTTTTGTTTTGCTTTTTTGCGGTACGCGGGCCTCTCACTGCTGTGGCCTCTCCCGTTGCGGAGCACAGGCTCTGGATGCGCAGGCTCAGCGGCCATGGCTCACGGGCCCACCCGCTCCGCAGCATGTGGGATCTTCCCGGACCGGGGCACGAACCCGTGTCCCCTGCATCGGCAGGCGGACTCTCAACCACTGCGCCACCAGGGAAGCCCAGTAGAATAGCATTTTTAAAGCATTCTTTTCTTTTTATTCTGTGACTATCTTTAACATTTAAGAATTATTTAGAAATTATTTTCAAGACTGGCCTTCTGCAAAATTGAGAAGTATGTTATTTGATTTAAGACCATAGCAAACCTCTGGCTTATTTGCTGTCCATAGAGGAAAAAAGTGTGAACATGAGTTTATATCCCAGCTTTGCCATGAGTGAGCTATGTGATCTTTGGTAATATTCTTTCTTTCTTTTTTTTTTTTTTTTTTTTGTGGTATGTGGGCCTTTCACTGTTGTGGCCTCTCCCGTTGCGGAGCACAGGCTCCGGACATGCAGGCTCAGTGGCCATGGCTCACGGGCCCAGCCGCTCTGCGGTGGCATGTGGGATCTTCCCGGACCGGGGCATGAACCCGTGTCCCCTGCATCGGCAGGCGGACTCTCAACCACTGCGCCACCAGGGAAGCCCAAATATTCTTTCTTTCTCTCATTTAGAAAATTTAATTATATCTACAAAAAGGTACATGAGTTTTGTCAGAGACTAACATAAACATTTAATGTGGTAGCTGCCCACAGACCCATCCCAGTATAATATTACCCAAACCTTTACTGTAAATTCCTAGGCACAATTCAGAGGCATTACAGATTTTTAAAAAACTTTCCAAAGTTTTTCTTTTGAAAAATATCAAACCTACAAAAAGTTGAAAAAATAGTGCAATGAGCAGCCATATACCGTTCACCTAGATTCACCTATCATTAACTTTTGTGACATTTGGTTGTTCTCTCTGTCTTTGTCTATCTATCTACCTACTTATATTTATTTTTTGCTAAATGACTTGAAAGTAAGTTATAGATATCATGAGACTGTATCCCTAAATACTTAGTATACATATCCTAAGGACATGGACATTCAGCTATAAAACCACAATATTATTATCTCACTCTAGAAATTTAACATTGATACAGTGTACTATCTAATATATAAACAGATTTTAAAATTGTTCCCCAAATGCCCTGTAAAACAGTTTTTTTTTTTTTTCAAGGTAGGATTTAGTCAAGGTTCATGTTTTTCTAGTCTGCTTTAATTTAGAAAAGTCTTCTACATTCTTTGGTCTTCTGTGACACTAATCATTTTGAAGATTACAAGCAAGTAATCCCACAATCTGGAATTGTCTGATTGTTTCTCCCTGATTAGTTTTGGGTTAAATATTTTTATAAGTATACTACACAGTATACTACACAGAGGATATAATGTATCTTCTCATTGTATCACTTCAGGAGACACGTCATATCAGTTTGTCCCATTATTAGCCCTAGAGTAGGTGGGCTTCAGTAGTTGTGGCACATGGGCTCAGTAGTTGCAGCGTGTGGGCTCTAGGGCATGCAGGCTTCAGTAGTTGTGGCACGTGGGCTCAGTAGTTGTGGCACATGGGTTTATTTGCTCCGCAGCATGTGGGATCTTCCCAGACCAGGGATCGAACCCATGTCCCCTGTGTTGGCAGGCGGGTTCTTAACCACTGCACCACCAGGGAAGTCCCAGGATACAAAATTGATACACAAAAATCTGTTGTGTTTCTTTACACTAATAACAAACTATCAGAAGGAATTAAGAAAACAATCTCATTTACAATTGCATCAAAATAATACAATACCTTGGAATAAGTTTACCCAAGGAGGTGAAAAATGTGTATTTTAAAATTGCAAGACATTAATGAAAGAAATTGAAGAAGACACAAACAGAAAGATATTCCATGCTCATGGATTAGAAGAATTAATATTGTTAAAATGTCCATACTACTCAAAGCAATATGCAGATTCAAGACAATCTCTAACAGAATTCCAGTGGCATTTTTCACAGAGATAGAACAATCCTAAAATTCGTACAGAACCACAAAAGACCCTGAATAGCCAAAGCAATCTTGAGAAAGAAGGACAAAGCTGGAGGCATCATGGACCCTGATTTCAAACTATATTACAAAACTACAGTAATTAAAACAGTATGGCATCGGCATAAAAACAGACACACAGATCAGTGGAACAGAATGGAGACCCCAGAGTTAAACCCACACATTTGTGGTCAATTAATTTACAACAGATGAGCCAAGAATATACAATGGTGAAAGGACAGTGTCTTCAACAAATGGTACGGGGAAAATTGGACAGCCAAATGCAAAAGAATGAAACTGGACCACTATCTTACACTATACCCCAAAACTAAATCAAAATAGATTAACAATTTGAAAGTAAGAGCCTGAAGCTGTAAAACTCTTAGAAGAAAACATAGGTAGCAAACTCCTTGACATAGGTCTTGGCAATGATTTTTAAAATCTAACACCCAAAGCAAAAGCAATAAAAGCAAAAATAAACAAGTTGGGACTACATTAAACCATAAAGCTTTTGCACAGCAAATAAACCAACAGCAAAATGAAAAGGCAACCTACTAAATGGGAGAAAATATTTGTAAATCATATATATGATAAGGGGCTAATATCCAAAATACACAAAGAACTCATACAAATCAATAGCAAAAAACCAAACAATCTACTTTAAAAATGGGCAGAACATCTGAATAGACATTTTCCAAAGAAGACCTACAGATGGCCAACAGGTACATGAAAAAGTGCTCAACAACATTAATCATCAGGGAAATGCAGATAAAAACCACAATGATATATCACACCTGTTAGAATGGCTATTATCAAAAAGACAAGAAATAACAAATGTTGGCACAGATGTGGAGCAAAGGGAAACCTCATACACCATTGATAGGAATGTAAATTGGTGCAACCACTGTGGAAAACAGTATGGAAGTTCCTCAAAAAATTAAAAATAGAACTACCATATTATCCAACAATTCCATTTCTGGATATTTATCTGAGAAAAACAAAAACACTAATTCAAAAAGATATATACACATCCATTTTCATTGCAGCATTATATACAATAGCCAAGATATGGAAACAACCTAAGTGTCCATTGATGGATGAATGGATCAAGAAATTGGGTACACATATGCAATGGAATATTACTCAGCCATAAAAACAATGCCATTTTTGATAACATGGATGGACCTCGAGGGCATTACGCTAAGTGAAATATGTCAGACAGAGAAAGACAAAAATACTGCATAATCTCTCATATATGTGGAATCAAAAAACAAAGCAAGCTCATAACTACTGAGAACAGATTGGTGGTTGCAAGAGGTGAAGGGTAGGGAGTGGAAGAAATGGGTGAACTTTTTTTTTAGTTTAAATAAATTGAATAAAAATTTAAAAAAATAATTTAAGTTGAAAACTCAGTAGATGAATTAAGCTTCAGAGTAGAAACAGCTGAGAAGAGAATTTGTAGAAAGGTCCAGTTCAAGCTTTTAATCTTGTAGCTTCAGTTCCATTGAGGGCAATTTCAAAATTCCAAATTTGTTCAAAGCTGAATCTTCTTTGCTTCTCTAACACAGGCCTGCTTCAGGCCTCAGAGCCTGAGGTCGGGGAGGTGGCCTTGTCAGTTCCTTCTTTCCTCCCAAAATACCTCCCCCACTTCTGTGGGCTGTTTCTGACCTCTGCCACCCTGCGCCAGGGGAAAAAGTGATTAGGGGGGAAGGGAAACAGTTTTGTATGCCTGGTACTGTGTCATCTGGTGTCAGTGCCCTCTGGGTATGAAGACTATCCAAAGATGACCCTTGGGCTTCCCTGGTGGCGCAGTGGTTGAGAGTCCGCCTGCCGATGCAGGGGACACGGGTTCGTGTCCCGGTCCGGGAAGATCCCACATGCCACGGAGCGGGTGGGCCCGTGAGCAATGGCCCCTGAGCCTGCGCGTCCAGACCCTGGGCTCTGCAATGGGAGAGGCTACAACAGTGAGAGGCCCGCGTACCCCAAAAAAAAGAAACAACAAAAAAAACAAAGATGACCCTTTTTCTCCAAAGATGACACTTTCTCTCCAAATTTTTTCCCAGAAGTACACCGTCTGCTTCCACATATTCTGACTATAGCTCCTTGTTGAAGACAGCACTTCTCTGGCTGTCAGCTTTTGATAACTCCCTCAAATCTGGACTTCTGGTGGTTTCTTTCCCAATTGGGGAGCAAGAAGGCAAGATTCCTTTTCAAATGATCACAGGCCAGTGCTTTTTGTGGATTCCACTTTATTCCCTGAAACATACTACCCTTTGCCTCCTGTATGTGAAAGGCCATTTTACACCCAGTATGGCCCTGCAAACAAGTGGAGCTTCAGTTATGTCTCCAGCCTTCATATTTGGCAAGGATCAGACCCAAGTCCTTCTTCCTGAAACTCCTGGAGACAAGTTCTAGGAGGTCTCCTTGAGGTACTTCTCATTTGGCTTGAAGTGAGGGAGGAGCACACTCCTCCCTGACCCCATGTGAAGGTGGGGGGAAGAGAAAGCCCTTTCCAAAGAAATCCTCACTTTCCCATCTTCTCTACCTCAATCTCTTTATACTGTCAAGGTCAATGGTGAGTTCATGAAAGACAGTATTTACACACTTAGCAGGTCCAGAGTGACTTGGGAGTACTGGTCACCCATTGTGTTGATTTCAGCTTTGGGAGCCTGGCCAAAAATGAAGAGAGAAGTGCCATTTGAATATCTTGTTTCATTGGATTTTATCCCAAATAATTAAAATAATTACATTTTTTAATGAAGAAAAAAATGCAAATAAGATGCTATAATTTCTTTGATGTCAAAAATTCAAGACTGAGGGCTTCCCTGGTGGCGCAGTGGTTAAGAATCTGCCTGCCAATGCAGGGGACATGGGTTCGAGCGCTGGTCCGGGAAGATTCCACACGCTGCGGAGCAGCTAAGGCCGTGCAGCACAGCTACCGAGCCTGCACTCCAGAGCCCGTGAGCCACAACTACTGAAGCCCGCGTGCTGCGACTACTGAAGCCCATGAGCCTAGAGCCTGTGCTCCGTAACAAGAGAAGCCACTGCCACAAGAAGCCCGCGCACCACAACGAAGAGTAGCCCCCGCTCGCCACAGCTAGAGAAAGCCTGCACGCAGCAACGAAGACCCACCGCAGCCAAAAATAAATAGTAAAATAAAATAAAATAAATAAATTTATTTAAAAAAATTCAAGACTGAGAATGCAAACCACACAAGGGCAGAAGATATTTGCAATGCATATTACAAAAATTAATGCATATTATTCAGACTACGTAAAGAATTCTTACAAAAAAATAGAAAAATGGGCAAAAACTTGAACAGGCCCTTCAAAAAAGAGGATATCCAAATGACCAGTGAACATAAAAATGTGCTCAAGCTCAGGAGTTATCAAGGAAAAGCAAATTTAAAACACAATGAGACACACACACACACACACACACACACACACACACACACACACCATTATGCACTCACCAGAAGAGTTAAAATAAAAACGGAAAATACCAAGTATTGATGAGAATAAGGAGCAGCTAAATTTTTCCTATACCAGTGGGGTGAGGGTGTAAATTAATACACCCACACTGCAAAAATGCCTAGCAGTAGCTATTAAATCTGAACTTTTGACCCAGCAATTTTATTCCTTGGGTATTTACTCAATAGAGCATGCATGTTGTGCTCTAAAAGATATTCTCATGAATGCTTCTATCAGCATCATTCATGACAGCCCCAAACTGAAAACAATTCAAGTATCTATAGATAATAGAATGGATGCATAAATTGTGGTATATTCATACAATGGAATACCATACAGGAATAGAAATGAATGAACTACTGTTACAATAAAATAGATGAATCTCATTTATGTAAAAGAAGTTGAACACAAAAGTATTCATACTGCACAATTTCATTTATATAAAGTTTGAAAACAGGCAAATGTATGGTATTGAAAGTCAGAAGAGTGATTTCTTTTGGGAAGAAGGAGGGAATAGTGATTGGGAGAGCGCAAAATGTCATATCCAATTTCATGCCCTATTGGTATTACATGGTGTGTGTTTGCTTTGTGATTACTCATTGAACTGTACCCGTATGATTTGTGCACTTTTCTGTACCCATTTTATACTTCAATAGAAAAGCAAGTTTTTAAAGGGGGGAAGAACATTCTATAAGAAGACAAAGATCAAATGTGGGTCAGAAATATTAATAAACACTGATTTTGAGTCTGTGTTGTTTCCTTCCTAGATTAATGACAACGAACTGATCTCTGTGAGGCTCAGTTTCTTCATTTATGAAATAGGAATGATGTAATTAATCCTTCCCCAGAGGATTGTTGTAAATGTCAAACGACAGGATATATATAAATGTGCTTTGAAAACTGTAACAAGCATCAGTTACAATAGCAGATATATATAAATGATAAAAATTGTTTTTGTGAATTCACAATTCACAAATTGTTCTCTTTCAAAAAATCATATAACACCCAACTGAGAATCAGTTAACGGAGCCCTCCCATACTATTTAATCCTCATGAGTCACAAACAGATGTACTATATGGCCACATAGATATGTGAGTCTACAAGATAAATTTAGAAGCTTTTCACGGTAACAAAATATTGGCATCTTAACACAACTGACTTGTCTCAGTGGACAAGTGTAGGAAAGACTCTTAATCTGGATATCTCAACTATTTGGTTGCAAATAACAGAAACCAACTCAAGCTAACTTAAGCAAAGAAGAATGTGGAGATGTCTCGAAGAACTCAGGGGTAGTAAAGCAGTTGGGCTTCTGGAATCAGAAACTATTCAGCCTCGAAGAACGTGGCAGAACTTGCTCTCCTGTCTCAGCCGCGCCTCTTTAAGGTTGTCTGCTTCATTCTTCCCTCACAACAGACTGGTTCTCTTTCCTTCCCTGTGCACAGAATGGGGAAGGATGGTCCTAAAACAGTTCTGAGCTGACAGCCTTTCCTCTCAAAAGACCAGCCTAGCCTGATGGGCAATTTCTTGGCCTTAAAGAAAATTTCCTGGGAGAAAATCAGTTTAACCTGGCTTGGGAAGAATGATCACTCTGGTTTGGTCAAGTGGCCAGAAGTACAGTGTCATTTAGTACAAATGTGTTTAGTACAAATATTCCACTGGGGAACTACCCAAGTGGGCAGGACGTAAGTTTTCAGAAAAAGGGAGTTATGAGCTGGGAAGACATCCATAAAAGCTTTTGTTGCGGAGCGGCTGGGCCCGTGAGCCATGGCCGCTGAGCCTGCGCGTCCGGAGCCTGTGCTCCGCAGTGGGAGAGGCCACAACAGTGAGAGGCCCGCATACCGCAAAAAAAAAAAAAAAAAAAAAAGCTTTTGTTGCAATTTCCTATAGATTTTAACTGTAGTAGTTGCATCAGTCAAGTTGTCTACCTTTCCTCTTCTTTGAGAGTTGTTCCCACAACCCTGCTGAGAATGGATATCAAACCATTTGACTTGCTATCCAGGTGACAGCTGACTGGGCCAGGGTTTAATATCTGACACATTACAGACCAATCATAGTTTTTCTGTCTGAAATTTGGAAATGGGATGTGAAAGCTGGGTCAGTTACTCGTGGGTCCTGGACTTGTAAAACCATGGAAGGTTGATATTGGAGTAGCCATGCTAAGACACATTCAGGCAAGGGAAACTGACCTACAGATACACAGTGAGATAGAAGCAGCTGACTGGAGAAATGGAAGAAAGACCATGCTGGTTTTAAGAAAAAGACACTGACTGGTTTCTGACCTTCCAATTCCCAGGTTCAGTCTTGTGCAGTCTTAATCACCAGTGTGCAGTTGGGTTCCATGAAATCATCTTGTCTGTTTATTGCAGATACCAAACTAGCTTAGTTAACTTGAGTAGATTTATATTGACTGTAACCAGAGCAATCTGAATGAATTTGAAAACATCAGGGCCCAGCGAGTGTCCTTTCTACCCCACACAGACATGAAGTTTTTTTGCTTTGAGCTCTGGCCACAGTTGTACAAAATCAATGGCTCTTTTTAGATTTTCCAACAAGACATTACTTCACGCCTACCATGTTTAGCATAAAAAGCATTAACAAAGAAATAAGACATGTGGTCGTAGCCTCAGGGGCTACAATCTAGTTGAGAAGAGAATACAAAACTCACCTAAAACAATTAGAGACTAGAAAAAAACAGTATATAATTAAGTGTTAAATTTCAGGGCACAGAAACATTACTACCATACAAGAGACAGATCAAGATCCTTGTGGCTTGAATGGGCAGAGCTGAGAGAGGAGGGGGAAGGGTTCCACAGTGAGCGAACCAGCAGGACTGGAGAAGAAGGTTCCCATGGCTAATTGGTAGGAAATTTGCTTAAGAATAGTTCTCTTATTTCTGATTACTAGCTTCTAGTTGGTGGAGGGTTCTCTTGTAATGTTGGGAAATTATGAAAGCACATTGCTTTAATTGATGTTGTTCTTCTCTGTAATCTCATAGCATTTTCAATACTCAGTCTGCTTTCACTCACTTCAGCTTACTATAAGGAGATTAAATTTCCTGAGGCCAATCAGCTGTTTGTCCTACTCAATGAAGTATTTTGTAAAAAACATTAACAATTGTGTCTAAAAATCTCACTTTCTTTATTGTATGTTGTCCTGTATGATGATGATTAATCGCAAATAAACCAAATACAGTCATCTAAATATGAACAAACATGTGAATATTCATGTAGCAATTGAAATTCACAAAGTGTTTTGCTCTATAAAATAATCGCCCTACAGTAAGTACATAGAAGTAACACTAGGAAGTTATAATAAAAGAAAATTGTTACAGTCATTATATATAATCTTCTAAGACACACAAAAAATATAGCCTGGAGGATGAAACAAAAATATATGTACATTCTTTTATGACATTATTATGAAACTATTATTAGAATTCCAGAATTGACCTGTATAATTAATGAACAATGACCTTTATTTGGTGTTAACCTTGCCATAGATTGCATAACTCTGTTAATAAAACCACCAAAATAGTTGTCCTATGTGGGTAAATGACTACTGTGATATAGTTTGAAAATTATATCTAATTTATTGTTGATGATCAATCATGTTCCAAAACAATATGATGAAAACAATGTTTTAAAAGATGGCTCATTTTTTTTTCGCTCTATAGCTATTTACAGTGTCAAATTTAACCTTAAAGTATAGTGATGAACACAAAAGAATTCTGAATAGAGAATTTTCACAATCCATTCTGTCCTTTCTATATCTTTGTTTAAAATGGTTTTCTGAAAAGGATAATTTTCTTTTTTAAAAAATATTTATTTTATTTATTTGTTTATTTGTCTGTGCTGGGTCTTAGTTGCAGCATGCGGGATCTTTTTTAATTTCAGCATGCAGGATCTTTTAGTTGTGGCATGCAGGATCTGGTTCCCTGATCAGGGATTGATCGGTCTGCCTGCATTGGGAGCACAGAGTCTTAACCACTGGAGCACCAGGGAAGTCCCACGATAATTTTCATTTAATGTTTAGTGACTTACTTGATCTTTATACTTCAAAGATAATTAATTAGCATTTATTTAAATTATTTTTTAGAAAATTATAATTTCGTGGACTATGTATCTCTTTAAGTTTACTTAGAATCAGCACTTATCAAAGACTTACTGATTCATTAATAAGAGAACCAGCAAGATGGTGAAGCTTTTCTAAAATATATCTCTTTAATTTTAAAAGTAGTTTCATTAGAACTATGTCCATATGTTTATGCAAGTAATTTGTTATTTTTTTAATTTATTTATTTATGTATTTATTTTTGGCTGCATTGGGTCTTCATTGCTGGGCGGGCTTTCTCTAGTTGCGGAGAGTGGGGCCCACTCTTCATTGCAGTGTGTGGGCTTCTCATTGTGGTGGCTTCTCTTGTTGCGGAGCACGGGCTCTAGGTGCGCAGATTTCAGTAGTTGTGGCACATTGGCTCAGTAGTTGTGGCTTGCAGGCTCTAGAGCACAGGCTCAGTAGCTGGGGCACACAGGCTTAGTTGCTCCACAGCATGTGGGATCTTCCTGGACCAGGGCTCGAACCTGTGTCCCCTGCATTGGCAGGCGGATTCTTAACCACTGCACAGCCAAGGTAGTCCCATAATTTGTTATTTTTTAAATGTCATATTTTAAATTTATAATTCAGGCATAAATACTATCTAAAGAAAATTAAAAACATATTTAGATTAAAATGTTAATTTAGAATAATAACGCTTTTGTCTTAAATTGTTTTTAGAAGTACTTTTTAGAAATCATTTTACATAAGAAACTCAAAATGAGGGTTCACAGATATTACTTTCAAAACATAACTCAGAAGCAAAGCAAGGTAAAATGTAGTGTAAAACACCAGTCTGGACTTTATTTTGCAATTCACTTGGCAACAAAATATTCAAAGAAAGAATCATACATAAGAAGTTTACCAATCTGGAAATACCCCATTCTTAGACAAAAAATAGGGACTTAGGGGAAAGGAACCGGCATTTATTAAGCTTCTATGCTATGCTAGGCATTTGCATAATTATCTCATAATAATCCTTACTTTACAAAGTAGATACGATTTCCCTCTCATGTAGCAGAAAATGAACCTCATAGCAGCTAAATAACTTCCTCAAGGAGTCCTGACTAGTGATTGCTGGAACCCAATTATTATCTTGTAAATTCACAGTTTTCTATTTTCCCTTCAGTAGCTATTTTATTTGAAACTGTGTCAACCAATGATCAGGTTAAATTTCAAAATCTCATAATCTCAGAACAGGAATTTCTTTTTCTGTAATCAGATGAAACTGAAAAATGTCTCTCTTGTAGAATTATTTAACATTATTAAAACTGTTTCTACAACTCCCTATCTCTTTTAAAAGTCGATAAAATAAAGAAAGAGGGAGGGAGTCAAGATGGCATACTAGGAGGACGCAGAATTCGCATCTCCTCACAACTAGGGCACCAACCAGACACTGGTGGGGGACCACAAACACCTAAGGGGATGGGAGGAACCCCCAGCAACTGGTTGTTTCCATTATAGTTTTACTCTTACTAATATATTTTTTATCTTTCTAATTTTATTTCCTTTTTTATTCTTTGATATTTTACTGTTCCTTTTTTCTTTCTTTCTTTCTTTTTTTTTACTGCGCCACAAAGCTTGTGAGATCTTGGTTCCCAGGATGGAGGCCGGGCCCGAGCTCCTGTGGTGGGAGCTCTGAGTCAAAAGCACTGGGCTAACAGAGAACTTCAGACCCCAGGGAATATTAATTGGACTGAGGCCTCCTGGAGGTCCTCATCTCAGCACCAAGACTCAGCTCTATCCAACTGCCTGCAAACTCCAGGGCTAGACGTCTTAGGCCAAACAACCGGTAAGACAAGAATATAGTACCACCCATCAAAAAAAAAAAAAAAATAGAAACAACAAAAAAATATGTTACAGATGAAGGAGCAAGGTAAAAAACTACAAGACCAAATAAATGAAGATGAAATAGGCAACCTACCTGAAAAGGAATTCAGACTAATGATAGTAAAGATGATCCAAAATCTTGGACACAGTATGGAGAAAATACAAGAAACATTTAACAAGGATCTAGAAGAACTAAGGAGTAAACAACCAGTGATGAACAACACAATTACTGAAACTAAAAATACTCTAGAAGGAATCAACAGCAGAATAACTGAGGCAGAAGAACAGATAAGTGAGCTGGAAGATAAAATGGTGGAAATAACTGGCAGGGAGCAGAATAAAGAAAAAAGAATGACAAGAATTGAGGACAGTCTCAAAGACCTCTGGGACAACATTAAACACACCAACATTCAAATTATAGGGGTCCCAGAAGAACAAGAGAAAAAGGGTCTGAGAAAATATTTGAAGAGATTATAGTAAAAAACTTCCCTAACACGGGAAAGGAAATAGTCAAGTCCAGGAAGCACAGAAAGTACCATACAGGAAAAACCCAAAGGGAAACATGCCAAGACACATATTATTCCAACTATCAAAAATTAAATACAAAGAAAAAATATTAAAAGCAACAAGGGAAAAGCAACAAATAACATACAAGGGAATCCCCATAAGGTTAACAGCTGATTTTTCAGCAGAAACTCTGCAAGCCAGAAGGGAGTGGCAGGACATATTTCAAGTGATGAAAGGGAAAAACCTACAACCAAGATTACTCTACCCAGCAAGGATCTCATTCAGATTCAATGGAGAAATTAAAACCTTTACAGGTAAGCAAAAGTTACGAGAATTAAGCACCACCAAACCAGCTTTACAACAAATGCTAAAGGAACATCTCTAGGCAGGAAACACAAGAGAAGGAAAAGACGTACAATAACAAACCCAAAACAACTCAGAAAATGGTAATAGGAACATACATATCGATAATTACCTTAAATGTAAATGGATTAAATGCTCCCACCAAAAGACAGACTGGCTGAATGGATACAAAAAAAAGACCCATACATTTGCTGTCTAGAAGAGACCCACTTCACACCTATGGACACATACAGACTGAAAGTGAGGGGATGGAAAAAGATACACCATGTAAATGAAAATCAAAAGAAAGCTGGAGTAGCAATCCTCATATCAGACAAAGTAGACTTTAAAATAAAGACTATTACAAGAGACAAAGAAGGATACTACATAATGATCAAGGGATAAATCCAAGAAGAAGATATAACAATTGTAAATATTTATGCACCCAAAAGAGGAGCACCTCAATACATAAGGCAAATGCTAACAGCCATAAAAGGGGAGATCAACAATAACACAATCATAGTAGGGGACTTTAACACCCCACTTTCACCAATGGATAGATCATCCAAAATGAAAATAAATAAGGAAACACAAGCTTTAAATGACCCATTAAACAAGATGGACTTAATTGATATTTATAGGACATTCCATCCAAAAATAACAGAATACACTTTCTTCTCAAGTGAACATGGAACATTCTCCAGGATTGATCATATCTTGGGTCACAAATCAAGCCTCAGTGAATTTAAGAAAATTGAAATCATATCAAGTATCTTTTCTGACCATAATACTATGAGACTAGATAGCAATTATAGGAGAAAAAACTGTAAAAAATACAAACACATGGAGGCCAAACAATATGCTACTAAATAACCAAGAGACCACTGAACAAATCTAAGAGGAAATCAAAAAATACCTAGAGACAAATGACAATGAAAACACAACAACCCAATACCTATGGGATGCAGCAAAAGCAGTTCTAAGAGGGAAGTTTATAGCTATACAAGCCTACCTCAAGAAACAAGAAAAATCTCAAATAACAATCTAACCTTACACCTAAAGGAACTAGAGAAAGAAGAACAAACAAAACCCAAAGTTAGCAGAAGGAAAGAAATTATAAAGACCAGAGCAGAAATAAATGAAATAGAAACAAAGAAAACAATAGCAAAGATCAATAAAACTAAAAGCTGGTTCTTGGAGAAGATAAACAATATTGATAAACCATTAGCCAGACTCATCAAGAAAAAGAGGGAGAGGACTCAAATCAATAAAATTAGAAATGAAAAAGGAGAAGTTACAACAGACACTGCAGAAATACAAAGCATCCTAAGAGACTACTACAAGCAACTTTATGCCAATAAAATGGACAACCTGAAAGAAATGGACAAATTCTTAGAAAGGTATAACCTTCCAAAACTGAACCTGGAAGAAATAGAAAATATGAACAGACCAATCACAAGTAATGAAATTGAAACTGTGATTAAAAATCTTCCAACATACAAAAGTCCAGGACCAGATGGCTTCACAAGTGAATGCTATCAAACACTTTGGTATCACCCTGATACCAAAACCAGACAAAGATACTACAATAAAGAAAATTACAGACCAATATCACTGATGAATATAGATGCAAAAATCCTCAACAAAATACTAACAAACAGAATCCAGCAACACATTAAAAGGATCATACACCATGATCAAGAGGGATTTATCCCAGGGATGCAAGTATTCTTTTTTTTTTTTTTTTTTTTTTTTGTGGTACGCGGGCCTCTCACTGCTGTGGCCTCTCCCGTTGCAGAGCACAGGCTCCGGACGCGCAGGCTCAGCGGCCATGGCTCACGGGCCCAGCCGCTCCGCGGCACATGGGATCCTCCCGGACCGGGGCACGAACCCGCATCCCCTGCATCGACAGGCGGACTCCCAACCACTGCGCCACCAGGGAGGCCCGCAAGTATTCTTTAATATGCAAATTAATCAATGTGATACACCATATTAACAAATTGAAGAATAAAAACCATATGATCATCTAGATAGATGCAGAAAAAACTTTTGACAAAATTCAACACCCATTTATGATAAAAACTCTCCAGAAAGTGGGCAGAGGGAACCTACCTCAACATAATAAAGGCTATATATGACAAACCCACAGCAAACATCATTCTCAGTGGTGAAAAACTGAAAGCATTTCCTCCAAGATCAGGAACAAGACAAGGATGTCCACTCCTACCACTATTATTTAACGTAGTTTTGGAAGTCCTAGCCACGGCAATCAGAGAAGAAAAAGAAATAAAAGGAATACAAATTGGAAAAGAAGAAGTAAAACTGTCACTGTTTGCAGATGACATGATACTATACGTAGAGAATCCTGAAGATGCCACCAGGAAACTACTAGAGCTAATTGATGAATCTGGTAAAGTAACAGGATACAAAGTTAATGCACAGAAATCTCTTGCATTCCTATACACTAATGATGAAAAATCTGAAAGAGAAATTAAGGGAACACTCCCATTTATGCTTGCAACAAAAAGAATAAAAAACCTAGGAATAAACCTACCTAAGGAGACAAAAGACCTGTATGCAGAAAACTATAAGACACTGATGAAAGAAATTAAAGATGATACAAACAGATGGAGAGATATACCATGTTCTTGGATTGGAAGAATCAATATTGTAAAAATTACTGTACTACCCAAAGCAATCTACAGATTCAATGCAATCCCTACCAAACTACCCATGGCATTTTTCACAGAACTAGAACAAAAAATTGCACAATTTGTATGGAAACAGAAAAGACCCTGAATAGCCAAAGCAATCTTGAGAAAGAAACACAGAGCTGGAGGAATCAGGCTCCTGGACTTCAGACTATACTACAAAGCTACAGTAATCAAGACAGTATGGTACTGGCACAAAAGCAGAAATATAGATCAATGGAACAGGATAGAAAGCCCAGAGATAAACCCACACAGCTATGGTCAACTAATCTTTGACAAAGGAGGCAAGGATATACAATGGAGAAAAGACAGCCTCTTCAGTAAGTGGTGCTGGGAAAACTGGACAGCTACATGTAAAAGAATGAAATTAGAACACTCCCTAACACCATATACAAAAATAAACTCAGAATGGATTAAACACCTACATGTAAGGCCAGATACTATAAAACTCTTAGAGGACAACATAGGCAGAACACTCTGACATAAATCACAGCAAGATCCTTTTTGACCCACCTCCTAGAGAAATGGAAATAAAACCAAAAATAAACAAATGGGACCTAATGAAACTTAAAAGCTTTTGCACAACAAAGGAAACAATAAACAAGGCGAAAAGACAACCCTCAGAATGGGAGAAAATATTTGCTAATGAAGCACTGACAAAGGATTAATCTCCAAAATATACAAGCAGCTCATGCCACTCAATATCAAGAAAACAAACAACTCAATCCAAAAATGGGCAGAAGACCTAAATAGACATTTCTCCAAAGAAGATATACAGATTGCCCACAAACACATGAAAGGATGCTCAATATCACTAATCATTAAAGAAATGCAAATCAAAACTACAATGAGGTATCACCTCACACCAGTCAGAATGGCCATCATCAAAAAAATCTGCAAACAATAAATGCTGGAGAGGGTGTGGAGAAAAGGGAACCCTCTTGCACTGTTGGTGGGAATGTAAATTGATACAGACACTATGGAGAACAGTACAGAGGTTCCTCAAAAAACTAAAAATAGAACTACCATACAACCCAGCAGTCCCACCATTGGGCATATACCCATGTAGCACAATATTTATTGCAGCTCTGTTTACAATAGCTAGGGCATGGAAGCAACCTAAGTGTCCATCAACAGATGAATGGATAAAGAAGATGTAACACATATATACAATGGAATATTACTCAGCCATAAAAAGAAACGAAATTTAGTTTTTTGTAGTCAGGTGGATGTACCTAGAGACTGTCATACAGAGTGAAGTAAGTCAGAAAGACAAAATATTGTGTGCTAACACATATATATGGAATCTAAAAAAAAAAAAAGAGGTTCTGATGAACCTAGTGGCAGGACAGGAATAAAGACACAGACGTAGAGAATTGAGACTTGAGGACACGGGGAGGGGCAAGGGTAAGCTGGGACGAAGTGAGAGAGTAACACTGACGTATATACACTACCAAATGTAAAATACGTAGCTAGTGGGAAGCAGCTGCATAGCACAGGGAAATCAGCTTGGTGCTTTGCGACACCCAGAGGGGTGGGATAAGCAGGGTAGGAGGGAGACTCAAGAGTGTGGGGATATGGGGATATACGTACGGCATATAGCTGATTCACTTTGTTATACAGCAGAGACTAACACAACACTGTAAAGCAATTATACTGCAATTAAGATGTAAAAAAAAAAAAAAGAAAGAAAGATGGAGGACTCTTTTAGATTAAAAGCATGTAAAGAGGGCTTCCCTGGTGGCGCAGTGGTTGAGAGTCCGCCTGCTGATGCAGGGGATGTGGGTTCCTGCCCCGGTCCGGGAAGATCCCATATGCCGCGGCTGGGCCCGTGAGCCATGGCTGCTGACCTTGTGCGTCCGGAGCTTGTGCTCTGCAACGGGAGAGGCCGCAACAGTGAGAGGCCCGCGTACCGCCCCCACCAAAAAAATAATAAAAAAAATAATAATAAAAGCATGTAAAGAGATTGACGGGATCCAGGGCACGCTACCCCAAAACATGGAAAACTATTTCCTCCTCTACAAGATATAACAAACAAATGCAATGCATAAAACTTTATTGGATCCTGTTTAGGAAAAAAACAGATAGAAGAGATATTCTTGGGACAGTTGGGGAAAAATTGAATAAGAACTGGATATTGAGTGACATAAGTGAATTATTAATTTACGTTGGGTAGGATCTTACGGAAAATCCTGAACGAACTTTTTGGCCAACCCAATATTTAAGAGGTAAGTGTTACAATACCTGCAACTTATTTTTAAATGATTCAGCAACAGTATAAAATATGTATAGATAGTTCATTGGTGAGTGATGAAATAAATATGGTAAAATCATAAAAATTGTTGGATCTGGGTGGAGAGTATACAGATATTCATTGTAATTTTCTTAAATTTGTCTCCATGTATGAATAAGTTCATAATAAAAAGGTTGGAGAGATAAAAATCAAGTGTGTGGGCTTCCCTGGTGGCGCAGTGGTTGACAGTCCGCCTGCTAATGCAGGGGACACGGGTTCGTGCCCCAGTCCGGGAAGATCCCACATGCCCCAGAGCGGCTAGGCCCGTGAGCCATGGCCACTGAGCCTGCGTGTCCAGAGCCTGTGCTCCGCAATGGGAGAGGCCACAACAGTGAGAGGCCCACGTACCAGAAAAAAAAAAAAAAAAAAAAAATCAAGTGTGTAAACTTCTGCTTAACCTCAGTTTTTTTTTTAAAGGACGCCAGAAATGATGTAAATTAAATAGATGAACTTCAGTCAACTGTCCTACAAATTCAAATCAGTTTTATTCGAAAAGTGAGTTTTATTCATTTGTTGAGTATCTACTCAGTTGAGAACATTGCATTCATGCAATGCTGATTCAAAAGTGATGGAGAAGACAAGAATACAGCGTTTGGGATTAGGATTAGCACATGTTAAGAAATTAGGATAATAAAATAATCAACGAGTGTTGGAGAGTTTAAGAGTAATGGGAGATCTCTGAGGACTGCACTAGTGGGATCTTGAGCCTATCCTTTAAAAATGGGGAGGATTTGAAAAGGAAGAATTAAAGGATTACAGTTGAGTGAATCAAAATGAGCAAAGACATGGAAGTGAGGATGAGTTTACATGTTTTATAAATCAAAGATATAAAACTGTCATTCTAAACTTCAGATCTCTTGGAGAATACTGGTACTTCTTCACTGAGTTGGCATAATTCCAGACTAAAAGTAAGAAATTTGGTCAATGCAACAATATTACGAGTAAATGCATGATTTCCTTTAGGTGTTTTGAAATATTGAAAATAGCTATGTTAACCAAAATTTCAGAAATGGAGACCTAATTGAAATTAAAAGGTGCTTATTTGGGGCCTTTATAAGCCTCCCCCACTTTGTATTTGGGGTTTATTAGGACTGCAGCCCAGGAGACACAGATTCAAAAAGCACTTGAACTATTATACAAAGCGGAGGAGGCTTTCAAAGGCAAAAACAGCAACGGTACATTAATTCCATGAATTGTTTATCAAGAATTATAATTGGAGCTGGCAAGAAGTACAGGTGCTTGTTAAATAAAGATTAGTTGGGGTCCAAAACGGTTGCAGAGTTACAAGGGGAAACTTTGAGACCCATGAGGTTGCAGTTGGCAGGTGCTATTCTGAATATGGCAGGTGGTGTCCTTGGGTCTGGTACAATTCAAAGAAAGTTCAAGGCCTCAGAGATGGTGCAGAGATATGTCTAAGACTAGATCCTGAATGGCTGCCTAACACATTTTTGTATGCCTGAACTGTGAGCTCTTAGGTTCCTTTGATTAATTTTGCACACCATTAGAGGTGCTAGGTACTAATGTAGGGGCTGGTAACTTTCATTGCCAGTAGCTATTAGGTTCTTTAGGTGTGAGGAGATGTTGGTCTGGGCTAACATAGTAGGCAGTAACTAGTGGCAGCTGGTAAAATAGGCCTCATGTAAAAGCTAATCTGGACCCCTCCACGAGGGGCTCCAACATGTAAGGGAGATGAACAGATGATCTCTTTGCACATTGTACGGAGTTAGGCAGGCCATGAAGTCATTCTCAGAAGTATGGTCCCTGGTTCTTATAAGCATTACCTTAGCCAATTTTAATGACATTCATTTTCACATAAAACTAAGGCCTGCTTGAAACCTACTGAGCTATCGAGGGTTATGAGGTTCTGATATTCATAAGCTAAAATTAGTGATTTGTTAGAATTTAGTGAGGACTAATGCAGTGTTCTTCTAGGAAGATAGGATGCACGCAAAGCTATAGCATATGTGCATAAATGGTTGGCGGAAATCCACAATTTTCAGGAAGGACACTTTTGTTATCATTGTTTCATCAGTATTCTTTTAGGTTGGTTATGGTTTTCCAAAGTTGCTGTTCTTCCATTCCATGCTCAATTAAGCTTCAATAGGGCTTTTGATTAACTAACAACATGCAGTACTATATGTTTGCATCAATAGCGTTTTAGCATGGAATTTTACAATATTTAGACTTCAGAATATGTACACATTGTTCAAATAATAAATAAGCCATACTAGAATTGCAGAAATAGATGCATACATAACCTCCCCCAACTTTCCCATTGAGTGGCACTTCATTGTTATCTGCAACTCTTTTTCCATTGGGAAATGAGAATGAGTATATAGGAAAGCAAGTATAGGGTGTAGATTGTTCTAGAGTTTTCACTACTGCCTAAAGCTGTCATTGGCAAAAACTGTTTGAGACCAACAGTTCTGTTCCTATTACCTGCTATTAATAAATGTCAGAGCTTTCTCTTTTTATGAACAAAACAGCAATCTAAATTATACAGGGTAAATTTGACAAATACTGTGATCTATTAATATTAAAATATCCATCTGTTTACATTTCTTCTCTAGAGTATAAAATTGCTAATCTGAGAAGCAAGACGCTGATGGCATTCAGACAACAGAACTTTTCTAAAAGGATTGTTTTAATGGTCAACCGTTAAAAAAAAATCAACCCAATGAAGTGATGTAAGAATTATTTGCTGTAGTAGTAGTTAGAAGTGACAGCATGATCTACTTAGGATATAAATGGCTTAATTTTTCTGAGAAACTACTGTTTCAAAGTGTTAAATTTGAAATTTTATATCTGTACATACGTTACATGAATATATAAAATGTATATGTATATTAACTATTAAGCTTATAATAGATAAAATGGTAAAATGTCTCTTTTTTTTCTTTCATCATGCACTTTAGGATACCTAAACTCCAGAAAATTCTTTGCTCTGTTAAAGATTAAGCCACAGAAATTTAGCATGAGTGATTGCTCACTGTTCTGTGTAATCTGAGTTTACAGGTGTTTTTTCAGTTATGAGGATGGACCGTAAAAGATGCCGTTGATAGGCTGATTGGTCTAAAACTGGCAGAGGTGTGTTTGGCCCATGCAATTTTTAAAAAGGAACTGAATTAATTCTTAATATTGAAAAACTGGGAAATTTACATAAAAGTCCAGATGTGAGGTTCCTCTTGGGAAAAAAATAAAAAAGAGGAATGCTTTTGCCACTGGGCCTTTATTCACTACTTAGCCAGAGTGGTGAATTAGCTGGCCCACTAGCTGGATACCTGTTATTCCCTGACACTGATACTGAGGACCAACTGCCATTTAATATCATGCTAGTGCTGTATGTTTTTTTATACTCACGTGCTTCACTCATTTACTTTTTGGCCTCTGTAGGCATTTGAGTGTAGGATATCTGAGTTAACTTACAGAGACCTTGGGATATTTATGGAATTTCACCTACTGTATTATCATGTAGGCTCAGTCCCATATAAAAGTGGGAGGGGGGTACCAATTTCAGAATGCTGCCCCTATATTTTTAAGAAAAATCCAACTACAGTTGATTTCTATTCAAGTATAATTTCATTTGTTAGCTAATGTTATCGTGTTCATTTAAAAATACACTGCCTTAAACATTTTTCCAGTTATGTTCTGTGGAACTCCAGAAAATGGTGACTGGAAAACAAATGCCTCTCTAGTCAATTAAGTTAGGGAAGCACTGAACAGTAGTGTCTCCTCTTGATTCTTGTGGGTTTTTTGTTTTTTGTTTTTTGTTTTTTGTTTTTTTTTGCAATACTCGGGCCTCTCACTGTTGTGGCCTCTCCCGTTGCGGGGCACAGGCTCCGGACGCGCAGGCTCAGCGGACATGGCTCACGGGCCCAGCCGCTCTGCAGCATGTGGGATCTTCCCGGACCGGGGCACGAACCCGTGTCCCGTGCATCGGCAGGCGGACTCTCAACCACTGCGCCACCAGGGAAGCCCTCCTCTTCATTCTTAATGCATAGAGACGTATAGAAGGCTCTGAGAAGTCCTGGAGCAACTTTATTTAATGGTTAATCAAATAAACAAACTTATTTGGCAGAGGAAGATTTCTTTCTCTGAAAAATTATTCACTGAAAAATCTTCACTTGGAAAATGCCTCATCCATCCCTCCATTCATTCATTCAACAAACAGATATTGAATACCCACTATGCGCTAGACTCTGTGAATAAGACAGAGATGGCCATGACCAATATTTTTACATTATATGAGCCCCTCACTTCTCATGAAGGCTATTTCAGACATTAACTGCCCTATTTTTTGTTTTGCCAGTAACAGTAACTTTGTTAATGGAGAGAAAGAAAAAGTTGGAAAGAAACATTGACAAGGGCTTCCCTGGTGGCGCAGTGGTTAAGAATCTGCCTGCCAATGCAAGGGACACGGGTTCAAGCCCTGGCCTGGGAAGATCCCACATGCCGCAGAGCACCTAAGCCTGTGCACTACAACTACTGAGCCTGTGCTCTAGAGCCCGCAAGCCACAACTACTAAGCCAGCGTGCCACAACTACTGAAGCCTGTGCACCTAGAGCCTGTGCTCTGCAACAAGAGAAGCCACTGCCATGAGAAGCCCCCACACCACAACAAAGAGTAGCCCCCGCTCGCCACAACTGGAGAAAGCCTGTGCACAGCACCAAAGACCCAACACAGCCAAAAATAAATAAATAAATAAATTTATAAAGAAACAAAAAAACACATACTATAAAAACATTGACAAAACTGGCTAGATATGGGGAATTATATAGAAGACTGAATGGGGAAATCGCAGTGCCTTGAAAGAGGCAATAAACTTGAGCAAGCTTTGGGGAAAAGAAATCTTATTTGTGGCATATGTATCAATTAGGGTGCTTTGGGCTATGAATAATAGAAAATTCAACCAAAGAGACACATATAATAAGGAAAATTATTCTCTCCCTTATTGAGAAATTCAGGGATAGAATGATTCCAAGGTTGTTTAATGCAGTAACTTGACATCAGTGATTAAGGTCCTTTCTACATTTCCTCTCTTTCATGCGCAGTGAGCTGGTCTTTCTCCTCAAGCTTGCCCTTCCATAGTCACAAATGGCTGCCACAGCTCCAAGCATCACATCCTTACAAAATAATAATAATAGCTAAAATTTACTTCATACTTTTATTTATTTATGTATTTATTTATTTGGCTGCATTGGGTCTTTGTTGCTGCGTGCCGGCTTTCTCTAATTGCGGTGAGTGGGGGCTCCTTTTTTGTTGCTGTGTGCAGGCTTCTCATTACGTTGACTTCTCTTGTTGTGGAGCATGGGCTCTAGGCGCACGGGCTTCAGTAGTTGTGGCTTGCAGGCTCTAGAGCGCAGGCTCAGTAGTTGTGGTGCATGGGCTTAGTTGCTCCACGGCATGTGGGATCATCCTGGACCAGGGCTCGAACCCATGTCTCCTGCATTGGCAGGCAGATTCTTAACCACTGCGCCACCAGGGAAGCCCCACTACTTCACACTTTTGATAGGCCAGATACTGTTTTAAACACTTTACATATATTAATTCCTTTGTTCCTTACAACAGTGCCATGAATTGGTTCTGTCATCCTATTTTACAGATAAGAAAATTGAGGTGTGGAAGTTATGTAACTTGTTCAGAGTTACCTAGCTAGTGAGTGGCATCACTGAGATACAACTGCAGGCAGTTTGGCTCCAACAAAAGAAGAGCATACCTTTTTCATGTTCCCTTATAAGAGTAAGGACAACTCTTTAGAACCTCCCATTTCCTGCCTCTTACCCCTCAAGTGTCACTAGCTAGCCTGATTTGCATCACATGCACATCCCTAAACCAAATCACCCTAAGAGGAATGAAATTATCATAGATAGTTTAGACTAACCAAGATTAATCTCTGGGGCTGGAGGGTAACTAAACCTCCCCCTATACATCAACTAAGTGAGGTTCATCAAAGGAAGGGGCTTGTGTTCCACATTTGGGGCTCAGATTCACTGAGGCAGTAGCGGGAGTCACAAGAATGGGACAGATTCCTGAGGAAGATGGTATAGAAATCAGAGGGCTAAAAACTGAAACTTAAAGACATTGAGGGGAAGGATGGTTGAAGCAATATAGTCCAAATGTTGAGAACTGTTTAAGCTATGTGGTAGGTACATGGGGTTCGTTATATAATATCACTGTCTATTTGTGTGTGTGTCTGAAAATTTCCCTAATGAAAAATTTTGAAAGACAAAGCAAAACAAAAACCAACCATGGAGACTCTGGAAACTCTCACTCGGAAGGGACTTCCTGTCCTTGCTTCCCCAGCCCCTGTGCGGCCTTGTACCTTCCTTAACCCTTGACTAAGGTTTGAACCCACTCTGGGACTTTGAGACAAGTTCTGGTCCCAGGCAGGGAAATTATAAGAAGCCCTAGTTTGGCCTCTCACTGGTTCAGTTTCCATTCATTTCTGCTGCTGATCTCCTCTGGCTGTTCTCGGATTCTCTGGCTTCCTCTCCTGTCGCCATTTCTACTTGGCCTCAGAGCCTGAATTTCTCAACCCTGATCTTCAATCTTTCTGTGGCCAGCTCCTGATAAGATACCTGCCTCTGGACTAGTTATCTAACTGCTGGGGTCTTGCTATTTTCCAGAAACATAAGGCCTTTATCTAAAGGACATTAAATGTGGGCCTTATTATGAAACATTTTAAACTAATAGCATTCAAGTCCAGCATGTCCCTTTCATCATGAATTTTTCATTTGAGAGTTTTCTTACAACTATATCCCTCCATACTTGTCGCTAATATAACCAACCTGGGACTTTACTCCTGTGGTCATCACCTTGATGACTGCTTCATCCTGAAAGTCTGCTTAGATTCTCAAGATCAGCACTCATATCCAGCTTTAATAGCAGGAGATAAAGAGCTTTCAGACAAGGTAAACAGGAAAGGAGTACTTGCAGGTGTGGAAGAAAAATAAGGGAAAAGTAGCCCAATGTTTCCCTTTAGGTTTCTGAAACATGGGCAAACTACCAGATTGCATAAGCAAATGGAAGTGCTACCAAGAAGCAAAAGATGAAAAGTTGGCAGAAATGTACAGTTTACTGTAAAAAGAAAACAAAATATAACAAAGCAAATGAATAATGCAAATGAGTTTGGGCATAAATGCTCAACATAAATGCCTGATAGTAGTTTTATACAGCCAAGCATGTTTAAACATTTTGTAGTTTTGCAGAATTTATATTGCTGGGCTCCAAGTAAAAAGTGTTTCTGATAACACCCCCTGTGTTGTAACCATAATCTCAATGATCTCTTATGCATGACACTCACTTTAAAACACAGAGGCGCATCTAGCTCTGAGGCAGCCAGCTTTGGCCTCCAAGACTGTGGGGATTGCATGCAGGATGGCGAGAGCTTGATCAACTTCCTCTCTTCAGAGGAAGCAGGGCAGGGCCTGCCCAGCCTTGGCAGAGTGGCATTGAGGAAGGGGAAATCATCCAGTGAGCCATTCGAGATCCCCCAAATTCAATTCAATAAGTGATTATTGAGCAGCCACTGTGTACAATGTACAACAGAAGAAATAACCTCTTTGCTGAACTGGAGATTACTGTCTCAGCAGGGTTATTACTCCTCAGAGTTTACCTTTTCTTTTTTTTTTTTTTGCAAAGGGTTCCTTTGGTGAATTCTGTGGATCCCTTCCCAGGATAATTTTTTAAAATACATAAAATAGGGCTTCCCTGGTGGCGCAGTGGTTGAGAGTCCGCCTGCCGATGCAGGGGACACGGGTTCGTGCCCCGGTCTGGGAAGATCCCACATGCCGCGGAGCGGCTGGGCCCGTGAGCCATGGCCGCTGAGCCTGCGCGTCCGGAGCCTGTGCTCCGCAACAGGAGAGGCCACAGCAGTGAGAGGCCCGCATACCGCAAAAAAAAAAAAAAAAAAAAATCAGTTGACCAAAACCATAGAGGTTTATTTCTGGATTCTCAATTCTATTCCATTGATCTACATGATACAGTAATATATATGTTTCTTTATGAATAAAAAGATCTAGTGGTGAGTCTAACAATTCCTGTAATTTCAAAATAGTGTTGATTGTAAATATTTCGAGAGCTCTGTAACAACTCTAATGTGATATAAAGAGATCAGCAATCTATGATGATGATAAAGTCACAGTACAGTTACTGCTACTGTGGTTTGTTGTCTACATTCATAAGAAAGAAAGGCTAAATTTCAGTTAGAGGTTAATAAAAATAAATGTGTAACTTTTTTCCCCTCCAAATTCATAAAGTTGTGAATTCAATCCCCTTGGACTCTGTGGACCTCAGGTTAAGAACTTCTCATTGGGGGTGTGTGTGTATGTGTGTGTGTGCACACATGTGCTCATACATGTGTTCTTCAGACAGGATAGCATGTTGGAATTATAAATTACCTAAATAATTAAAATATGAGGTAGAATAGGATAAGTGCAGTAGGAGTGCAGCAGCAAAGTGCTACAGGGATTCAACAGGGAGAGGAAATCTGAAAAGGCTTAAAAATAGGTAAAGGGGAAGAAAAGAGAGTGGAGAGAAGGGAGGCAGGCATATTAGCTTCTGGGTCATCCTTTTCTTCCCATCCTCCTACTCCTCAGCTCATTAAACTAACACTGGCTTACTTTTAGAGCTGGCCCTAGGTGGAGTATGATTAGAGCAGTTCTCAAACAGTCTGATGTCAGTATCCCTGTGCACTCTTATAAATTATTGAGTACCCAAAGAGCTTTTGTCTGTGTGGGTTATATCTATAAATATTTATTATACTAGAAATTAAAATTTAAAAATATTTATCAATTTATAGTATGTTACATAAATAGCATTTTTTGGTGACACATCACTATTTTCTATAATAATAACAAAAATATTAGTGAGGAAGGAGACATTGTCTTATATTTTTGCAAATCTCTTTAAACTCTGGCTTAATAAAAGACAGTTGGAGGGGCTTCCCTGGTGGCACCATGGATAATAATCCACCTGCCAATGCAGGGGACACAGGTTCGATCCCTGGTCTGGGAAGATCCCACATGCTGTGGAGCAACTAAGCCCATGCGCCACAACTACTGAGCCTGCACTCTAGAGCCCGTGAGCCACAACTACTAAAGCCCGCCTGCCTGGAGCCCATGTTCCGCAACAAGAGAAGCCACTGCAATGAGAAGCTCGTGCACCACAACGAAAAGTAGCTCCCGCTCACTGCAACTAGAGAAAGCCCACATGCAGCAACAAAGACCCAACACAGCCAAAAAAAAAAAAAAAAAAAAAAAAAATCCTAGTTTAAAAAAAAAAAAAAGACAGTTGGAATCTGTATTTGCTTTTGCATTCAGTATGTTGCAATAGCACATGTTATATAGCCCCTGGAAAGCTCCACTGTATTCTTGTGAAAGAACAGGAGTAAAACAGGCAAATAATATCTTAATATCATTGTGAAAATAGTTTTGACCTTGTAGACCCTCAGGGGTCCTCAGACCATACTTTGAGATCTTTGATTTTAGGGATTTCTTCTAACATTTTTCTTCTTCGTTTTATGACTTGAATTTTCTTCAACTATGGAAAAAGATGAATTCTATAACTAGAAATAAATGATATGTGTGTGCTTGTTGTCTTCAAATATATGTGTGTTGGATATCTCTTGGTGTCCCTCTAGACATCCAGCTGTCCCTCCATTTCTCCATCTTGTTCTGTGACCTATATGGATAGCATCAACAGGCTCCAGTTGGGTTTGGCCAATGGGTAGCACCTGTGGGAGATCAAAGGGAGGGAGAAGAGTGAGGCTGGGGTATTTATCCCCTACTTGAAGAGGGCTTACTTTGTCCTTCACCACAGGTCAGAGTTCTTGCCACGGAACCCTCTGCATACAACGCTCTCCAGGTACAGGTTTCTGGAAGCCCTTCCTACTCTCATCCCTTCAGGAACAGAGGTGATACCATGCTTCCCTATTACTAGCCTGAGGGGATTAGACTTTATGATTTATCTCTACCCTGCCTGCATCTTTGAAAATAGTCCCTTTATTACACTCTCCTCAAAATTCCTAATTTGGTTGCACCATCTGTTTCTTGCCAGACTCTGATTAATGCAAGCTTTGAGAGTTACATGACCTTAGGGATAAACTTCAGTTAAAGTATCATCCGTGGCACCAGATCCACTTGATCTTAATGGAAGTTAGAAAGCTGTGAAGCCCTGGTGTCTCAGAGCCTAAGGTCTTTAATGGCTTAGGAATGAGAGAGCTAGGTGCGTTGAGGACCTACTGGTATCTGCAAAGATTTCTTGGTTTTGCCTCTGCTTGATTTTACTTTCATCTGTGCATAGATAAAACAGAAACATAGCTGCAAAACTATGTTTGGATGAAGACCAAATATATATTTCTTATACCACAGTATCAGTTAATTAATTCCACAGGCAGCAATGCCTATCACCTACCATAGTACCTGCTTCACAGTGAACGCTTAATAAATATTTGTAGAGTGGAGCTGGTGAAATTTTTTTTAAGTGAAGAAAACAGGTTTATTAGTGGAACATTTCCAGTGGTTAAGAAGGGAGAGGATCATTCTGCTCAAATCAGACTACTTGAAGTTTGATTCTGAAGCTCCTTGTCAGAGAATATAGTCATCTGCATATAACAGGCACATAAATATGCTGAATGAATAAATGAAATTTCTTCTCTGACATATAAAGATTCTGATTCAACTGTGACAGGCACTGTATTTGGTGCTATTATATACCATATCCCATTTAATCTTTAAAATAGTCACGTGAAGTAGGCAGCACTGGATTACCAAGTGTGGGCTTAGTGCCCTAGCAAAACTGGGGCACCCAAATTTGGAAAAAATTGATATCTGATGTCTTATTTAAAAAAGAACTTGAGAATACTATAGTCAACATTGGAAAAATTAGAACCTTTTCTACGTTACGTTTAGTATTATTTCCATTTTAAATTATGTATTGGGGAGTGCTTTGTATTATTACTAAGAGTGTCTAAAGTTCTTCATCTGACTTTGGAAGATGTTATGATTGCTATTTTACAGAAGAGCAAACCAAAGCTTGTTGACTAGCTGAAGATAGCTTAGTTACTAGCTGAAGCCACATAGCTAGTTTGTAGCAGAGCCCACTACGATGGTACTCAATGTTTCTGACACATTATATGTTATAATGGTACACATCAATTTTGTGAATCTTCTTGGACCTTCTCTATTGGTTTACTGTTTTAATTAGATAAAGTATATAACAAAGTTAACCTAAAATCTTTTTGATCCCTGTTATATTCTCAGCACCTAGAACAGTATTCAAAACATCCTTATTTTTAGTGATTGAAAGAATGCATGATGAGCCCACCTAAATGATTGTGAGTTGTATTAATTTTGAGGTCAACCAAGGGAAAGTGAGAAGGACATCAAGCAGACCAAGAAAATTCTCTGATGCCCTTTGCGGTTGCTTGGATTCTCAAGACAAGGGTCCCTAGATGTCTCCATTTTTATGATCTTTAGCATGATTCCTGTTTTGGAAGCTGGGATCCTAGATTCCCTTACCCCTATATAAGATGTGTCAGGCAAAGGAGTATGATTTAAAGAAACAGATTCTATAAGTCATTGAAAAAATATTTCCTGAGAACTGTATGATCCCATACTGATAACAAAGGGGACAAGGGAGAGGCAAAATCTAAATGGGCCTACTTCTTTTTCTTATTATTTGTCTTCCCAAGGTGCAGAAATAGGGAAACTGAATTTTAGTTTATGGTGTCTTCATTACCTATGCTAGAAGGTCTTAATCTTTGGTGTTCATAAAAACCACCTTGGGGAATCGTTTAAAAATTCAACTAAGTCTTGTCCCCAGAGTCCCTGATATTATAGATGTGAGTGGACCCAGGAATCTGCACCCCAGGTGATTCTGATGCTGGTGGTCTAGCCACCATGCTGTAAGAAACACTATCCTTACACAAACTTGAGTAGATCAAGAAATCTGAATTGCAATCAAGTCTTTATTTCTGCCATCCTCACCATGGCTAGGACAACTGCCCTATTCTTAAATTTGCCTTTCTCCCCCAAACACTGACAGCCCTTAAGCTGAACAGCACTCTGTTGGATCTTAGCTTAAATTGTCTACCCAAACCAATTTACACCAAAGTATGAATAAGGTTTAAATTCTCTTTCAGGGAATTTTCATTAAAAAAAAAATGTATCTTAAGGTACTAGAATGCCTTCATTACACTCTAGCTATCATTCTTTTGTTGGGGGTGGAGGAGGGGCAGATTAACCTGGCAGTACCTTTTAGTCTAATTCAGTTGCTGGAAGAATTAAGTCCACTTCCCTCATCCTCCTATTGAGTCATTCATTCTAGACTAATCCTGTATCTTTGTGAAGCCTTCCTCCATAAACTTACTCACAGGAGATCCTTTACTTCACCGTCACCACGTTTCACTTATAGCACCCATCATCTTATACCTAATTTAGTTTTGTACTTCAGCTCTCCGTCCAGTGCCTGGCAAGTAGCAGGCGTTCAGTAACTGTGGAGCGAACGAATGTCAAAGACTAGGCCAAGAGTTTCTAAAATCAACGTTGACTAAGAAACAAAACACGGAAATGTCAAGGGCTGAATGCCAGGCAGTGCGGGCCGAGAAGGAATAAAAATAACCCCTAACAGCACAGAATCCTCCTGAAGGGATCTCCTGTCTCATTTTCTCACGTCGCTTTTTGTCCTCTCCTGACACCCCAATTTCCCGCTCTCTAACTCATTTTCTTCGCTTCTGGGGACAGGTTAGGCAGGTATCCCAGTTCAGCTGCTCTGATTGGTCGGCGATGATTTCATTGTTAGGGAGCATCCGGGCCTTTCCCCTCCCCGCAACACCTCCTCCAGAGCCCTGCCTCCTGAGGTTCCCTCTCCCGCGTGCGCCCCACCCGCTGGCTAAAGCAAAACAACCGCCTCTCCGTAGATCGCTTCTTGTCCTCGCCTGCGCCTTCCCTTCCCGTCTCGAAGTCTAAGAGAGGCGTTTATATCCTCCAATGAGGGCCTAGTAGGACTTTGTTTGCCAATCAGCAGCCAACCCCCTGCAATTCCGGGTGGGACTAGGCCTCCACACCTATAATTGGACAGCCCGCTGGCTCTTTTATGGCGTTCGTTTTACGCGAGGCTTGGAAGTCAAAAATAAAGGGACATTGTCCTCACAGAACGAGAAGGCTCCGCATAGACTCTGGGTTTGACTGTTTCCGAAGACTAGCCAATCGCTTTTCGAATACTTCCCCGCCTTTTGCGCGTTCATTTAAAAAAAGCCGGTGTGACGGACTTGGAAATAGGTTCCGTGACGGACATGTAGAGAACGCCAATGATTGAGAGTTCGGGCCACCCTTTATACCAATAAGAAAAGACTATCGCTAGGACTCGGGCTTTAAGAGGCGGAGCGCAGGTGGGCGTTATTTGATTGACGACGGTGTCTACGTATGGCTGTTAGGGTGGGTTGGTCCCTGACGTCCGGAGGTATAGCAGAGGCGGGGCTGAATGAAGTAAAGGGTAATGAAGGGTTGGGTCTCACTCAGTGGGCGGTGTTTGATGGATAGCTGACCTTGCCAATTGAAGGTGGCCACTGATGCCCAATGGGAAATTAGGAACCCAGAGGCGGGGCATTGTGGGCGGGAAAAACTAAGGACGGCGGCACAGGGGCTGCGGAACTGGGAGGGAGGGCGGTGATTGACGGGCCGTCCAGCAAACCGGATACAGCGAGATACCGCGCGGCGTCCCAATGGGTGGGAGCTGGGGGCGGGGCTCGCCGAGGGGCGGGGAAGGACAGGGTGCGGGGAGGGAGGTTGCAGAAGGAGCGGAGCGGCTGCTGCTCAATGGCGGAAAAGCCGCCGGTGCTCTGACCGCTTCGTCCCCCTAGCAGTTGCGGGGGAGTTTCCTGCCGGCGCGGCTGGAGTCTCTGTTTCTCAGGGTTCGGTGGCTGGAAGATGCTCCAGAGAGACGAGGCTGCGGCGGAGGAGGTGGCGGCGGCCGAATCGGCAACGGCACTAGGGTGGAGAGAAGGCGGCAGCGGCGGCGGCGGCGGCGTGCGGGGCCCAACGGTGTAAACAGCCCCGGAGGCGGCGGAGGCGGTGGCCAAGACCCCGAGGGGGAAGCGGCGGCTGAGCCAGGGTAGCGCCTCCGTTGGAAGCCTGGGTTGAGTGCAGCAGAGGGGTTCTGCGGAGGGCGCGAGCGGACGCCCTAGACCTCGCCTCCCTCCCTCGCCCCAGGTAAGGCCGCTGGGCGCCCCGCCGCAGGGGAAACGGCTCGCGGGCACCGCTGAGGCCCCGGACCGTTTTCGGGGTGCCGCCGAGCTGCGGCCGGGACCTCTCCCCGCTTAATCCTCGCCTCTTTCCCTCGGCCGCGGAGCCCAGAGGCGCGGAACGCCGGGCCTGGCTCCTGGCTAGGCCCCTTCCCCAGCCGCCGCCTCCGCGCTCGGCCGAGGCTGGGAGAGGCTCGGGGCAGGGAATTTTAGTTTGCTCCTGGAAGTAAACTGCTTGTCCCTGTTGTCTGCGAGCATCTCTTTCACCTGAAAGCACTGTGGCTACTCCAGGCCGTAACTCGTCCCTTCCTGATGCATGCCTGTTTGAAAACACTACCTTTTCCCATTTGTTTCCTGATTAGCTTCTGCCTTCCTCTGCGCTCCATTTCACTTCCTCGTTAAATCTTCTTTCTCGCTCTTCTGTCTACGCGTCTCACCACCTCCTTCCTCCTTAGCGACTTTATTTAAATCGTTTCTCTTTTTCTTCTCAGGAGACTCCAGCCTTCTCTTCCCTGCCTTCCCCAGCAGTCCTTTTCGAATGTCATTCTTTTTACTAGTGAAGTTCTTAAATGAAACTGCTATCGTCAGTATCCCAAATCTACCAGAGGCCCATTAAGAATAGACTCACCAGCTTTAAGTGGCAGATCAGTTTCTGATTTCACCGAGCCTAACATCCTTTTTAAAAAATTGTATTATTAAATGTAGAGTGTGGAAATAGCCCTGAAGTTATTTTTAAAATGAAGGGCTCAATGAGTGTTGGAAATAGTTATTTCATTTTTCAAGTTGCATGACCTCTAATGTCAGATTGAGCAGATCTAGAACATTTTTGCCTATCTTGTTTGGCAGAATGCTGCTTAAGGATTTTGATAGCGGCTCAAATTCATCACTATTCAAGTTGGCTTAAAAACAACTTGAAAACTTTAGAAAAAAAGATATTATGAGAACAACTAGGAAGCTGTTTTGATGAAGTCACTGTTAAATACCTTTTAAAATAGGCTCCACATGTTTAATGTATCAAAATAAAGTTGGCGGGAGTCTTGTAAAAAGGATTATTTAGGAATTTGAGTAGTCTTAAGAGTTATGTAGCTATTTTGGGAAAAACATTCTTTTCTGTTAACAAACGTTTACAACTCCTGTGATGTGAGAATTATCGAGGTTTACTGTGGGATTAACACGGGAACTCATTTTATTTGAGCTACTGCATGGATGTAGAAGTGGTAAATTGTTCAGGTTAGCGTAAATCAGTATGTTCTAGGAGATGCAGAAACATGCTATAGACACTGAATGTTAATAGACATTTCATTTACTTTCTCTGTTGTGCAATAGCAAAGTTCCTATTGTTGGCCTGCTTTTAAATAGAGCATTTCTAAATAAATGGTGAGGCAAGTTATTCTAATTATTATAGTAGTTTTTTCCAAGTGTATAGCCTTTTTTTTTTTTTTTTTTTTTTTTTTTTTGCGGTACGCGGGCCTCTCACTGTTGTGGCCTCTCCCGTTGTGGAGCACAGGCTCCGGACGCGCAGGCTCAGCGGCCATGGCTCACGGGCCTAGCCGCTCCGCGGCATGTGGGATCTTCCCGGACCGGGGCACGAACCCGTGTCCCCTGCATCGGCAGGCAGACTCTCAACCACTGCGCCAGCAGGGAAGCCCCAAGTGTATAGCCTTTTAAAAAGATATAGTTGCCTTTTTACTATTAAAATGGTAATTTCTTTTTTTTTTAATTAATTAATTTATTTTTGGCTGCATTGGGTCTGTGTTGCTGCCCACGGGCTTTCTCTAGTTGCGGCCAGCGGGGGCTACTCTTCGTTGTGGTGCGGGGCTTCTCATTGCGGTGGCTTCTCTTGTTGCGCGAGCAAGGGCTCTGGGCACGTGGGCTTCAGTAGTTGTGGCTCGCGGGCTCTAGAGCTCAGACTCAGTAGTTGTGGCACACGGGCTTAGTTGCTCCGCGGCATGTGGGATCCTCCCAGTCCAGGGCTCGAACCCATTTCCCCTGCATTGGCAGGTGGATTCTTAACCACTGTGCCACCAGGGAAGCCTTGAAATGGTAATTTCTTAAAGGAATAATATTGTAGGCTTCTTGAATGGACAATGGGGTTGTTTCAGTAGAAGTTTTATTTAGTATTTACAACAGATTTTGTTAGTCAACAGATTTTCTTTCAGTGATAATCCTGATTTTTGCTGTGCTTCTTACCTTCTCTCACTGTCTTCTTAATCTTTTTTTTTTTTAATGGTTGTTTGTGTTTTCTCCTCTTCATTTATTTTTGCTCTCATAAAAAGTCTTACTACAGTTTCTGCAGTGTTTATGTTGCACTGTCAGCATGAAATAGTATTTTTATTTGATCTTTCATACCCGTTAAGATTTCCCCAGTTTCTTGGACATTACCCTTCGGATTTGTTCACGTTGTGATTATTCTCTGAGATGTGACCATCAGAACTTTCAACACCTGTTTTCTTATACTGGGTGTGATTTCTGTAAAGACTCCAGGAACAGGTGAAAGCCTTTTCAGTTAGCTTATGTTAGTTAGCTTATTAGCTTATGTTAGTAATTCACATGTAATTACCAAATCCCTTAAGATTACATCATTTGAAGGAATAGTATAGTGTCTAAAATATCTGTGCTTCTTAGAACGCCTCATTCACAAGTTGACGAGGTCAGAAAAAGTAGCTGTCGTTGAAAGTTTATTTTCTTATAAAGTACATTTTTTATGGAGTTTTTTGAATTAAAATGTGACGCTGATACACTATCTCTTGGCATTCGTGGAAGAGTAGAATTTGCCATAGTATTGTTTAGCGATTGTGGAGTTTCATTGAAAACTGGCTGAGCCAGTAGTGGAAGGATTGCAAACATGTCCTTGTAGATGGATTGGTAAACATTTATTGCACGTGATACTGGGAGTGAATGTTCCCCCCCATACTCAGTGGTGGTAGTTACATATATTATCTACATTATATGAATATTTGTATATTATATGTAATTACTTAAAAGTATTTTTTGACATCATCTAGCATAGAAAGTAAATAAAATAGAACTCTACAGTAGTCCTTCAAAAGATATTAATAAGGTGAATTAACTTATTAAAATATGATACATGGCATTTTACTTTTTTGTGAAATATGCCTTTCACAGTTCACTGATTTTAAGCAAAAATTAGTAGGGAAACAACTGAAGTATCAGAGTTCTAAGAGTTAAAATTTTTTTAAGTTCCAAAATTCTAATAGGAAAATTTATTTAAGTAATACATAGGTTAAAATTACAATGAGTGGTATGAGAATTTTGGGGAATATGGATTTTTGATGATTTTTCACACTGTGTGGATTAGGAGGATTGATTAATTGGGGATATGAGTAAGATTCCTAGAAATTGAGAAAACTCCAAAAGTGTAATCTGGATTACTACCCATCTCACTATCCTGTACTCAAACTAAACAGTGAAGGTATAATAGTGTCGATTTGGGGAGTATTGATTTTTATAGTTTTTGCTTGACTGTCAAAATTTATAAAGTAACAGAGCTTGTCATCAGCTTCTAGCAGCTGATCTAACAAGTATAGGTGAAGAAAAAGATACATGGGGGCTTCCCTGGTGACGCAGTGGTTGAGAGTCCGCCTGCTGATGCAGGGGACACGGGTTCGTGCCCCTGTCCGGGAAGATCCCACATGCCGTGGAGTGGCTGGGCCCGTGAGCCATGGCCGCTGAGCCTGTGCTCCACAATGGGAGAGGCCACAGCAGTGGGAGGCCCGCGTACGGCAAAAAAAAAAAAAAAAAAAAAAAAAAAAAGATACATGGGGTTCATAATCTGTTTTTTATTCTTGTCTTTGTTGGTGATACGTCTTTACATCAAAACACTGATTTAAAATAAAATAACTTTTGATATTTCAAACTAATTTAAGTATGCTTATATCTCTGATTAGCCATTTTGGAATCTTTTTTTTCAAATGAAACATTTCTAAGGTGATTTAGCCTCCTTGTTTAGATTTGAGTTGAGTTACACTTTTCAGCATTCTGTCTCTCTGGTTTGTCCCCAGACCAGACCACCACCATTTAGACTAACTTGAGTGATTTGATTAGGTAGTTGAATCAGTGTTATAAAAATAAGTCTTCACTGAATTTTTGATAAAGGTATAAAGCTTTCCAAAAGTGTAGTCTATCTACTGTAGTTTCATTTCTCAGGCGTTATGAAGATTTTGAGATTTAGTTTTTAGTATCATCTAGCAACCTAGGAAACAAATACCATGTGGTAGCTCATACCTGTTTTTTTTTTTAAGTTTTCAAGTTTTATTTCTCCTCTTGAGTTTAATGTTAATGATAGACATAAACATTTTGCTCTGAATTATGGTAAGCCATGACACAGAATTTCTCAAGTAAATTTTTTTTTCTTTTGCTACAGCTAACTTCTGACCACATCTACAATATCTTAACGTATGATACCCTTCGTAATAACTTATTGAAGAACCCAGTAGTTTAACAGTCAATTGTATTTTAACTTGTTCATATATTTAGACATTTAACATGATTTGTAACATTTACAGCATAGTTTGCCAATTTCATGCTTTTATGACTTAATAAGTAGTTTAATAGTAACTTGCTAAAAATGGATTCATAGTTTTGGAGTATGTTAAAATATCAAGATTATATTTATTGGCTTTACATTGATTTATTTCTTGAAAATTAAAGATCTTAAAGTTTAGAAACATAATGCTAGTTGGAAAACTTGTTTTGCATCCTTTTGAATAAAAGAAGATCTACTAAAACATGGTCTGAAGTTTAGATGAGAGAGAAACATTGCAAGACTTGTATTTAATATTAAGGAACTTGTTTTACTTTTAGAGATGGGACCAATTACTGGTAGTGATATAGGGAGGGTAAGGCCTGTGTCCGGTATTGCTGGTGCTTTTTGTCTATGTAGAATGATCTCCATTTCAAAATAGGCTGTGAATGAAAAGTGCATTTGTATGAAAGAAACGTGAAAAACCTTTTCTTTCATGGAAAACTGTTGTCAAATGTGGTTATGTTATTAAGTATAATCAAGTTTGTTATATAAGAAAAAAACCAAGTGTATAGATTTTGTTTGATAGATAGTACATACCTGAGAAGAAGTAGGTTTGATAAATTTGTGAAGTTCTGAAGGATTTTAAAGAACTTTTAAAAGCTTGAGGGTAATGTCACTGATTCTTAAGTATAATTGCATTTTCTTGGTGTAGGTATGTATAAGTGCACTCCTAACCTTGAAAAGGGATGGTTAATAGATGTTCTTATGAATAGGAGAATCTAGGAGTGTCCATATTACTCATGGGTGCTTTTTTTTTTTTTATTTTTTTTATTTTTTTATTTTTTTATTTTTATTTTTTGCTTTATCACAAATTTAATCAGTTATATGTATACATATGTTCCCATATCCCCTCCCTTTTGCGTCTCCCTCCCACCCTCCCTATCCCACCCCTCCAGGCGGTCACAAAGCACCGAGCTGATCTCCCTGTGCTATGCGGCTGCTTCCCACTAGCTATCTACCTTACGTTTGGTAGTGTATATATGTCCATGCCGCTCTTTCACTTTGTCACAGCTTACCGTTCCCCCTCCCCATATCCTCAAGTCCATTCTCTAGTAGGTCTGTGTCTTTATTCCTGTCTTACCCCTATGTTCTTCATGACCTTTTTTTTTCTTAAATTCCATATATATGTGTCAGCATACAGTATTTGTCTTTCTCTTTCTGACTTACTTCACTCTGTATGACAGACTCTAGGTCCATCCACCTCATTACAAATAGTTCAATTTCATTTCTTTTTATGGCTGAGTAATATTCCATTGTATGTATGTGCCACATCTTCTTTACCCATTCATCCAATGATGGACACTTAGGTTGTTTCCATCTCCGGGCTATTGTAAATAGGGCTGCTATGAACATTTTGGTACATGTCTCTTTTTGAATTATGGTTTTCTCAGGGTATATGCCCAGTAGTGGGATTGCAGGGTCATATGGTAGTTCTATTTGTAGTTTTTTAAGGAACCTCCATACCGTTCTCCATAGTGGCTGTACCAATTCACATTCCCACCAGCAGTGCAAGAGTGTTCCCTTTTTTCCACACCCTCTCCAGCATTTATTGTTTCTAGATTTTTTGATGATGGCCATTCTGACTGGTGTGAGATGATATCTCATTGTAGTTTTGATTTGCATTTCTCTAATTAGTAAAGATGTTGAGCATCCTTTCATGTGTTTGTTGGCAGTCTGTATATCTTCTGTGGAGAAATGTCTATTTAGGTCTTCTGCCCATTTTTGGATTGGGTTGTTTGTTTTTTTGTTATTGAGCTGCATGAGCTGCTTATAAATTTTGGAGATTAATCCTTTGTCAGTTGCTTCATTTGCAAATATTTTCTCCCATTCTGAGGGTTGTCTTTTGGTCTTGTTTATGGTTTCCTTTGCTGTGCAAAAGCTTTTAAGTTTCATTAGGTCCCATGTGTTTATTTTTGTCTTTATTTCCATTTCTCTAGGAGGTGGGTCAAAAAGGATCTTGCTGTGATTTATGTCATAGAGTGTTCTGCCTATGTTGTCCTCTAAGAGTTTGATAGTGTCTGGCCTTACATTTAGGTCTTTAATCCATTTTGAGCTTATTTTTGTGTATGGTGTTAGGGAGTGATCGAATCTCATACTTTTACATGTCCCTGTCCAGTTTTCCCAACACCACTTATTGAAGAGACTGTCCTTTCTCCACTGTACATTCCTGCCTCCTTTATCAAAGATAAGGTGACCATATGTCCGTGGGTTTATCTCTGGGCTTTCTATCCTGTTCCATTGATCTATCTTTCTGTTTCTGTGCCAGTACCATACTGTCTTGATTACTGCAGCTTTGTAGTATAGTCTGAAGTCAGGGAGCCTGATTCCTCCAGCTCCATTTTTCGTTCTCAAGATTGCTTTGGCTATTCGGGGTCTTTTGTGTTTCCATACAAATTGTGAAATTTTTTGTTCTAGTTCTGTGAAAAATGCCAGTGGTATTTTGATAGGGATTGCATTGAATCTGTAGATTGCTTTGGGTAGTAGAGTCATTTTCACAATGTTGATTCTTCCAATCCAAGAACATGGTACATCTCTCCATCTATTTGTATCATCTTTAATTTCTTTCATCAGTGTCTTATAATTTTCTGCATACAGGTCTTTTGTCTCCTTAGGTAGGTTAATTCCTAGATATTTTATTCTTTTTGTTGCAATGGTAAATGGGAGTGTTTCCTTGATTTCACTTTCAGATTTTTCATCATTAGTATATAGGAATGCCAGAGATTTCTGTGCATTAATTTTGTATCCTGCAACTTTACCAAATTCATTGATTAGCTCTAGTAGTTTTCTGGTAGCATCTTTAGGATTCTCTATGTATAGTATCATGTCATCTGCAAACAGTGACAGCTTTACTTCTTCTTTTCCAATTTGGATTCCTTTTATTTGCTTTTCTTCTCTGATTGCTGTGGCTAAAACTTCCAAAACTATGTTGAATAAGAGTGGTGAGAGTGGGCAACCTTGTCTTGTTCCTGATCTTAGTGGAAATGGTTTCAGTTTTTCACCATTGAGGACGATGCTGGCTGTGGGTTTGTCATATATGGCCTTTATTATGTTGAGGAAAGTTCCCTCTATGCCTACTTTCTGCAGGGTTTTTATCATGAATGGGTGTTGAATTTTGTCGAAAGCTTTCTCTGCATCTATTGAGATGATCATATGGTTTTTCTCCTTCAATTTGTTAATATGGTGTATCACGTTGATTGATTTGCGTATATTGAAGAATCCTTGCATTCCTGGGATAAACCCCACTTGATCATGGTGTATGATCCTTTTAATGTGCTGTTGGATTCTGTTTGCTAGTATTTTGTTGAGGATTTTTGCATCTATGTTCATCAGTGATATTGGCCTGTAGTTTTCTTTCTTTGTGACATCCTTGTCTGGTTTTGGTATCAAGGTGATGGTGGCCTCGTAGAATGAGTTTGGGAGTGTTCCTCCCTCTGCTATATTTTGGAAGAGTTTGAGAAGGATAGGCGTTAGCTCTTCTCTAAATGCTTGATAGAATTCGCCTGTGAAGCCATCTGGTCCTGGGCTTTTGTTTGTTGGAAGATTTTTTATCACAGTTTCAATTTCAGTTCTTGTGATTGGTCTGTTCATATGTTCTATTTCTTCCTGATTCAGTCTTGGCAGGTTGTGCATTTCTAAGAATTTGTCCATTTCTTCCAGGTTGTCCATTTTATTGGCATAGAGTTGCTTATAGTAATCTCTCACGATCTTTTGTATTTCTGCAGTGTCAGTTACTTCTCCTTTTTCATTTCTAATTCTATTGATTTGAGTCTTCTCCCTTTTTTTCTTGATGAGTCTGGCTAATGGTTTATCAATTTTGTTTATCTTCTCAAAGAACCAGCTTTTAGTTTTATTGATCTTTGCTATTGTTTCCTTCATTTCTTTTTCATTTATTTCTGATCTGATTTTTATGATTTCTTTCCTTCTGCTAACTTTGGGATGTTTTTGTTCTTCTTTCTCTAATTGCTTTAGGTGCAAGGTTAGGTTGTTTAGTCGAGATATTTCCTGTTTCTTAAGGTGGGATTGTATTGCTATAAACTTCCCTCTTAGAACTGCTTTTGCTGCATCCCATAGGTTTTGGGTCGTCGTGTCTCCATTGTCATTTGTTTCTAGGTATTTTTTTATTTCCTCTTTGATTTCTTCAGTGATCACTTCGTTATTAAGTAATGTATTGTTTAGCCTCCATGTGTTTGTATTTTTTATAGCTCTTTTCCTGTAATTGATATCTAGTCTCATAGCATTGTGGTCGGAAAAGATACTTGATACAATTTCAATTTTCTTAAATTTACCAAGGCTTGATTTGTGACCCAAGATATGATCTATCCTGGAGAATGTTCCATGAGCACTTGAGAAAAATGTGTATTCTGTTGTTTTTGGATGGAATGTCCTATAAATATCAATTAAGTCCATCTTGTTTAATGTATCATTTAAAGCTTGTGTTTCCTTATTTATTTTCATTTTGGATGATCTGTCCATTGGTGAAAGTGGGGTGTTAAAGTCCCCTACTATGATTGTGTTACTGTCGATTTCTCCTTTTATGGCTGTTAGTGTTTGCCTTATGTATTGAGGTGCTCCTATGTTGGGTGCATAAATATTTACAATTGTTATATCTTCTTCTTGGATCGATCCCTTGATCATTATGTAGTGTCCTTCTTTGTCTCTTCTAGTAGTCTTTATTTTAAAGTCTATTTTGTCTGATATGAGAATTGCTACTCCAGCTTTCTTTTGGTTTCCATTTGCATGGAATATCTTTTTCCATCCCCTTACTTTCAGTCTGTATGTGTCTCTAGGTCTGAAGTGGGTCTCTTGTAGACAGCATATATATGGGTCTTGTTTTTGTATCCATTCAGCCAATCTGTGTCTTTTGGTGGGAGCGTTTAGTCCATTTACATTTAAGGTAATTATCGATATGTATGTTCCTATTCCCATTTTCTTAATTCTTTTGGGTTCGTTATTGTAGGTCTTTTCCTTCTGTTGTGTTTCTTGCCTAGAGAAGTTCCTTTAGCATTTGTTGTAAAGCTGGTTTGGTGGTGCTGAACTCTCTCAGCTTTTGCTTGTCTGTAAACGTTTTAATTTCTCCATCAAATCTGAATGAGATCCTTGCTGGGTAGAGTAATCTTGGTTGCAGGTTTCTCTCCTTCATCACTTTAATTATGTCCTGCCACTCCCTTCTGGCTTGTAGAGTTTCTGCTGAGAGATCAGCTGTTATCCTGATGGGGATTCCCTTGTGTGTTATTTGTTGTTTTTGCCTTGCTGCTTTTAATATGATTTCTTTGTGTTTAATTTTTGACAGTTTGATTAATATGTGTCTTGGCGTATTTCTTCTTGGATTTATTCTGTATGGGACTCTCTGTGCCTCCTGGACTTGATTAACTATTTCCTTTCCCATATTAGGGAAGTTTTCAACTATAATCTCTTCAAATATTTTCTCAGTCCCTTTCTTTTTCTCTTCTTCTTCTGGAACCCCTATAATTCGAATGTTGGTGCGTTTAATGTTGTCCCAGAGGTCTCTGATATTGTCCTCTGTTCTTTTCATTCTTTTCTCTTTATTTTGCTCTGCATTAGTTATTTCCACTATTTTATCTTCCACCTCACTTATCCGTTCTTCTGCCTCAGTTATTCTGCTATTGATCCCATCTAGAGTATTTTTCATTTCATTTATTGTGTTTTTAATCGATGCTTGATTCACCTTTAGTTCTACTAGGTCCTTGTTAACTGTTTCTTGCATTTTGTCTATTCTATTTCCAAGATTTTGGATCATCTTTACTATCATTATTCTGAATTCTTTTTCAGATAGACTGCCTATTACCTCTTCATTTGTTAGGTCTGGTGGGTTTTTATCTTGCTCCTTCTCCTGCTGTGTGTTTTTCTGTCTTCTCATTTTGCTTATGTTACTGTGTTTGGGGTCTCCTTTTTGCCGGCTGCAGGTTCGTAGTTCCTGTTGTTTTTGGTGTCTGTCCCCAGTGGCTAAGGTTGGTTTAGTGGGTTGTGTAGGTTTCCTGGTCGAGGGGACTAGTGCCTGTGTTCTGGTGGATGAGGCTGGATCTTGTCTTTCTGGTGGGCAGGTCCACGTCTGGTGGTGTGTTTTGGGGTGTCTGCAGACTTTTTATGATTTTAGGCCACCTCTCTGCTAATGGGTGGCGTTGTGTTCCTGTCTTGCTAGTTGTTTGGCATAGGGTGTCCAGCACTGTAGCTTGCTGGTCGTTGAGTGAAGCTGGGTGCTGGTGTTGAGATGGAGATCTCTGGAAGATTTTCGCCGTTTGATATTATGTGGAGCTGGGAGGTCTCTTGTGGACCAGTGTCCTGAAGTTGGCTCTCCCACCTCAGAGGCACAGTACTGACTCCTGGCTCCTCAATTTGGGATGATTTGTTGTCTATTCATGTATTCCACAGATGCAGGGTACATCAAGTTGATTGTGGAGCTTTAATCCGCTGCTTCTGAGGCTGCTGGGAGAGGTTTCCCTTTCTCTTCTTTGTTCTCACAGCTCCCGGGTCTCAGCTTTGGATTTGGCCCCGCCTCTGCGTGTAGGTCGCCGGAGGGCGTCTGTTCTTCGCTCAGACAGGAAAGGGTTAAAGGAGCAGCCTCTTCGGGAACTCTGGCTCACTCAGGCCGGGCGGGAGGGAGGGGCACGGAGTGCGGGGCGAGCCTGCAGCGGCAGAGGTCGGCGTGACGTTGCACCAGCCCGAGGCGCGCCGTGCGTTCTCCCAGGGAAGCCGCCCCTGGATCCCGGGACCCCGGCAGTGGCGGGCTGCTCAGGCTCCCGGAAGGGCGGTGTGGACAGTGACCTGCGCTCGCACACGGGCTTCTTGGCGGCGGCAGCAGCAGCCCCAGCGTCCCACGCCCGTCACTGGGCTCCGCGCTTTCAGTCGCGACTCGCGCCCGTCTGTGGAGCCCCTTTAAGCAGCGCTCTTAATCCCCTCTCCTCGCGCAGCAGGAAACCAAGAGGGAAGAACAAGTCTCTTGCCTCTTCGGCAGCTCCAGAGTTTTCCCGGACTCCCTCCCGGCTAGCTGTGGCACATTAGCCCCCTTCAGGCTGAGTTCTCGCCGCCAGCCCCAGTCCTCTCCCTGCGCTCTGACCGAAGCCCGAGCCTCAGCTTCCAGCGCCGCCCGCCCCGGCGGGCGAGCAGACAAGCCTCTCGGGCTGGTGAGTGCCGCTCGGCACCGATCCTCTGTGCGGGAATCTCTCCGCTTTGCCCTACCCAGGTATGTGGGGAGTTTCTTGCCTTTTGGGAGGTCTGGGGTCTTCTGCCAGCGTTCAGTAGGTGTTCTGTAGGAGTTGTTCCACGTGTAGCTGTATTTCTGGTGTTACTCATGGGTGCTTAAGCTATTTTGGCAAAGAGTTTTTCTTTTTCCATTTTCTGATTAAAGCAATCAACTCTGAGTTAAGGAACTGGTGCTATCTATTGAACACAGGTGGCCCTTCCTAGTCTTACAAAGGGAAATAATTAAACTCAAAGCAACTCTAAATGATAGAATGTGTGGGAGATCAAGTTTAGATATGAGAGGCTTCTTGTTACTTCTCTAGGCTACCAACCCATTGAGAAGTAAAAAAATTCAGTAGAGCTTAATAGTATTCAGTCTGTGGGCTACCCTCCTCTTACCCCCCAATTATTCTTGCATTCACTGAGTGCCTTCTAATATGCAAGGTTCCATTCCAGGCAGGAGGCCCAACAAAATAGACAAAATCCCTGCCCTCGGAGATCCGTTAACAAACTCTTCCTTAATTTACATTACAACTCTGCTTCCTTTGTGGATGATTTAATTATGAGTGGGATTTGGCATCTATGGTGTTTTCTACACTTTGCTGAGAAGCTATGATTAGAGCTTTACTATTTTTGACAAGAGAGAGGGAAGAAGAGTTTTTCTGTAACTGGATAAAAACTGGAATATGAAAAGAGGAAGTAGGAAGGGGGAAATGTTGTTGTACCTAAGATTAAAATGTGAGCCAAAGATAAAAAAAAGAAATCCCTACATTAGGCATGAGGGAAGCTGGGGGAAACACCATGTACTGTCCAACCTTGGATAGAGGAGTTCTTGGACAGGAGAATGGGAGGAAAGATGGGATAATGGGAGGAGGGTAAACAGGACTTTTAACAAGTCTGGTTTAAATAACTTGGTTTAAAGTTTAAATAACTTTATGTACCTATAAAATATATAATTCCGTAGTTGTGGTATATTACTTGAAGTTGTGTCTTTGTCTTCCTGCATTGTAAGTTTCTGCATGAGGATGTCCTCTTGCACTTAGTGATGAAGTACGTGCTTAGTTTTCTACTTCTGTTCTTTAGCTTTAATAGTGATGATCCAGTTTGGTAAAGATGGCTTTTCTTAAGTTTACACAAACATTGCACACTTTTAAGATAAGCATGAGAGATCTTTGATGTTTGTTTTTGTTTTAATGCATAATGGTTTTTTGCTTTCATTAGTGAGTCATTGAGTCAGAGTTTCATGTGATCTTGCTTGCTGCAGTGAATTGAGATCGATTTTTTTATTTTAAAGCAAATCAACTTGTGTTTATTTCAGTGCCCCAATATAAAAATGAACACTAGTTCCATTCATGACCTAAGAGACCTCCTTTATAGCACTCAAATAAGCCTTCAAATTTCTAGTTTCACTTTTAATGTATTTATCACTTATCAAAACTGATGTGCAAAAGAACTTGAACTTTTGAATATATTAAATTTAGTACTGTAATTTGGACCAGGTTCATTTAGCTGTTCAACATTTGGACATCTTTTGAGTGCCGTATTTTAGATGGAAAAACAAAACAAAAACAACCTTACTTGATTTCTTAAATTATCTCTTATAACTGGGTTTGTTTATATGATTCAAAATTTAATTAAAGCTTTGGTGGTTCTAGGTCCTAAATGTAAGGAAACTGAGTTTAATTTCTTTATGTTCAGCTGTTATGGAGTGTTTTGAATCAAAATGTGAAAGTGAAATGGTAACTTTTAGCTCAGTACATAATAAGAGTTAAGTTATACTTTCATTTTGTTTTTGTTTTATAAAATCTAACTCTAGTTCATAAGGGAAGTAGAGGCTTATAAGGATTAAGTGATGATGTAGGATGTTATTGCTCTTATCTTACATCTTGAGTCTTTTTCTCAGAGATAGGTTTGTATTTTAGTTCAGGTTATTTGCTCTTGTACTTTTGATTTGTGTTGCTTTTTCTGCCTGTCTTTGCTTACTTGATTTTTATTTAAGTACAGGGTGGCTACCAGGTCTGGAAACACAGATGCATACACAATAAATGGTTTATTGATGTTATAGAATATGTTAAAATAATATCTATGTTTTCAGACTTTATGACCATCCTACAAAGTGGAATTCATGTAGGTGGGTCTTTTGTTTTGGTTCGGATATATATTACATGGCCAAGTTATGGAGTCAGGTATAAGGTATATTTTGAATATAAAGGAGTAGAGATGCATAGTTAATTATAGAGAGCTGTCTGGAATAACACTGACCCTGGGTTTTAAGAGGACTGACAATGATCTAACAAGGTAAAAATAAGTGTGATGGTTAACTGGTTGTGTGATATTTTGTCTAACAAAGTTTGGGAGATGCTAGATAGCAGTAGCTTCAGGATTATACTTGAACGATAGTCAGAGGTGCTGGCCAAACAGTGACGACATTAAAAGAGTATGTTTTTAGGCCTTAAATTTGTTATTTGTAATTCTTCTTAGTCACCTAAGAATGAAAACTGGTCTACATCCACAGACCTAGGTGAGAATTACTGTTTCACAAATGTGCATGAGACATCTTTTCCAAAGATTTAGATACATATTTCTGAATCTTTGCTACTCTGTGCTTTTAGGTAATGCTGTAGGATGCTTGGCACTGTTTTGTTATGTTTGTATGTGTATATTAAGTGTAAGAAATCTTTGTACTAGGAGTGGGTTATGTTTCTGGAAAAAGTTCCAAAAGGAGGAAGGTGATTGGAAGCATAGACTCTAAAGTCAGACTACCTAGATTTGAATCCCTCTTCCACCACTCTGTAGATGGGTGATTTAAAGCAAGTTACTTAATGTTTCTAAGCCTCAGTGTTCTTGTTTGTTAAGTGAGGATATTTCATAAAATTGTTGGGTTGGGGTATTCCAGGTAGTCATTACCATAGAGCCTTGGAACGTCTGAGTGCTTTCTCTTATTGCTATACTAAATGATATATGGTAAACCAGGAGGCAGAAGACCCTGTTTGAGGTTCCCACTGAACCTTTTAATGATCCTGTGACTTTGTGAGTTACTTATTCTTTCTCCAGTTTAGTGGCTTTAATCTGTAATGTGTTATTTTTGCATTAAGGCTGAGGGCTGGACCATCTGATGTCTTGAGGTCCTTTTGACTCTTAAATTAAGAGTTCTGGGCTTCCCTGGTGGCGCAGTGGTTGAGAGTCCGCCTGCCGATGCAGGGGACACAGGTTCATGCCCTGGTCCGGGAAGATCCCACATGCCACGGAGCCTGTGCGTCCGGAGCCTGTGCTCCGCAACAGGAGAGGCCACAACAGTGAGAGGCCCGCGTACCGCAAAAAAAAGAGTTCTGTTTTAAGATTGTCATTTTCTACCAAAGTGTAAGCAACATAAGGACAACAACTGTGTTAGTTTTGTGTGCAGATTTATCCATGTATCTATATTATATTCTATAAATATTTGCTGAATAAATTTTCCCATAAAAACAGTATCTTTTAGCGGGAGGAGAATAGAGAGTAAGAAGAGGGGAGGGAGGTTTGCATTCCTTCTCAAGGACTTGATGCTTAACGTGTTAAAGGTATGAACACAAATTTCCTGCTATTCAATTTTTATTTAGTAAGTAAATATTGTCTGCTAGTGTTCGATCCTTTGGGGAACAAAGATTATCTGAGTCTGCCGTGTGTGGTATGAGGAAAGGAGTAAACGTGTATATGAATTATTATACAAGGTGAAAAGAATGCTATAAAGGAATTATAAGTATGTTTTATATATTAAGAATCTTTATAAAATGTATAAAAGTCAAATGGCAGTGTAATTAGATAGTCTTACCTTTTATTGCCTTGTTCTCACTTGTAGAAATCAGATGCTTCAAAGGAAAAACATCAGGGTTGTGAACTTTAGGAAAGTTTAGGACCTTGAGAGCTTTTAGGGAAACTTAAGACTAATATTTGAGGAGGAAATTGATGAAAAAAATTTAATAAGTATATAATCTCATTGCATTCTGGCATTTTTATTATGAAAATTTTTAATCCTACGGAATATTGTAACAGTACATTGAGTTCATATATGCCACCACCTAATTCGATGATATTTTATATTTTTGCTCTATTTGCTTCATCCATAATCTTGCCGAACCATTTAAAAATAAATTATAGACATCATGTCACTTCACCCCTAAATACTTAAGTATGAATCTCCAAAAAATGACATTTTCCTCAATACTTAAAATATTTTTATCGTACGTAACACAATTATCTAATCCCCAGAAGTCATGTAATCCCCAATCCAGATGTCTTATAAAGTTTTTTCCCCTCTATACCAAGGTCCAGTGAGGATCTTGTATTACATTGCATTTGCTGTTGTGTCTCAATTCTCTTTTAAATTTAAACACCAGTTTTAAAAACTGACTTTCTCAAGAGACCAATTATTTTGTAAAATATCCTGTATTCAGAATTTGTCTGATTGTTTTTTTGAAACTTGTTTAAAACTTAAGTAAAGACTGCGTTGAATTCAGGTTAAACATTTGGCCAGGATACTTCATAGGTGATGCTGCTTCATATTACATCACATCGGGGGTACAAAATGATTGCGTCGCACTATTTGTGGTACTAAGTTTGATCGCTGGGTTAAGGTGGTGATTGCTAGATGTCTCCATGGACAAGAAACATTTTCTCTTTTATGATTACCGGGTAATTCATGGCATACTTTGTTACTATAGAAATCCATTTCTCCTTCAGACTTTGACTTAATGGATGTATTGATTTTTTTAAAAATTTTATTTATTTTATTTTAATTTTATTTTATTTTTTGGCTGTGTTGGGTCTTGTTGCTGTGCGCGGGCTTTCTCTAGTTGTGGAGAGTGGGGGCTACTCTTCATTGCGGTGGCTTCTCTTGTGGAGCACAGGCTCCAGGCGCGTGGGCTTCAGTAGTTGTGGCACACGGGCTCGGTAGTTGTGGTGCACAGGCTTAGTTGCTCTGCGGCATGTGGGATTTTCCCGGACCAGGGCTTGAACCTGTGTCCCCTGCATTGGCAGGCGGATTCTTAACCACTGCGCCACCAGGGATGCCCTTGATTTCTTTTTTAAAGACGGATCTTGACAGGGGTTATCAAACCGTAGCTCACTGGCCAAATTTGGTCTGCTGCCTGTTTTTGTAAATAAAGTTTTATTGGAACACAGCCATGCTCATTTGTTTGCATACTGTCTGGCTGCTTTCCCACTACTATGGCAGGGTTGAGTAGCTGTGACAGAAACCATATGGCCCTGCAAAGCCCCGAATATTTACTGTTTGGTTCTTTAAAGAATAAGTTTGCTGACCCCTGATTTGTATTCTTCCGTTTTTCTCATTATGTTGATAGTAGTGGTATAAAATTGGTGTTTATATAATTGGTGTTTAAATGTTGCCTCTCCTGCATCCTGATGTTATTCAAGGTATAAAGGTTGCTTTTCACATGATTAAAATTGTGAAGTTTTTGCTTATGTCCCCCAAACCATAAAGTATACCCAGTTATAGTGCTATACATGGTATACAAAATCATATGTTAAAAACAAATATTTCAGGCATAAAAAGAATAAAGAACATAAAGTACCCACTACCCAGCTTATTTTAGGGTATAGAACACTATTGGTATAGTTGAAGCCCCTCTGTAATCTTCCTGGATACCATCGTTTCTTTCCCACTGTCTTGAATTTTGTGCCTACCCTCATATATACAATCTCCATGTATGTATCTATGTGTAAATAGCGTATAGGACTGTTTTAAGATAGTTTATAGTTTCTGAGCATGATTGTATATGGAATTTTTTTATACAATTAGCTTTTTTTACTTAACATTTCTGCAAAGTTTTTCCTTGTTGATCTATTCCTCTTTTTAAATAGTATTGCATAGTATCTCATTGTGTGATTATAATACATTTTGTCTAGTGTCTTTGGATGAACATTTGGATTATTTTTGTATTTATATACAATCGTGCTGAAACATAATTTACATCTTTTTGTATATATGTGTGAGAGTTTCTCTAGAGCACAAAGTTAGGAGTATAACTCCTGAATTGTAGGTTATTCTAATCCTACAACCTACCTAAATATTTTGAAATTCTCTCCAAAGTGGCTGTACCAATTTATACTCTGGCCAGTGGTATATAAAAGTGCCTGTTGCTCTATATCAATATCAGTGCTGTCCTATATAAATATAATGTTGGTCATACATGTAACTTAAAATCTTCTTGTAGTTACATTAAACAAAAAAGGTGAAGTTAATGTTAGTGATGTATTTAGTATATAAAAAATGTCATTTTGGTATGTAAACAATAGCAGTGAGATTTTTGCATTCTCTTTTTTCTATTAAATCTTCAAAATATGGCATGTATTTTACATTTAACAGTAAGTCTCAATTTGCATTAGCCACATTTCAGATTCTTACTAGTCACAAGTGTCTAGTAGCTACTGTATCAGACAGCACAGCTCTATATCCTTGTCTCCATTTGGTACTGAGAATCTTTTCCCCCCCTCAACGTATTGAGAGAGAAATGATGTTTCATTGTACCTTAATTTTGCATTTTCCTATTACTAGTGAGGATGAACATTCTCATATGTTTATTGGCCATTTAAATTTCCCCTTTTGTATATTTGCTATTATCATTTCCCCTATTTTCTATTTTCCTGTTTGTTTTTTTCTTTTTTTAAAAAATTTTATTTATTTTTGGCTGCGTCGGGGCACGCGGGTTCTTTGTTGAAGCAAGCGGGATTGTTCGTTGCGGGCGTGCGGGTTTTCTCTTCTCTAGTGGTGGTGCGCAGCTCCAGGGCGTGTGGGCTCTGGAGTTGAGGCACCGTTTGGGCTTAGTTGCCCCGCGGCATGTGGGATCTTAGTTTGCTGACCAGCGATAGAACCGGTGTCCCCTGCATTGTAAGGCGGATTCTTTACCACTGGACCACCAGGGAAGTCCCTGTTTTTTTCTTAATGACAAAATCTTATAGGCATAGATATGGATTTACTTTGCCATTAGAATGCTGGTGTTTTTGTTAATCGTGTTTAAGAGTTTTTACGGATTAATTTTTAGACAGTGTTTCTATAAAATGACACATTAAACATTTTAACCTAAAGCCAGTTTTGAAATGACTCCAAAAGTATTTGGATTGAAGTGAATGCTTGGAAGAATAATGCTTGAATGGTTATATGAGGGAGAGAAGGGGGACACAGTGATTTCTTTATACTTAAACAATCCTTTGTGTATATTTGTTTTCCTTCCCTTTGCTTGGGGCTTAGTCTTGCTTCTTCTTTCCTTAACTCTAATCTCAAGGACCCATAGGAAGAGCTAGGCGGAGTGGATTCTGGCCTAGAGCCAAAGATGTTTTCAAAAAGGGCTGTAGGGCTCCACTGAGGTAGGGAGTTGGGGATGCTTTATGCTGCATCTGGAAACAAACCAGGTGACAAATTCATTAGTGTGTTCTCTGTCTGCAGTTAAGTGGGTATAATTGTCTGGGTGCTTTAAATGTGAAACGCAAAAAGTAAAATTCCTGGAAATCCAGAACTGCCTGTACTTAATAAATGTTACAGTGGATGATAGGGGTTAATCAGTCTTCCAATATAATATTTTTGTGAATGTTGGAATGGCTGACAGGATATCTTTTCTTGAAGAAGTATTTTTTAACTTAATGTGTATTTTACTCAATACTTGCTAGGTGCCAAGGTCACAAATTAGGATGTGAGGGGATAAGGAAGGTGAAAACGTTGAAAGGAATATGAATGATTGTATAGGAGTGGTAAGAGGGTGGGGTGAAAGGTTGGAGAAGGCATCAAGAAGGAGATGTTATTTCATAGGCGTGTTGAATGATTTGGTTAGCTTAAAGAGATAGGGCAAATTGTGAGGTGGGAGTGAGCATGATGTACTTGGCCTGTGTAAGTCCTCGGCTGGGCAGGTTAGAGAAGAAGGTTCCAGACTGGATATTTTGTACTCAATTTTAGTTGGGGAATGGGAAGCAACTTTATCTTTTGGGGACAGGTAAGGTATGTTTTAGGGAAATCAAGTTGGTGGTAATCTGTAAGGTGGATTGAAGGAAGGGGAGATTGAAGTCAGGGAGACCAATTAGGAGGCTGTCAGATAATCCAGAGAATAGGTCATAAGGCTCAAGATTATGATGGAGGATAAGTGAGATACTTAAATGGAAGATGTGTTGAGACATGGTATATAGTGATTGGATTTATATAAAAGATTTATGGTTTCTAGCCCAAGTTACTAAAAGAGAGATTACAAATAGGTAGATTAACAGGTAGTTAATACAAATAGTAGTTAGATTGGGATATGAAGGTGGTTTGGGGGTAGAGATGAAGATTTTGGTTATGTTATGTTTGAAGAGCTATGTACAGCAGCCAAGCTTAATGATTAAGATCTAGACTAAAATTCATCTGAGAAGTCAATCTAGAAGTGATGGTTGAAGCAATGAGATTGGATCAGAGGGCAGATACTATGTTTTGGGTTGAAGGCTAATTACTGTTTTGGGGGGCCCACTTCCCTCTTGAAGTTAGGAGGGTGAAGGAAGAAGTATGAACATGGATGATTGTGAGTGTTTTGAATTCGAGTGTTTTGAAAGTCAGCAGAGGTGTCAAGAGTTTCAGGAAGGGAGGAATTATCAGTAGTGTGAAGTGCCACAAAGTACCTTGTCTTGAGAAGCCTCCTTTTTAGGACCAGACTGATACATGAGCTAATTTTTTTGAGCAGGAGCCGATTCTACCAAGCAAAACATCAGTGTTTGAGTTGTCTTGCCAGGAATGTTGGGGATTTTTGTACTGACATGGTTATATATTATATCTTTTTCTTATAAATTTATTTACTTTATTTATTATTTTTGGCTGCGTTGGGTCTTTGTTGCTGCGTGCGGGCTTTCTCTAGTTGCGGCAAGAGGAGGCTACTCTTCGTTGCGGTGCGCAGGCTTCTCATTGCAGTGGCTTCTCTTGTTGCGGAGCATGGGCTCTAGGCACGCGGGCTCAGTTGTTGTGGCATGTGGGCTTTAGAGCTCAGGCTCAGTAGCTGTAGCACATGGGCTTAGTTGGTCTGCAGCATGTGGGATCTTCCTGGACCAGAGCTCGAACCCGTGTCCCCTGCATTGGCAGGAGGATTCTTAACCACTGTGTCACCAGGGAAGCCCTGATAATGGTTATATATTATATCTCGAGAAAATATTCTCCATATGAAACATTCTAGATAAGTTGTTCATACTATGACCATGTTCCAGGGTAAAGTAAAATCACTTTGGTGAATATTAGGATTATGATTGTACTTTAGAGTCATGTTCTGTTCCACTTCACTAACTTCTTATAAAGATAGCACTAAAATGATTAGATAATCAAACCTGCAAATAAAATTGTCTCCAAAAGCTTCATGAAACCTTTGCTCTCTGATTTTTTTTTTTTTTTTTTTTTTTTTTTTACTTTTTTACTTTTTGTAATCTGGAGTCATTTATTTAGGTTGGAGAATAGGACAAAGAACAACCAGAAGTAAAATCATGTAGCCCTGAACTTATTTTTTGTCATTGCTAATTGAAAAACTATTGGGTTTAGGAAGAGCAGTTATTTTATTCATGAGCTGCTTTGCTGAAGTTAAGAAAGGTCATTTCTGTCAATATGTATGAAGTCAGTCTTGTAGTAAAATGAACAAGCATAAAATCATGACAAAGTCCAAGCTACCTTTAGCCCTTGTTTCATCATCCAGGTAGGACATGAACTCCCTCTGATTTCAGCAGCTTGAGCTGAAAAATACAGTGTTAGGGTCAAGGGGGAAAATGCTTTTACCTTATAATATCTAGCTTTTAATGGACACATGCAGGTAGCTGGTGATGTGTTCTTTACACCAGCCTAAACTACTTTCTTTGGGCTTTCCTCAGCCTTCTTCCAAATCTGTGAGGGCCCGAAATTTTCAAAAACCATGGAAGCAAGAAAAAGGAACAAGCTAATGATAAACACAACATGGATGGATCTCTGAAACATTATGCTAAGTGAAAAAAGCCAGACACAAAGGAGTACATACTGTTTGATTCTGTGTACATGAAATTTTAGAAAAGGCAAAACTACTCTGACAGCAGATGAGTGTTTGCCTAAATCTAGAGGTGATGGGGAGATTATCCTCAAAGGGGCACAGAGGAACTTTTTGGAGTGATAGAAATGTACTGTATATTGTGGTGGTGGTTACACAAGTGTATACGTTTGTCATAGCTCATCAAACTGTGTATGTAAAATGGGTACATTTTATCATACGTAAAACAACAGCAGTCGGGGTCTTCAGCAACAAGGACAAGTTGGGCAGCAGAATGGAACTTTATGGATTGGACTCTAATCCGAGGTTTTCGTAGTGAAGTGACCTGTTTTCTGACAGTAAAGCTATCTAACACTGGTGTTACCTCTTCATGTGTCCTAATAGGGAGTTATACATATGAGAAGGTAATTCAGACAAATGCAGTGGTTTTACTATATTGGGAATATAAACATGTATATATATAAAATCAACTAAAATGGTCTGATAATATCTAGTTTATTAAAAACTTTTTTCTGGTTTGCTGGTGTCAGAAGTCATTGAAAGGATTTCAGAAATGAAAAAAGCTTTTTAAAGAATTATTATTATTATTATTATTTTTTTGCGGTATGCGGGCCTCACTGTTGTGGCCTCTCCCGTTGCAGAGCACAGGCTCCAGATGCGCAGGCCCAGCGGCCATGGCTCACGGGCCTAGCGCTCCGCGGCATGTGGGATCTTCCCGGACCAGGACACGAACCCGTGTCCCCTGCATCGGTGGACTCTCAACCACTGTGCCACCAGGGAAGCGCTAAAGAATATTTAAATAGTATAGTTTTGCCTAGTTGGAAAAACTTGAGAGTTCAATACATTATCCATAGGACAGTCATTCTCTTAAACATCAGATATTTTCTAATGTCAGTTTATATATGAATAGTTCATCTGGGACATAAAGTGTACTTTTTTTTTTTTGCTATTTGAACATATCTGATTTTTATGTATTATGTTGCTTATGATGGACTAAGGTATGATTTGTGGATTATAATGATAATAATAGGTAATACTTTTAAAGCACTTACTTTATGCCGGACACTGACTTATGCAGTTAACCTGCACTGTCTTGCTCAGTTACTACAACTGCTTTGTGATATAGATGCTTTTATTACTTCTGTCTCTTAGATGAATACATCATGGCTTTGAGGAAATTAAATAATTAGGTCAGGGTGACACAGTAAGTGGTTGAGCTGGCATTTGAATTCAAGTTTACTTCGTTTTAACGCCCATACCTTTTTGTTTTTATTTTTTTTTAATGTAAAAAAGAAGTCTTGGGGGGGTGGTAATTTAAAAGAGAGGGCATGACTTGGGGTTTCTGCAGATCCTGTGACTCGTAATAAATGTACCTTTGATACCAAAGAATCTGGCATTTCTAGCTTTTGATAGCTCATGATAGCAGGCAGTGCTTCATGGATCTGGTCATGATGGCCATGGGGAATGAGGTTTCTGTCATTCCTAAGGTCTTTCATGCAACAGTCTGGCTCTGTGCCTTCAGGAGACCCTTTTCTTCTCTTTCTCTTCCTCATCCTCACGTGCTTATGTCATTGTCTCAAATAATGTTCCCCTGGAAGGCCTCATGGGAACAATATTTCCTGAGTTCTTGCATGTTCATAAGAGTTTGTTTATACTCTTGTACTTGAAAATCAGTTTTGCTGTATGTAAAATCTATGAGAAACATTTCTTTCTTTGCATATCTTAAAGTATCATTGTTTTCTGGCATAGAGCATTGCTGTCAGTTTGATGAAAATTTGACAAAGCCTGAATGCATATTCTTCACAGTTCAGATATGCATGTAGCCTAATTTTTAGAGTACACTATACATATCCAAGCAGTGATAGGTTTTTGTTTTCTCATTAAATTGGCAGCTAAAACGAAATGCCACTGTCAACAAAGCTGTTTTCATTTTATGACCTACTTTTTCCTTACTGAAGGACTATGGGAGGGATTAAGAACTGGTACTGTTGCCCCAAATTTGAAATTTTTAGCTATGCTTTTGAGTTAGAACAAGAAATCTAAGTTATTCTCATATATGGTGAACTTCATTTATCATAAATTAATTTCACAAAATCTGACTTACTGAGTTGTTTTCATAATCTAATCTAGAGCTATAGTTTCCAAATTTGGGGAGATTCTTAAAACTACGCAGCATATTTTCATCAGTAACATCTCTTTATTACTGGAGCTGGGTGTAGTCAATGCCTAGTTACCCAACTATAATGAAAACTGTTAAAACTATCAATTTAACAATTATTCAGACCCTTTTGAACTTTCCATATCTACTGTTATTTCAAAAATCTTAAACAAATGCCACTCATATAACAATTCACCAGAGTTGATTTGGAGGCAGAGAGAACTTTTTTTTTTTTTTTGCGTTACATGGGCCTCTCACTGTTGTGGCCTCTCCCGTTGCGGAGCACAGGCTCCGGACGCGCAGGCTCAATGGCCATGGCTCACGGGCCCAGCCGCTCCGCGGCATGTGGGATCTTCCCAGACCGGGGCATGAACCCGTGTCCCCTGCATCGGCAGGCGGACTCTCAACCACTGCGCCACCAGGGAAGCCCCAGAGAGAACTTTTGATTTAATTCTGAAAGCATTAAGAATTGGAAGGAAGGATGAGAGCCAAATGTTGCGTTTAGTGAGGGGGAAACGTATTCTTCCTTTGCTTCTTGTTTTTTTTTTTTTTTTTTTTTTTTTTTTTGCGGTACGGTGGCCTCTCATTGTTGTGGCCTCTCCCGTTGTGGAGCACAGGCTCCGGACGCCCAGGCTCAGCGGCCATGGCTCACGGGCCCAGCCACTCCGCGGCATGTGGGATCTTCCCGGACCCCGGGGCACGAACCCGTGTCCCCTGCATCGGCAAGCGGACTCGCAACCACTGCGCCACCAGGGAAGCCCCTTCCTTTGCTTCTTATTCAGAGGCTAGTGTTCAGGATTTGATGCAGATATTTGTGAAAGAATATGTTCTTTAAGGCTCTGGATTGGTATTAATACTGTGTGACTCACAAGTCCCAAGCAATAAGCTTTGTGGGGTTTTTTTATTTTTATTTTTTTAAACATTTTTATTGGAGTATAATTGATTTACAGTGGTGTTAGTTTCTGCTTTATAACAAAGTGAATCAGCTATACATATACATATATCCCCATATCCCCTCCCTCTTACCTCTCCCTCCCACCCTCCCTATCTCACCCCTCTAGGTGGTCACAGAGCACCGAGCTGATCTCCCTGTGCTATGCACTGCTTCCCACTAGCTATCTATTTTACATTTGGTAGTATATATAAGTCCATGTCACTCTCTCACTTCATCCCAGCTTACCCTTCCCCCTCTCCGTGTCCTCAAGTCCATTCTCTACATCTGCGTCTTTATTCCTGTCCTGCCCCTAGGTTCTTCATAACCTTTTTTTTTATATTAGATATATGTATGTTAGCATACGGTATTTGTTTTTCTCTTTTTAACTTACTTCACTCTGTATGACAGACTCTAGGCCCATCCACCTCACTGCAAATAACTCTTATTTCATTTCTTTTCATGGCTGAGTAATATTCCATTGTATATATGTGCCACATCTTCTTTATCCATTCATCTGTCGATGGACGCTTAGGTTGCTTCCATGTCCTGGCTATTGTAAATAGAGCTGCAGTGAACATTGCGGTACATGACTCTTTTTCAATTACGGTTTTCTCAGGGTATATGCCCAGTAGTGGGGTTGCTGGGTCGTATGGTAGTTATATTTTTATTGTTTTAAGGAACCTCCATACTGTTCTCCATAGTGGCTGTATCAATTTACATTCCCATCAACAGTGCAAGAGGGTTCCCTTTTCTCCACACCCTCTCTAACATTTATTGTTTGTAGATTTTTTGATGGTAGCCATTCTGACTGGTGTGAGGTGATACCTCATTGTAGTTTTGATTTGCATTTCTCTAATGATTAGTGATGTTGAGCATTCTTTCATGTGTTTGTTGACAATCTATATATCTTCTTTGGAGATATGTCTATTTAGGTCTTCTGACCATTTTTGGATTGAGCTGTTTGTTTTTTTGATATTGAGCTTCATGAGCTGCTTGTAAAGTTTGGAGACTAGTCCTTTGTCAGTTGCTTCATTCACAAATATTTTCTCCCTTTCTGAGGGTTGTCTTTTGGTCTTGTTTATGGTTTCCTTTGCTGTGCAAAAGCTTTGAAGTTTCATTAGGTCCCATCTGTTTACTTTTGTTTTTATTTCCATTTCTCTAGGAGGTGGGTCAGGAAGAATCTTGCTGTGATTTATGTCATAGAGTGTTCTGCCTATGTTTTCCTCTGAGAGTTTTATAGTGTCTGGCCTTACATTTAGGTTTTTAATCCATTTTGAGTTTATTTTTGTGTATGGTGTTAGGGAGTGTTCTAATTTCATTCTTTTATGTGTAGCTGTCTAGTTTTCCCAGCACCACTTACTGAATAGGCTCTCTTTCCTGCATTGTATATTCTTGCCTCCTTTATCAAAAATAAGGTGACCATATGTGCGTGGGTTTATCTCTGGACTTTCTATCCTGTTCCATTGATCTATATTTCTGTTTTTGTGCCAGTACCATACTGTCTTGATTACTGTAGCTTTGTAATATAGTCTGAAGTCCAGGAGCCTGATTCCTCTGCTCTGTTTTTCTTTCTCAAGATTGCTTTCGCTATTCGGGGTCTTTTGTGTTTCAATACAAATTGTGCCATTTTTTGTTCCAGTTCTGTGAATAATGCCATTGGTAGTTTGATAGGGATTGTATTGAATCTGTAGATTGCTTTCAGTAGTATAGTCATTTTCACAGTGTTGATTCTTGCAATCCAAGAACATGGTATATCTCTCCATCTGTTTGTATCATCTTTAATTTCTTTCATCAGTGTCTTATAGTTTTCTGCATACAGGTCTTTTGTCTCCCTAGGTAGGTTTATTCCTAGGTATTTTATTATTTTTGTTGCAGTGGTAAATGGGACTGTTTCCTTAATTTCTCTTTCAGATTTCTCATAATCAGTATATAGGAATGCAAGAGATTTCTGTGCATTAATTTTGTATCCTGCTACTTTACCAAATTTGTTGATTAGCTCTAGTAGTTTTCAGGTAGCATCTTTAGGATTCTCTATGTATAGTGTCACGTCATCTGCAAACAGTGACAGCTTTACTTCTTCTTTTCCGATTTGGATTCCTTTTATTTCTTTTTCTTCTCTGATTGCTGTGGCTAAAACTTCCAAAACTATGTTGAATAATAGTGGTGAGAGTGGGCAACCTTGTCTCGTTCCTGATCTTAGTGGAAATCATTTCAGTTGTTCACCATTGAGAAGGATGTTGGCTGCGGGTTTGTCATATATGGCCTTTATTATGTTGAAGTAATAAGTTCCCTCTCTGCCTACTTTCTGGAGGATTTTTATCATAAATGGGTGTTGAATTTTGTCAAGAGCTTTTTCTTCATCTGTTGAGATGATCATATGGTGTTTTTTGTTTTTTTTGTTTTTTTTTGCGGTACGCGGGACTCTCACTGCTGCGCCCCTCCCGCCGCGGATCACAGGCTCCGGACGTGCAGGTCCAGCGGCCATGGCTCACGGGCCCTGCCGCTCTGCGGCACGCGGGATCCCCCCGGACCGGGGCATGAACCTGCGTCCCCCGCATTGGCAGGCAAACCCCCAACAACTGCACCACCAGGGAAGCCCAAACCCCCAACAACTGCACCACCAGGGAAGCCCGATCATATGGTTTTTCTTCTTCAATTTGTTAATATGGTGTATCACATTGATTGATTTGCGTATATTGAAGAATCCTTGCATCCCTGGGATAAATCCCACTTGATCATGGTGTATGATCCTTTTAATGTATTGTTGGATTCTATTTGCTAGTATTTTGTTGTGGATTTTTTCATCTATGTTCATGAGTGATATTGGCCTGTAGTTTTCTTTCTTTGTGGCATCTTTGTCTGGTTTTGGTATCAGGGTGATGGTGGCATCGTAGAATGAGTTTGGGAGTATTCCTCTCTCTGCTATATTTTGGAAGAGGTTGAGAAGGATAGGTGTTAGCTCTTCTCTAAATGTTTGATAGAATTTGCCTGTGAAGCCATCTGGTCCTGGGCTTTTGTTTGTTGAAAGATTTTAAATCACAGTTTCCATTTCAGTGCTTGTGATTGGTCTGTTTATATTTTCTATTTCTTCCTGGTTCAGTCTCGGAAGGTTGTGCTTTTCTAAGAATTTGTCCATTTCTTCCACGTTGTCCATTTTACTGGCATATAGTTGCTTGTAATAATCTCTCATGATCCTTTGTATTTTTGCAGTGTCAGTTGTTACTTCTCCTTTTTCATTTCTAATTCTGTTTATTTCAGTCTTCCCCCTTTTTTACTTGATGAGTTGGGCTAATGGTTTATCAATTTTATCTTCTTAAAGAACCAGCTTTTACTTTTATTGATCTTTGCTACCGTTTCCTTCATTTCTTTTTCATTTATTTCTGATCTGATCTTTATGATTTCTTTCCTGCTGCTAACTTTGGGAGTTTTTTGTTCTTTCTCTAATTGCTTTATGTGTAAGTTAAGGTAGTTTTTTGGAGATGTTCCTTGTTTCTTGAGGTAGGATGGTAATGCTATATACTTCCCTCTTAGAACTACTTTTGCTGCATCCCGTAGGTTTTGGGTCATCGTGTTTTCGTTGTCATTTGTTTCTAGGTATTTTTTGATTTCCTCTTATTTCTTCAGTGATCTCTTGGTTATTAAGTAGTGTATTGTTTAGCCTCCATGTGTTTTTCTTTTTTTACAGATTTTTTTTCCTGTAATTGATATCTAGTCTCACAGCATTGTGGTCGAAAAGATACTTGATATGATTTCAATTTTCTTAAATTTACCAAAGTTTGATTTGTGACCCAAGATATGGTCTATCCTGCAGAATGTTCCATGAGCACTTGAGAAGAAAGTGTATTCTGTTGTTTTTGGATGGAATGTCCTATAAATATCAGTTAAGTCCATCTTGTTTTATGTGTCATTTAAAGCATGTGTTTCCTTATTTATTTTCATTTTGGATGATCTGTCCATTAGTGAAAGTGGGGTGTTAAAATCCCCTAGTATGTTTGTATTACTGTGGATTTCCCCTTTTATGGCTGTTAGCATTTGCCTTATGTATTGAGGTGCTCCTTTGTTGGGTGCATAAATATTTACAGTTGTTATATCTTCTTCTTGGATTGATCCCTTTATCATTATGTAGTATCCTTCTTTGTCTCTTGTAATAGTCTTTATTATTATTATTTTTTTAGCTAATTGGGCCTCTCACTGTTGTGGCCTCTCCCGTTGCAGAGCACAGGCTCCAGACGTGCAGGCTTAGCGGCTACGGCTCACGGGCCCAGCTGCTCCGCGGCATGTGGGATCTTCCCGGACCGGGGCATGAACCCATGTCCCCTGCATCGGCAGGCGGACTCTCAACCACTGTGCCACCAGGGAAGCCCTGTAATAGTCTTTATTTTAAAGTCTATTTTGTCTGATCTGTGAATTGCTACTCCAGCTTTCTTTTGATTTCCATTTACATGGAATATCTTTTTCCATCCCCTCACTTTCAGTCTGTATGTGTCCCTAGGTCTGAAGTGGCTCTCTTGTAGACAGCATATATACAGGTCTTGTTTTTGTATCAGTTCAGCCAGTCTATGTCTTTTGGTTGGAGCATTTAATCCATTTATATTTAAGGTAATTATATGTATGTTCCTATTACCATTTTTTGAATTGTTTTGGGTTTGTTGTAGGTCTTTTCCTTCTCTTGTGTTTCCTGCGTAGAGAAGTTCCTTTAGCATTTGTTCCAAAGCTGGTTTGGTGGTGCTGAATTCTCTTAACTTTTGCTTGTTTCTGAAGGTTTTAATTTCTCCATCGAATCTGAATGAGATCCTTGCTTGGTAGAGTAATCTTGGTTGTAGGTTTTTCCCTTTCATCACTTTAAATATGTCCTGCCACTCCCTTCAGGCTTGCAGAGTCTCTGCTGAAAGATCAGCTGTTAACCTTGTGGGGATTCCCTTGTATGTTATTTGTTGTTTTTCTCTCGCTTTTAATATTTTTTCTTTGTATTTAATTTTTGGTAGTTTGATTAATATGTGTCTTGGTGTGTTTCTTCTTGGATTTATCCTGTATGGGACTCTCTGGACTTCTTGGACTTGATTAACTATTTCTTTTCCCATATTAGGGAAGTTTACAACTATAATTTCTTCAAATATTTTCTCAGTCCGTCTCTTTTTCTCTTCTTCTTCTGGGACCTCTGTAAGTCGAATGTTGCTGCGTTTAATGCTGTTCCAGAAGTCTCTGGGACTGTCCTTAATTCTTTTCATTCTTTTTTCTTTATTCTGCTCTGCAGTAGTTATTTCCACTATTTTATCTTTTAGGTCACTTTTTGTCTGTTATTCTGCTATTGATTCCTTCTAGAGAATTTTTAACTTCATTTATTGTGTTCATCATTGTTTGTTTGCTCTTTAGTTCTTCTAGATCCTTGTTAAACGTTTCTTATATTTTCTCCATTCTATTTCCAAGATTTTGAATCATCTTTACTATCATTATTCTGAATTCTTTTTCAGGTAGACTGCCTATTTCCTCTTCTTTGGTTTGGTGGGTTTTGGGTTTTTACCTTGCTCCTCTGCTTGTGTTTCTCTGTCTTCTCATTTTGCTTAACTTACTGTGTTTGGGGTCTCCTTTTTGCAGGCTGCAGGCTCATAGTTTCCGTTATTTTTTGTGTCTGCCCGCAGTGGCTAAGGTTGGTTCAGTGGGTTGTGGAGGCTTCCTGGTGGAGGGGACTAGTGCCTGTGTTCTGGTGGATGAGGCTGGATCTTGTCTTTCTGGTGGGCAGGACCATGTCCAGTGGTGTGTTTTGGGGTGTCTGTGATCTTTTTATGATTTTAGTCAGCCTCTCTGCTAATGGGTGGGGTTGTGTTCCTGTCTTGCTAGTTGTTTGGCATAGGGTGTCCAGCACTGTAGCTTGCTGGTTGTTGAGTGGAGCTGGGTCTTAGCATTGAGATGGAGATCTCTGGGAGAGCTTTTGCTGTTTGATATTACATGGAGCTGGGAGGTCTCTGGTGGACCAATGTCCTGAACTCGGCTCTCCCACCTCAGAGGCACAGGCCTGACACCTGGCCGCAGCACCAAGACCCTGTCAGCCACACAGCTCTCTCTGGGCTTCTATTTTGACAGCAACAACGTGACTCTGGACGGTGTGGACCACTTTTTTCACCAATTGGCTGAGGAGAAGTGTGAGGGCGCCCAGCGTCTCTTGAAAATGCAAAACCAGTGCTGCGGCCGTGCCCTTTTCTAGGATGTGCAGAAGCCTTCTCAAGATGAGTCTGGTAAAACCCAGGACGCTGTGGAAACTGCTGTTCTTAGGGAGAAGAACCTGAACCACACAGTATTGGATCTGCGTGCCCTGGGTTCTGCCCGCGCAGACTCCCACCTCTGTGACTTCTCTAAGCAATAAGCTTTGAGTATTTGTATCTTCCCTCAGCTTTGAGAAATTGTTTTTCTTGTGTTCCTTCTTTGTTAATTAGTTCTCTTGTTCTGTTTCTGGAATACTTATTTCGTCCGTTGTTGTACTTCCTAGATTGAACCACTATGATGTTCACTTTTCTTTTGTTTTGTATTTGTTATACAATCTGGGAGGTTGCTTTGACTTATTTAAACTCCCAGACACTCTCCAGCAAGGGTTTTTTTGGTGTGGGGATGGGAGTGGGGGAGTGGTAGAGGTAATCATATATTTAAATCTGAAGATCTATTCCTCATCCTGTGTTCCATTTTCATAGCATCCTGTTCTTGTTTTATGGAAGCAAGAACCAGTATCTTTTTCAGTTTCTAAGGATTCTGATTTCTGATTTTTTAAAAATCCCCTTTTGTTGTTGAAATTCCCTTTACAGTGGTGTCTTTGTCCCCTCCCTACTGTTTATCATGGTCTTTGCATTTCATGCTGCTAGGTTTCCTTATATGTCTAATTATCCTTGGCTGTCTGTTCATTCTTACTCTTAAATATGAGTAGAAAATTCATCTTAAATTTCTGATTTTTGTTTGGGGATAAAAGTCTGACAGAAGCTTTTCTGGATATGGACTAGGTGTGAACAGAGGGTGAGGTTAATCATTCTCTGTAACTTTCACTAGCTCCCCCTATTTTCATCCATGTACAGTCTCCCATTTTACTGTGTCCACACGCAGGCTGTGTCTGAGTTCTGTCCAGGAGTCTCTCCCCACTTCTGATTTGTTACTTGCATATTCTAACTGCCAATCCTTCCATTCTGTTTTGTTAATCACCATGCTTCCATCTGCTTTATGCCTTCCAAAGATTTTTAATATCTCTACCCATGGATGGTGCACCTCTTACTTCCCTCCTCTCCCTCCTAAGTTGTCACTGTTTTTTCTACTTGAAAAAATTCTTTTACTATCATTTTGATGGTGTATTGGGAGGGATTAGAGAAAATGGCTGTGTTCCATGTCTTGAACTAGAAAATCGTTTATCACTAGGGTTAATTTATCAGTATGAATCATTATTTTCGTTACAAAAATATTTCACTAAAGATTTAGCTACCATAGGGCATTTGTTTGTGCACAGATCATTATTTGATAACAGTAGTAGTATAGAGAAATTCAAAAATACTGGATTTTGAGAAAATATTGAAACTTTTAAGTCTCATGTCTTTTTTCTTATAGCACTTTTGAAGCTTTTCTCCCATTTACTTGTTCCCATTTTTTAAAAGATATTTTTCTTTTCTTTTGAAAATAATTTTAAAGAACTCTCAAAATTTAGTAGGCTGATGAAGTTAATGAGTTAATCTCTTATTTAATAAGTGTTAGACCAGGCGTCTGTTAAAACAGAAGTGACATTTATTTTGGCTAAACAGTTTCTGTTCTACATATGTGTTTACATAGCATTTTCACACTCCATAAATTGAACAGAGCGAGTGGGTTGACTAAATTTTACTGTAACATTTGTCAAGGAAATGGGTATAGATGACCATTTAATAATAAGAGAAATTGTTGCAGAATTATTCTGTTGAAATTTTACAGGGGCGTGCAGTTTTTTGAACAGCATGAAAATTTTCTTGCAGCATGAAAATTTAAATTGATTCTTGACATAAGGATTTATGTGCCCATCATCAAGATTTAATGGACATTAAATTTTACTGTTTGCATCAAACTGCTCTCATAAAGAATGAAAATGTTACCAGCTTTATCTGAGTATTATCTCACCCCATCTCCTCTTTCCTAGAAGTTAACTATTATCAAGTTGGTCTTGATAGTAGTTTTAGTTTTTATACTGCTTAAGCATGTTTTTAATACCTTTGCTGTTTATTCACGCATCTAATCTATTTTTTGGTTTGTAAGTTTTATAATTTTACATAAATAGCGTCACACTATATGTATTTTTTTCCAGCTAGCTTTGTTTTTGAAATTTATTCATGGTGATACATGTGTGTGTAACCCATACTTTTAACTTCTGTATATGTTACATTGCATCAGCATCACTGGCTGCTTCTCCTTGCATAGAGATGAGAATTTCTCTAGGGTGAATAGTCTGTAAACCAACAGTTCCATGGGAAGTTATGTGCATCTTAACTCTACCAGATATTACTCTGAGATTTCTGATGCTGTCTGGTTCCTGATTCTCTATGTGTGACGTGTTCTTTTCCCTCTGGGAATTTTCAGGGTTTTTATCTCACCAGTGTTTTGAAATTTCAGTTTCCTTTTTTGTTGTTCTTGTGGTGTACTTTCATCAGTTACTAGGCACTTTCAGTCTTGACATTTATACTTTTTAGTGCTGGGAAATTTTTCTGAATCATTTCTTTGATAAAGTTCTTCTATTTGTTTTTCTTGTTCTTTCTATTAGTTGGACTGATATGAAAATTTTCTTAGTTTTATTCTCTCCTATTTTAAGTCTCTCTGTTGTTGTTTTTGGCTGGATGAGGGCAAGGTGCAGAGAATCTTTTTGGGGTTGTTTTTCCAACTTGATTTTGTGACCTTTTATTGCAAAACGTCTGTCCTCATTTTAGTTCCTAAGAGTACTTTATTTTTCTCTGAAAAAAATTTTTATAACATCTCATTCTTGTTTCATGAATACAATATTCTTATTTCTCCTGATGATTTTTTTTCTACTCTCTTTTCTCTCTGATTCCTTTTTGTTTCTTTCTTTGATTATGTTTTTCATGTTGTATGTTTTCCTTCTATGTCTGGTAATCTTTGGATGCCTATTCATATTTAAGTTTGGAAGCCTTGTGTGAATGGATGGGGACTGTCATTTTGTAGGCCTCCCTGTAGGGTGACCTGATGATTTTGTAGAGTGTTCCTATAAGTAATCTGTAAGGGATTACTGAATTTTCTTCAGAGAGCAGTAGATCTGTTGCCTGCCTGAGGTTTATAAGATTTCTGGAAGTCGAGTTGAGAAAGAAGGCTGAGGGTTTCACTCAGGCTTTTTTACTCTGACTCTCAACTCAATCTGTCTCTGAATCCAGAGCCTTTGTAGTTCAGCCTTTTCAAAGTAAACCTCCAGTCTTCCTATGTGTAGTAGTTTTTTTCTTTTAATATTTATTTATTTATTTGGCCGCGCCAGCTCTTAGTTGCGGTGTGTGCGATCTTTAGTTGCAGCATGCAGGGTCTAGTTCCCTGACCAGGGATTGAACCTGGTTCCCTGCATTGGGAGCATGGAGTCTTAGCCACTGGACCACTAGGGAAGTCCCCCATGTGTAGTAGTCTTAATACATGTCTGCAAATTGTTTTTTAATCCTCCTATGTAAGAGGTGTGTCCGTGTCCCTCTGCACTGGCCTTAGTAACTTGCTTGTAACCTACAGCATGTAGCTCTGGTGACACTCAGAAGAGCCATGCAGCTTCTGCTTGGTTCTCTTGGGACATTCCCTCTGGGGAAAGCCAGGTGCCATGTAAGAAGTCTGACTACCCTGACCTAGTCAAACTGGAGAGACCACTTACAAGCACTCCTGGGGACAAGTCCCACCTGAATTCCTAGCCAAGAGCTTCTAGCAGCTGCTAATCATTAAATGAGATTTCAGGTGACTACCGTCATCCCTTGGTATTGGGGAGGGTGTCAGAATTGTTTACAGGACTGCTGACAGTTAATCAAAAAATGGTGAATATTGGCATATAACCTATGCACATCCTCCCGTATATTTTAAATCATCTCTAGATTACTTATAATACCCACTACAATGTAAATACTATGTAAATAGCTGCCAGAGCATGGCAAATTCAAGTTTTGCTTTTTGGAACCTTCTGGAATTTTTTTCCCCCAATTATTTTCAATCTGCAGTTGGTTGAATCCACAGATCCAGAACCTGTGGACATGGGGAACTGCCTGTGTCTCCCCAACCATTATCTGTGTGCAATAATATGAGAAACTCCAAGTGAGAACTGCTTAGTTGAGCCCTTACAATTAATGAGCCAATATTGGTTATAAGAATAACTAAAGCTCATACTTATTCAGGGTCCCATTTAAGATATACCACATTACATTTAATCATCATATGTCCTTAGGCCCCTCTTGGCTATGTGAGTTGCTCAGACTTTTCTTGCTTTTTATGACCTTGACAATTTTGAGGAGTACCGGTCAGGTATTTTGTAGAATGTCTCTATTGGGATTTGTCTAATGCTTTTTCATGATTAGACTGGAGTAATGGGGTTTGGGGAAGAAGACCATAGAGATTAAGTGCTGTCTTCATCACATTATATCAAGAGAACATACAGTGAACATGATTATGACTGTTGATGTTGACTTTGATCACCTGGCTGAAATAGTGTGTCAGATTTCTCCACTGTAATTACTCTTTTTGCCCCCCTTTTCATTTCGTGCTCTTTGAAAAGGAAGTCCCCAAGCCCAATCTACACTTAAAGGGTGGGACGTTAAATAGTCCATCTATTTGAGTGTGGAGTACCTACATAAATTACCTGGCATTTGTCCACACTGGAGATTTGTCTGTTATTTATTCATTTATTCAACCATTTATTTTTATCAGTATGGACTCATGAATATTTATACTTTGGGTTATAATCCAATACTACTTTATTTTGTTGCTCACTATTCTAGCTTTGTACAAAAAATTTTTTTTGTTGTTGTTTGATCTACCATAGGCCAGGAGTGGTGAATTAATTCTGTGCTGTTATTTCTGGTTCTTTACCCTTGTGTTACTGGTAGTTTTTACTTATGTATTTTGGTGTAGTGTTATTCCACTTATGGAAAAACAGAAGACTTTTAGGAAAGACAAATAGGTCTTTAGGAAAGTAGATGGAGTTACGATAGTCTTTGACAATGTTTGATTTCTCATCTCAGGTGATAGGAGTCAATGTCCTCTATTATTGGAAACCTCCCTTGAAAGTGGCATTTTTGTCTAGTTAAATTCTTTTGGAAGACTCTGCTTTTTAGGTAGTTAAGGGGAGTGGGGTTTAGACAAAGCCTCTTTCTGCATCTATTGATTTTCAGATGTCTCGAAATAATTTTTATGCCACTGGGAGACAATTTGCATCCCTTCACATGTTTGAAAGAACAACAGTTGAGTTAGAGATAAAACACTTTGTCATGCTTTGCTTCCTTAAAGTCTGACACTGTGCCGCTTCCCTGTGCATAGCACTTTGGAAGACTGAAACTAGCCTGATTTCTCTATTCCTCTCCTGCTTTAAGTGGCTTTATTTAGAAGGGTGTGGGAGAGTGAGGAATTGAATTCTCATGGCATTCTTTAATTGCCTTTAAAATCAAATAGCTTAAATATAGCGGCTATTTTTTCCATAAATTGTAAATACGTTTCCCCTACATCCTTTGTAGACGTGGCTGTATGATATTTCATCCTGTAGATGAGGGTTTATTAGCCTCAGCACTGTTGACATTTGAACTATTCTTTGCTGCAGGCCTGTCCTTTGCAGGGTAGGACATTTTACAGCCTTCCTGGACTCTTATTAACTAGATGCTAGTGATATTCCCTCCCCACATCAGTTGTGACAATCAAAAATGTCTCTAGACATTGCCAAATGTATTCTGGGGTCCAGAATCTCTCCTGGTTGAGAACCACTGCTATAGATTTATTCCATTCCTCTGTTGTTAGAAATGCAAGTTATTTTTATATTCAGTATAAATAACACTGTAATGAACATCATTATACACAAAGATTTTTCTCTTTTGATCTGTTATTAATGGTGAATTACATTAATTTCCAAATATACAACTATTTTTCTATTTCTATTATAGAGGATTTTTTCACATGCTGATAGACTCTATTTGCTAGGATTTTTAATCTTTTTAAAATAATAACACAATATTTATGTACAATTGGGGTTGTTTCTTTAGGTAACTTCTCAGAAACAGAACCACTGAGTCAGAGTTATCAATTATATAATCTTGGTATTTTTAGGATACATTTCTAAGCCACCCTAGCATGATTGGCAAAATCACAGGTAGAAAGATTTTTCCATAGCCAATTTATAATCCTTGTTTTATCCACACTTTAAATTTTGAAATAATTTTAGATTTACAGAAAAGTTACAAAGATAGTAGAGAGAGTTCCTGCATATCCCTTAACCACTTTGGTCTGTGTCAACTTCTTACATTACTGTGGTGTATTTGTCTAAACTAAAAAACCAACATTGGTACTATTCTATTAACTGGACTCCAGACTTTATCTGGATTTCACCAGTTTTTCTGGTAATTCCCTTTTTCTGGGCCAGGATCCAATCTGGGTACCACATTACATTTAGTACCCTTGCCTTTTGGGTCCCCATACATTTGCATAACTATCTTTGATTTTTAAAAAAGAAGGAAAAGTTTGTAATGCATCAACTACTTAAGGCTTGAGTTTAAGAAGATGAATTCTAGGCTAGTCTGCTTTGGTTTGAATCCTGACTTGCCACGTAAGTTGTATTGTCTGGGTACACTAGGTATCTCACTTTTCTCAATTGTAAAATAATAATATTAATAGTGCTAACTTTACTAAGTTGTTATTCGATTTAAATGATATGGTGCACATCAATCTCTTAATATAAAGCCTGGCATGAAGAGCTAAAAAAAAAACCCTAAGCATTTTTATTATTGCTGTTTATATTAGTTTTTTAGTCAAAAGAACAACATACTAATCTTTAGAAACCCTTGGGGAAAATCTTGTCCACGGGCCTGAGGCATCCCTGACACAACCTCTTCTGTTTGATAGGAAGCAGATGGGATTGACAGATTGTGTTATTCTTGTGCAGGGCTTGCCAATGTCCATGTGCCCCCTCTAAGAAATAGTGTGCCAAATGTAGAAAGGAGAGGGGGAATTTTGCAGTATCTGAATATCCTTTGTTGAAATTTTATGATTTGCTTTGTTTAAAGATTTTTGGTTAAAGGTCTCTTTGAGAATTCTTTGCTTTTTTGATATTTGTTTTTTTAAAGGGTAGAATTTTAAATGAGTTAATGTTTGTGAAGCATTTAAAACAGTGCCTGCCACAGAATGAGTGTTGTGGAAGTATTTACTTATTCTTCAGTGCCTCAAATAAAATAAAAGCATATTATGATTACTTGTTATAATGAGCCTCTGGAGCAAAAATTAACTGAAATAACAGGTGAGAGGACCATTAACCCTCTCAGATTAGTCACCTGGTTGTCCTTGAACGGTTTGGTTTCTGACCAAAGCTCTCTGCAGTCCGCCCCCTCATGCTGTTGAGACAGCAAAAGATTCTTACCTTTGGCCAAGAGCCTGATAAAAGTGTGAGAAGTATCTGGTATTTGTAATTATGAGGGAATAAAGGCAGAATGAAGTGGTTCAGGCATTTTTTTCCTGTACATGTCCTGCAATTTAAATATCATTACAATTAAAAGTATCTAAGTGTGGTTGCTCAGGAATAAGTGGTCTTAATTTTGGTAGAACCTAGAGGGACAGCAATAAATTAGTTTTTAAACATTTTGGCTATGGAAAATTTCAGACATACATAAAGGTTGAAATAACAATGTAAATTGAGCCCCCATGTACCTATCACCCTACTTCAACAATTATTAACATAGAGCCAATTAAAGTTAGTATTTTTAAATTGCTGTGAACTCTCATAACATCCTCAGTCTAACAGCAATCATATTCATTTTTTGTATATTTTCCTTTATATGTACAAAATTTACATTATTTTTGTACAATTTTTGTATTATTTATGTTTCTTTCTAAGTAGTATTAGCAATAATCATTTTAGTGGAGATCACAATTTTTATTTTATGCCCCTGAACTCCCCCTTCTTTATTAGCTTCTCTTTCCATATTCTATTTTGACTTTAGCCTAGAAAGGGCACTCATATTTTTATGTTGCAGTAGATGCCAAGATGATGCATCTTGTTTCTATGTATTTATAAACAATAGACATCTTCTAATATAGAGGTGTCTTTTTCTCTTTAATCTTTGGTGGGGGTAGGTGAGGAGTGCGTGTAAATTTTTAAAAGTTAAATGATTGAAGGACAACTGTTCTCCAGTTTTTAACTTAATTGCATCCTTTCAGCATCCCTAATAAATAGCAGTCTTCTAAGAAATGTCTTAATGTTAACCAGACACCTGCTAGGTCTGCCCTCTGGAATAAATGAATATGCCATTTTTTCTTTTACAAGGACACGGGGACTTATTACCTCCTCTCTAGTCTAAGCAGTCCCAGGTTCTTCAGATGTTTGTTATATGATGTGTTTTTTGAGCTGTCTGCTGTTCTCATTCTTCTGCTTGGGATATATTTTAATTTTGTCAATGTTCCTCTTAAAATGTGGTACTTCAGAACAGAATGTGTTGTTTTATATGTTTGCTAAGTCAGAGTACTGAACCTTATAGCTTTAATGAGCTTGACTTGGGAACCATGGTTCAGCCTCCCATAATGTGAGCATTGTCAAATGCAGATTATTTCTAGTAAGCCAGCTACTTCATTTGGTGCTCACTTGCTCATTCAGTCATTCCATAAATATTTATGGAGTGCTTACCATGTGCCATGCGTAGTTTTAATCATTTTGTCAGTGAGCAAGACAGATGTTTCTCTTCTCTTGGAGCTCACATTCTGGTTGGTATCAGAAAAGTAAAGAATTTAATGAGAAACTGTTTCAACAAGCTATGAGTAAAAGAAAACTGGAAAATGAGCTGTGATGTTATTAGGAGAATACTTTAGATTGGGTAGTCAGGAAAGGTCTCTTCGAGTTGACAGCTGGGCTAAGATCTAAATGTCAAGAAGGAGCCAGCCATGCAAGTATGGGGGTGGAGAGGTAAGGGCGATTCCAAGAAGAGAAAACAGTAAAAACAGAAGTCCAGAGATAAGGGAACAAGCTTGACATGTTGAGTGAATAGAAAAGTCCACAGTGGCTAGAGAGTGTAAGTGATGATGGAAGAGTTATAGGAAGTAAGGTTGAAGAACTAAACAGGGGTCAGATCATAGAGGGCTGTAGTAAGTTTGGGTTTTCTTTTAAATTCAATGGGAAGTCAAGAGTGACATGATTTCATTACATTGAAGAAAGATCACTCTGGTGAATGAATTACAGAGAGACAGAAGTGGAAGCAGGACCACTAGTTACAGTAGTATTCTAGGCAAAAGACGATGATCACTTTGACTGGGATGGTGCAGCTACAGATGAGAGATGTGGACTGATTCTGATTCGGGATATATTTGGAGATATAACTGGATAGGATTTGCTAATGAAATAAATGGTGTGTTTGAGAGAATGCAGAGTCAATGTGACATACAGATATTTTTGTTCATGTGAGGAAACAGATTTGTTTCAACTCTGGACAAAAAAACTGGCATATTTAAAATATTTACTATGGTGTGTGTTGTTGATGGTTAAGAGAATGGACTCTGGAGCCAGACAGCTTGGTTACAATAGCTCTCCTGCCTACCTTGGACAAGTTACTCAGCCATTCTTTGGCTCAGCGCCCTCATCTATAAAATGAGGACAATAATAATATCTACCTTATAAGGTTGTTGCAAAGAGTAAATGAGTTGATTGATATAGGTGTAGTAGGCTTCAGTGGCTGCTAATATTAAAGAGCCTATGTAAATGTTAACTTTTATTATTTTAAAGGTTTTTGCAAGGGTAATTTTGAGTTGACATAATGTTAGCCATATGCTAACTTTATACACCAATCCCTATGTAAGATACAGTTCTCTTTAATTGGAACTTCGTATTTTTTGTTTTTCCTCAGGGATATCTGTAAATTTTTGTTTACAGCCATTGTGAAAATATGAAAAAATTATTTTTTGTTTTCCTGTAGCTCTGTGTTGCTAGCTAAAATCTGCTTAATACTGCATTTGTACCAAGTCTCTTTCAGAGTGTGCCTATACTACAGTATCTTACACTGAAGAAATGTGTTGCAAGAGGTACCAGAAATATTGGGTTTTTGCTAACATGCCTCGTAATACAGATTCTATATTCCTGTTTAGAGAAGTATCAGTTAATCCTATTTCTATAAAATTATAAAATACACCATGAGAATTTTGTTTTCACCTTGTCTCTTACAGAAGTGCAGTTCATTTAAGTAGAATTTGATACTTTTATTTATATCATAGCAGTACTAAATACTTAGTCTTGTCCTAAATTCTTTTCAGAAAGGGGCTTTTCTGTCTGTTAGTGGTATATACATCTCTTTATGAATTTATGATATGCTTTGCCCTAGTTTGATGCTAACTTATAGAGACCATTAATTACATCTCAGTTTTTATCTTGCATTGAGTGTAGAATTCATGCTTTTTATTTATTCTTTTTAAAAGCAGGATTCACCAGTGGGTTTACTACTTCAAGGAAATGATAGTATATTAAAATGAACAGGATGTATCTGCTAGGTGTTTATGGCTCACTCACCATGTCAGTATGAGTGATTGTTTCTTTGATTTGTTTGCAGGGGAAAAAAAAAAGCTTTGGGTATCAATATATTGATATTTATAATGGTTTACATTTTTATAGATTATAGCTTTTGATTGCTAAAGAAGGATTCACTATAAAGGAATTTTCCTAGTTGAAATAACATTCATTAAATGGCATTAAATTTGTTATTTAATTTTTATTACATTTACATGGTTTAAAATGGAAAAGGTACAACATGGTGTATAATGGAGAGTGTATCTTTCATTCCTGTCTTCCAGCCTCTTGATTTTTCTTTCCCAAAGGTATCAGTTCTTTGTATGCTTCCAGAAAATGAATACATACATTTATGCACGAATATATACAGCTATGCATGTGCACACACATGTGTATATATTCTTTTTTAAAAAACTGTAGGGTATTATGATTTATGTTTTATCATTAAGTATGTATCATAATTCATCTCTTAAATAAAATTATCAGTTCCAAAATGAGTGATACTAAGATATTTTTGTGTGTTTTACTTCTGCCTACATATCATTTCGTACATGTAGGAGTAAATCTATAGGTAAATTTTTAGAATTTGGCTGAAGATTATGTGCAACTGTAATTTCTGGTAGACTTTATTAAATTGACTTCCACTGAGATTGTACCAGTCTGTTGGTGCCAGCAGTGTATGTTTCTGCATCATCTCCTCAAGAGAATGATTACCAAACCTTTGATAATCTGACACATGAAAAATGTTACCTTAGTGTAGTCTTAATTTTCATTTCTTTTTTGAGTGTGAAGTTGGGCATAGTTTAAGATCCATTTGTGGGTTTTTTTGGTCCATTTTTCTATCATGTTGGTCATTTTCTTACTGATTTACGGGACCTTTTTTATATTAGGGAGATGAACTCATGATATGCAATACAGTTTTTTATTTCTTATTCATGTAGTGTGCTTTTGTTTTACTTTATGCTTCCTTAATTTAATGTGTTTTCTTTTTTAATTAAAATAAACATTTACACAGTTTAAAGAACCAAATAGTTCTATAAGCTCCTCTTCTTGGAGAAGGTTCCCCAGAACCATTTCGAACTCTTGCAGCTGATTCCTTTGGAATTTATCTTCAAATTTCTAAACAACTGTGCTTCTTGATTTTTTTTAGTTCTAGGAATGATCTATCCCATTATGGAAGGTGAGATTTAATCACTCCATTACCCCGAACACACACACACAAACACACACATACTCCACATACCCCTTTCCCCCCCAACCCCAACCCCCCTGTTCTTCCTCATGTTTTCCAGATAGGATTACTTTTTATTTCCTGCACAATTTCTTGTTTTCCTTGGAGTTAATAAGTTTTGTTCGGTGTACTAATCATTAATTTAACCCCCAGTTTTCCCCCAGTTGAGGTCAGTGCCATTCTGATTCTTGAGCTTTTGTATGAAACTTTTTTCTTTCTCTCTGAAAGCATATAGGCTCTACCTGCCTCCAGTGTTCTGAAATTTTTGATAATGTGCCTTTGTAAGTATCTGTTTTCATCCATTGTGCTTGGCACAGAGTGGGCCCTCTCAGTCTTGAAATTGATGCCCTTCAGTTCGGAAATTTTTTTAGATTATTTTAAAAAATTATTTCTTCTCTTCAATTTTCTGTGTTCTCTTACTCCTGTTAATTTGGCTCTTGAACACCCTGGACTGATCCTCTACTGTTTTACCATGTCTGCCTTGTGCTCTAATTTCTGGGAGTTTCCTTCAATTTTTATCTTCCCAGCTTTCTCTTCTATGATTATGTTTTTACTTTACAGGAGCTCTTTTGTTCCTCTGAATGTTCTGTTTTTCCTTTTAATAACATCCTGTTATTTCATGAATTCAAAATCTTATCTTTCTGAAAGGAGTTTGCTCACTTGCTTCTTTCCTCCCTTCTTTCCTTAAATTTTCTTTTCCTAACCTCATCCCTTTCTCTCCCAAATTGCCCTTTTCTGCTTGTTTTGGCCCCCCTCTCTTCTTCTAGGGAACTTCGTCTGTTTGACCATGGACTGTCTGCTTCTATTTTAAAGTGGGCATTGAATAGCTGATTGGAAGCTCTGTGCTTGTCCGTTGGCTGTGGGTTTCACTGTAGGGTGATTTGGCTGAAATATTTGTTTGAGTAACCTCCAATGTTAGCACCTTTTGATCTTCCTTTTGGGCTAGTGAGATTCTAAAGAGTAGAAAAACTCCTCTCATCTTTTTTAGAGGGTATACATTTGATTGCCATCATTTTGAAAATCAAGTGTCTGAAAAAGGTTAGTATGTCAAATAATAAGTATAAACTTTCACTTATGTTTTTTTAAGTGTAGCTTCCAGCCCTCATCTCTGCCTGGTATTCTTCAGTTCCCAAAGTCCTGTTTTACCTTCTTCAGAAATAAGCCTTCTCTTTGGGGAGTGAGCGTTGTATTCATTCATTCTGCTACACTGCACGGGAGAGGAGAATTCTGGGGAGTCCAACTACTTCTTCAGTACACTTTCAGTCAGTGCTCCAGTTTGTAGCCCCAGCTTCACCTCCACTTCCAGAGGAGTTTAAGCTAGTTTGCTTTTTTCTTTCCTCGCAGCTGGCTTAGTTTGTAACTTAGCATTCCACTAAGGGCCTTGGTTCTTCTGCTTCCCAGGCGTCACGGTGTACTTGTTGCTGTCTCCACTCCCATTAACTTTATCTTTATGGAAATAAAAGGTCCCTTATGAAGTGTAGCAGAACTTTAGAAGAGAAACAAATGTTTATGTTCAGTCCTTCATCTTTAACTGGAAGTCCTTTACGTGAGTCATTAAATATTTTAGCTCATTCAGAGATAAGCTTGGATCAGGTAAAACTAAATGTCTCAGCCTTTTTGTGGCTGTTGTTTTTCATCTGTTTGTGCTATCAGAAAGTTCTTTGAGAATCTGATGAATGTTTCGAACTTCCTCTGAGAAAAAATATTTAAAATAAATACACAGTATTTTGTATACATTTTATTTTTTAGAATTTACATTCTATCAGTTAGGGGTATTCTCTACTGAAATGTTAGTCCCTTCTTTTGTCAAACAGTGCCCAGCAACATGGAGAAGCATTGACTTCCTTTATGTAGAATGTAAAACTAAAATTCCCCCAAAGATAGCTGTGCCAAGTTAGTGACTCCTTAAAAAAAAAGAAAAAAGAAAATCCAAATTGGGTAAATAAGAAAAATATAATAACAAGCAAGTATAATTCTGTGAAAAGGTAAATTTCAGCAAGAAGACTGCTTTTGGTTTGAATAAAATGTTGACATTGAAACTTGGTTCCGCATGACATGAGCACATTTAGAGTGGTGTAAATGTTAATATTGAATATAAGGCTTATCATAAAACAGTATATAGTTAATTGCCTTGTGTGTGAGAGACGCTACTTCCAAGAGTTCAGAAGGATGATAAACACTTCTGATTGGAGTGTTTTATAAAATTTCATATAAGAGGATGTGCTTGACTTGGAGGTTTTGTTTTATTTTTTTTTTAAGTTGGAGTAGAGGATATGGTTGCTATCATTCTGGAAGCTTTGGGGAACAAGCCCACATAACTTTTAACTTTCATTTAGAAATTGAGAAATCTGGTTCAAGTTCTTAAATCTTTTTTTTACATTAATCAGGTATTGCATATGAGATATGAACTTGGCCAGTGGTACTGTTCTATCTATTATGAGTTGTATTTTGGTCTTACAGTGTCATATATAATCTTCTACCTGTTGGTAGCTGGTAATTCACTTACTAATCAGACTCCCAAAACATAGAATTTCAGAACACTAGATGTTCAATATTGTTGTGTATAGCTTTTTTTCTAAGAAAACAGATACTTGGTAGAGCAAGGAATCAAACCCAATGTTTAGGCATTCTTGTTTCCTACAGTTCACTGTCTTGAGATTATATGTTTATTGTATGTGTATGTATTTTGGGTACAAGTTGGTACTCTTTTATTTATTATCAGAAAATATTTAATTTTTTAGGCGCTATAGGTTTCTTGGTTCTTTTGAAGTCTAGATCGATGTGTGTACTCAAACACATAGTTTTCTAGGGTTTCTGTTGCATGAAGTTTTCCCAGATCATTTCAGTAAAATATGGCACTTGGTCCTAATCTCTTCTAATAGATACTTTTGTAATTCATATGAGAAAGTTTTCATGGCCAAACCTTATAGGTGATTCTATGAAGTGAAACTGTTAATAGTTAAAATGACTTTATGAGTATGTGAGAGTAAACTATTACTTCTTAAAAAAAAAAAAATCCAGGTCCAAGCAGGTAGTGGTCAGTCCTCTCATTCCCAGCTTTTTTTTCTTAAGCCAAAATTTTTCTCCCCTTTGGGAGACTCTGTCCCTTTTTACTATTGCCCTTCAGTATTGACTGAGGCAGAGAGCATTCAATTTACCTTCAATGCCCTCTCTAGAACATGGACATGAGACTTTTCCTACTTAATTTGACATGAGATAATTGAGATAAGAACTTTTGAACTTTATTAAAGGTAGAGGAAATCCAAGGGGAAATAAACATGGAGCACAATAGCCAAATACATAATCTAGTCTATGCCTAGCCTGTGTACAGCTTCATTCATATGGTATAATTCTTGGATTGCCTTCATGTAGTGGACACCATTTAAGCATCCGTTATTCCAGATTCCACTCCTGGATGATGCTGTCCTCCCTGGAAGTCTTCCTTTGAGAGAATGAGGGTCTTCTATAACACAGGAGTGATGAGTTCAGGGATTTTTTTTTTTTTTTTTTTTTTTTTTTTGGCTTGAGTCCTTTCTCTTTTCGGTAATGTAAGGAATGTCTATTTTCTTTATGGAATCTACTCCAGTTCTAGGGGGTGTATGGACTTAGGGTAAAGGCCACATAAGAAATTTATCACATTTATTGGGGATGGAAATGTTGCTTTGTTAAACCACTTCTGTCAAACTAATTAAAAAAAAAAACTTCCAACACTTATTTAGTATTTGTTTTGGCAGGAAAATAAACAAATTACTATTTTGGGAAATAGATATACACAGAAGGACCATTAATTATGCAGAGTAGCATGTGCTAAGTGCTAAGTGGGTGGTAAAGAACTAAGTGTTAATGAAGTTTAGTAGCGCACCTTGGGGGAAAGGATCTCTGGGAAAGATGGGACCCAAATCTGACATTTCAGGAAGGATGTAACTGCAAGGATGGGAGGAAGTTAAGGAAGGGGGGCACAATTTTAAAAATAATTCATTGTCTAAATTATGGTAGACAAAACAGTCCTGCTTTTGATTTTAGACTATATTAGAATCAGTACAGATGTTCAGTACAATAAGTGTTTTTTCCTTCACCTTTATATTTCTAAGTTACTTGTTATTTGAAAAAATGAAGCTATATTCTTTGAGGACCTATTATTGTTTCCTACTGTGCTGTCAGTTTTGTTTATAAATATGTAATATAGGTGGGCTAGATTGTAAACTGAGGACAGCTTTGAAGTAAGTTGGTCCCTCTTACTTGATTGATGAGAACAAATCAGCCAGTCTGCCAGCAAAGGCAAGGGAACTAGAACTTTAAATTCAAAAGAATTTTAAAAACACAATGCTTCAGATAATTTTTCTTGTTCTTTGTCAGAGTTTATCATCAAAATAAATTATTAGCTAAGTGCACTATGTTTAATGTTTTTAGGAATAGTAGAGAGTTTTATCCAGGGAATCGGGTGTTTTGTAAGTCGAGATTAGCTTTTGTTCTTCTCCAGCAACTATGAATCCACTTCTTTAGATGAAGTTCTATTCCCTAGATATGTTTAGGGGGAAAGGGAGGAAAAAACCTCTGTTATATGGATCATTTGACTTAAGGAGTAGAGATGACTTTGAGTGAGCTGAAGAGGCGTTTAGAAAACGAGAACCAAATACTCAGTTTTGAAAGTGTTTCATCTGGTGATGAGTAGTGTTAGTATCTCAGCATGTGCTTTTGCATGCATTTGACCTTATTTTGAACATTATAGTAATATTTCAATTTGAGTATTTAAACAGCCCTTTAAGTTTTGTTTAACCTAATTTTGGCTTGTTATGTGTAAAGATTGCCCACCCTCTTCCCTCACCCCCTTTCAGAGTTGGTTTGTAAGCAAACTCAAAGGTATCAGAGTTTTTTTAATGTGGAGGCTTATTCCAGAAGAAAATGTCAACTCTTAATCTACCTATCTAAATTTTAGGGCCTCTAGAATTTTTTTCCAGATTTGTTCTTCCCAATGAAAAGCAGTTATTATCAGTTTGGTTTGCTACTTGCTTAGGCAAGAAGGGCACGACACATCTTTGAGTTCCCAAATCTGTGATTCTAAGATAAGTAGACAGTGGACATCTCAGTAGGAAATAACGTTATTCTTAGAATTTCAGTGCTTCTGCTTTGCTCCTTGAAATGCTCATGTACACAAACATGCGCGCACACACACACACACACACACACACACAGCCATACCAAATTAGTTGTGCTCTTACTCTTCTTCTGGTCTTTGTATATGCTGGCTATTTCCTTCTCCCACTTCCACCTTTTAGGTCTCAGCTTAGGCTTCTTCCTTTGGAAAAATTTTAACTACATAAGACTTTTTTTTTTTTTTTTTTTTTTTTTGCGTTACATGGGCCTCTCACTGTTGCGGCCTCTCCCGTTGCGGAGCACAGGCTCCGGACGCGCAGGCTCAACGGCCATGGCTCACGGGCCCAGCCGCTCCGCGGCATGTGGGATCCTCCCAGACCGGGGCACGAACCCGCGTCCCCTGCATTGGCAGGCGGACCCCCAACCACTGCGCCACCAGGGAAGCCCCCATAAGACTTTTTTGATACCTCTTCTTGGCATACCTGTATTTATCCCATCATAGCCCCTGTATCACAAGTGTGCCTTCAAAACGTGTGCACTGGTCTTTATCTTCCACCAGACTATACATTCCTTTAGGGATGGGGGCATCTTATTCCTAGTACTTAATACAGTGCCTGGCAGGTAGTAGGCAGTCAGAAAATGCTTGAGTGAGTGTCTAATGTACTGTTGTTAAAGTACGTTTAAGGTATTCCTGTGGCAAATAGAAGTATGTATGATTTATTGCTGTATTTTATGCAATGATTATGAATGAAAAATTTTAGAATCAGCCCAGAATTGAATGCTATATAATATATACACACATGTGAAACCTTTTAAGTGATTATTAAAAATGTGATTACTTAAAGTGATTATAGCAGACTACTTAAATAAAAAAGACAGCCAGTAGTCCCCAGTCTTCCGTGTATAACTCCTTTTAAAATACCATTTCTCGGGTGCTTACTTTATAGTACAATTACTGTATTCCATTGATTAAGCAAGTAAATTATAACATGATGCTGCTGTGAGTTCAGTAATGTATTTATCTCAAAGAAGGCAATGGATTCCAAGACAGATGTGCAGAGAATATTGCTCATTCAGTCTTTAGACAATGCTTGCTATGCATATATTCTCTCTCAGTCTTGTAAAACCTCTTAGGCCCACAGAGTTGTATAGACCAAGTGGTCTCTACAGGGAGTATGTAGGACCATCCATCAGTATTAATTTTTTAAAGATTAGAGCCTTTGTTTATTGTCTTTCATCTTGAAAAAGGCAAATTACATTTTATATAGTGATTAACACTGGCTTCCCCACACTGTTAGTATGTCACATAGGCTGGTGAGAGATCCTAAGGAACGGTAGAATTTTTACTTCCTCACTGGTATTCATTGCTATATCACATTGAAGTTTACATGTGATTACATTGATTTCCATGTGATCTAGTTTTTTGTTTTTGTTTTTTTAATTTGTCTTTGGCTGCATTGGGTCTTTGTTGCTGCGCACGGGCTTTCTCTAGTTGCGGCGAGCTGGGGCTACTCTTTGTTGCGGTGCGTGGGCTTCTCATTGTGGCGGCTTCTCTTGTTGTGGAGCACAGGCTCCAGGGGCGCAGGCTTCAGTAGTTGCAGCACTCGGGCTCAGTAGTTGCGGCTCACGTGTTCTAGAGTGCAGGCTCAGTAGTTGTGGCTCATGGGCTCTAGAGCGCAGGCTCAGTAGTTGTGGCACACGGGCTTAGCTGCTTCGCGGCATGTGGGATCTTCCCGGACCAGAGCTCGAACCTGTGTCCCCTGCGTTGGCAGGTGGACTCCCAACCACTGAGCCACCAGGAAAGTCCCTCCATGTGATATAGTTTTAACTAAACAGTCTTCAAAAAATGAGCAAGTGACTGTGAAAGATTCCTATCAAAACATTAGATTGATTTTAATTATAATAGAGCACATACAAGCACACAGCGTAAAAAATGTTAGAACTCCTAATCCCAGTATGGGCTCTTATTATGGGGTAAAACCTATAATATAATCAGATCTCAAATATCAACCTCTCAAAATTTGAGATTGTCAAAGATTATTTGAAATGTGGATCTCTATTTACTGTTGTTGAAACCATAGCTTGTCTAAGTGTATAGTGTGCTTGACATATGGCTAAATCATAGTATAAAATCATAGCAAATTAGCAAGACATTTAAAAATTACATTCTAAGGGTAAAAACTAACATTTATGAGTTTTTCCCCCCCAGAGGTGTTTGATAGAGCCATACAATATTAAATACAGTAACTACAAAATTTCACTAAATTTTATTATAAATGTTTACAAGGCCCTTTGAGGTTTCTTGCTGAGTAGTAAAAGACAAAGCATACCACTGAGGAAACACTAGTTTTTCCTGCCTTGGTCAAAATGACTGAAATAATACATAGAATATATGGCCAAAAATTAAAATACATTCCTTTGTCATCACATGCCTTTGAGACATGTAGTAATCATTCCCAAGTTGAGGAAACCAGTATGAGAACAATTACACCTGGGAGATTTAAGATTGACTAAAATATAGGTGTTTGTAACATACTTTCCTCTTAGTATTTGCTAAGTTTTGTTTCAGTAATAAAGTCTGTTTTTTTTGGGGGGGGGAGTGAAGAGTAAAAGCAAAGAGATGCTAGACAAATGTATATTCTCAACAGTAAATGCTTCTTTAATAGAAATAACCTTTTTTGGAAGAAAAATCATAGTCACTTAAGGTGAAAATTGTTCACTGCAACATTCATAGGAAAATTACTGCAGCAAAGAAATTGAACCAGGAGTTCAGAGCTATTAGGGTGTCATCAGTGCAGTTAATTTTATAAAAACAAGACCTTTAACTTTAAAATTCAGTGAGCTGTTTACAGTGGTGATGCCAAAATATGCAGATGCTCAAGTCCTCTATATAAAATGGTGTGGTAGTTGCATATAACCTATGCACAACCTCCCCATATACTTTAAATCATCTCTAGATTACCTAATACAATATAAATCCCACGTACAAGTTGCTGGTGCAAAGCAAATTCAAGTTTTGCTTTTTGGAACTTTCTGGAATTTTTTTTCCTGAGTATTTTCGACTTGTGGTTGGTTGAATCTGAGGGTGTGGAACCAGCTGATACTGAGGGCTTACTGTGAATGAAATGAGAAATGACCAAGAAGGTACAGTCTGCCACATAGAGTTTTGATGATTATCTCATAGCAAAGTTTTTTGCTTTTGAAGAGTTAGAGAACTTAAAATAGTAATTGCTAATTCCTATGCAGATATTTTTGGATAAAAGAAAATACACTCTTAATCATGCCATTCAAGATGAAACTTACTAAGAAAGTAATTGTTTTAAAGAAAGTAGTGTTAGTGAAAGAACAGTTGAGAAACAAATGTTTGGAGATGGTTTGTTTTGTAATTTTTTTTCTTTTTTTGCATTACACGGGCCTCTCACTGTTGCGGCCTCTCCCGTTGCGGAGCACAGGCTCCGGACGCGCAGGCTCAGCGGCCATGGCTCACGGGCCCAGCCGCTCCACGGCATGTGGGATCTTGCCAGCCCGGGGCACGAACCCGTGTCCCCCTGCATCGGCAGGCGGACTCAACCACTGCGCCACCAGGGAAGCCCTGTTTTGTGATTTTTGTTGGGGGAAAGAAGATCATCTATATAAACTTTAAGCACTTGGGAATTTAGGTATATGTTCTAGGAAAACTCACATACGTGCACCACGATTGTTCAAAACAGCACTGTTTTATACTTTAAAAAAATGAGAAATAACTCATATTGATAGTGGAATGGATAAAAATTGTGATACAAACATACAGTGGCATATAGTGAATGAACTACAGCTCTATGCATCAATGTAAATGAAATACAGTGTTGAGCTGGAAAAAAAAAAGTACTAGAGTAAAACATACTGTATTTTACGTCAGTGTAAGGTGTCAAACATAAAACTAAACAACCACACATTAATATGGTTAAACTAGAAGAAATACTAATTATAAAATTCAGGATAATAAGAGGCTTCAGTGGTCTTGATAATGTTCTATTTCTTAAACTGTATGGTAGTTTTAGTACTCTTTGGCTGTGTGTATACATTATATAAAATATGTATGATATTTCATGATGTTTAAAGAATTAAACATCCCTAATTTTAGGGATGTTTGGGACAACCCTAACATTAAAATGAGATCAATATTGAACGTAAAAAAAAATTTACTAATTTGTGAAAGAATGCAATCCCAATTACAGCCGATAGGTGTGCTGGTGACCGAAGCGCAGTCAATTAGGTACTTAGATACCTGTTTCCCAAACTTTGAACCTTGAGAAAGTGACTTTCAGAAAGGAATTAGACGGAAGGTAGAGATCACTGCAGCAGCAGGCAAGGCTGTTCTTGGTGTAACTTTCACAGAGTTTGGCTGCCCAGCCTCAGGGCTCCTCTGTTTCCTGATGGTTTTCCAAGCTGGCGTTCCAGGCTCCCTTTGATTCTTAGGGTCTCCTATAGCTTTCTATTGAAAACCCCTCCTTCCTTCTCTCTTTATCCCTAAATTAAAAACAAATTTGGAAATAGAAATTTCTACACTATTTTTAAAACTCTTCTAGATGAGGAACTCTTGTGAATTTGGAGCCCATTTCTTGAAATGTGAAACAGCAGACCCTTAATTCGAAGAACATCAAGATAAGGGAAGTGATAACACATTTTTTTTTATAATTGGTAGTTGGGATTGAAGAGGGTGATAAATACAGTCAACAATTCAGTTTCATTTGTGTTTAGGTATCTTTATAAGGGTTTTTTTTTTTTCAGGTGAAATAAGCATTAAAAACAATCTAAATTAAAATGTGCTTAGAACTAGGGTTTCAAATCATTGTATCAAAATATCAAACCAGTGTGCTAACAAATAAGCATATGCTATTACATTGTTCTCAATACAAAATATAATTTTTTATCATACTTGAATGAAATTAATTTTTAGGTCTGAGTAAAATCTTGTCCTTCCAAAATTCCTTTTTATAAATATTTGTGTTTGTAATTTATTAGTACAGTATTATATATAACTCATGAAAAGTTATAAAATTGCTGTAATTTATAAATATTATATATGGTGGTTCATTGGGTTTTTAGGAATAGGAATATTTAGTTTTATTGTAAAGTTAGGTAATGGTTACAGCTGAAAAAGATATCTCACAAAGATACCTAGATCCAAGTGAAAGTCAGTTGATCTAGACTAGTGTGTCTCAAAATATGATTCTTAGTCACCAGCATGCTTTTTTGAAGAACCCATCCGAGATCTACTGGAAAAAAAAAAAATTGAGGGTGTGGGGATAGGACCATGGAATTTGCATTTTGAGCAAATAATAACAGCAAACATTTTATGGTGTTTACTGTGTCTCAGGCACTGTTCTAAGCACTATATGTTAACTCATTCTTCACTGCAACCCTGTCAGGTGTAGGTACTATTGTTATTATTCCCATTTGACAGAGAAGGAATTTGAGGTACCAGTGACTAGGAAACTCGAGGTCACACAGCTAGCAAGTGTTAGGGCCAGGATTGTATGTGGAAAACATACCAGGCATTCTCATCCCCACTGTTCCAGTCCAAGTCATTTGAAATTGGAAAAGCTTTATTCTAAAGTAATAGTAAAGCTGAGAGGGAGGATGATGCATAGTGGTACTTTACAGTTCTATGGGCTTTAAGTCTTTGTCAGCCAGCACTGCGTAAAAGCTGTCCTAATGCTACTTCATAGATTGTGAAACACGGCAATATTAAGTAGTATGTTCTTTAGCACATCATTAAAGTTATATTTGTTTTTATGGGTTAATGGGCTTCAGTCAATCGAGGTAAAGTTTTTTATTTGATGTGCAGTAAAACCTAAGTAAAATCACATGTTTGTGAAACTGAGATTTTATGTTTTAATTAATTTGGGAGGTTGTCTTCAGGATTACTGGGGGAAAAATACTTGATTACAACACTTGCTTTTGGAAGTCTTTCTAAAATATATTAGCATACTTTTCTACCTTAGTAGATTGAACAAGATGTTGCATTGTTCTGAATATTCTCACTCCTGCGTCTTATATATTGAACCCTAGAGTTATCTTATAAATTGAATTAAAAAAAAAAACTTAACCAGGTTTTGTTTCTTGGTTTCCTTTCTCCTAGAATGGTGGATCTCAACTTGCTGGGTGGACAAATCACCAGAGAGGCATTTTAAAAAAGATACTGATATCTGGGTCCCATCCCCAGAGACTCTTAATGCACTAGGATTGAGAAACTACTATTCTAGAAGAAGGGTATACGGGGACATTTTCTTGGTTTCTTTTTTGTTGTTGTTCCAGTAAATTTTGATAATACTGAAAAATATACTTGATCAGGAGTTACTAGAAAGTAGATAAAATATTGTAGATAAATGCTCTATCAAATTTAAACATGTAACACTTACATTTTTTTTTTTCCTTTCAGATTCATTACTAAACATGGGTGCATTTTTGGATAAACCCAAAACTGAGAAACATAATGCTCATGGTGCTGGGAATGGTTTACGTTATGGCCTGAGTAGCATGCAAGGATGGAGAGTGGAAATGGAAGATGCACACACAGCTGTTGTAGGTATTCCTCACGGCTTGGAAGACTGGTCGTTTTTTGCAGTTTATGATGGTCACGCTGGATCCCGAGTAGCAAATTACTGCTCATCACACTTATTAGAACACATCACTAATAATGAAGACTTTAGGGCAGCTGGAAAATCAGGATCTGCTCTTGAGCCTTCAGTGGAAAACGTCAAGAATGGTATCAGAACTGGCTTTTTGAAAATTGATGAATACATGCGTAACTTTTCAGATCTCAGAAATGGCATGGACAGGAGCGGTTCAACTGCAGTGGGAGTTATGATTTCACCTAAGCATATTTACTTCATCAACTGTGGTGATTCACGGGCTGTTCTGTATAGGAATGGACAAGTCTGCTTTTCTACCCAAGATCACAAACCTTGCAACCCAAGGGAGAAAGAGCGAATCCAAAATGCAGGCGGCAGCGTAATGATACAGCGTGTTAATGGTTCATTAGCAGTGTCTCGTGCTCTGGGGGACTATGATTACAAGTGTGTTGATGGCAAGGGCCCAACAGAACAACTTGTTTCTCCAGAGCCTGAGGTTTATGAAATTTTAAGAGCAGAAGAGGATGAATTTATCATCTTGGCTTGTGATGGGATCTGGGATGTTATGAGTAATGAGGAGCTCTGTGAATTTGTTAAATCTAGGCTTGAGGTATCTGATGACCTGGAAAATGTGTGCAATTGGGTAGTGGACACTTGTTTGCATAAGGTATGTAAGTCTTTTTTGTTACAATTAAAATGCCCTATTAATTTTGAAAAGACACGGTAAGTAAAATTAAGCAAACTTAGTTTTAAAGCTTTTAATATTTTCATTAGGGAAGACCTATATACATATATATATATATTTTTTTTTTTTTTTTTTTTGCGGTACACGGGCCTCTCACTGCTGTGGCCTCTCCTGTTGCGGAGCACAGGCTCTGGACGCGCAGGCTCAGCGGCCATGGCTCACGGGACCAGCCGCTCCGTGGCATGTGGGATCTTTCCGGACCGGGACACGAACCCGTGTCCCCTGCATCAGCATGCAGACTCTCAACCACTGCGCCACCAGGGAAGCCCCAAGACCTATATATTTAAAAATTATTTTCTTCACCAGAAATGAAACCTTTTTTTTTGGTTGCCGTCCTCATTTGTCTTAATCTTCTAATTTGCAAATTAAGTTTAATAAATTTGTGGCATTTGTTGTCATTTAAGTAATTTATGGCTTTTTGTTGTAGCAGAGGCATCTGTACACAATTGTGACTTTTGATTAAAATTCTCAACATTGGCACTAGCCGTCTTGTTTTTTTTTTTTCCAGGGGGCTGCGCCGTGCGGCTTGTGGGATCTCAGTTCCCCGATCAGGAATTGAACCCAGGCCCCGGTAGTGAAAGCCCAGAATCCTAACCACTAGGCCACCAGGGAACTCCTGGCAATAGCTGTCTAATGCCTGACTATGCAGCAGTTTCATAAAAAAACATGTAGAGAGGGTATGATTCTATATTAGATACACAGAAGATCAAGAGCCACATAGTATTGGAAGATACACCAGAAGCCTAGACTAAGTAAAGTTTTGTAATTTAGTTCTGAGCCCACTAGCAGCTAAGACAAAAACTGAAGTAAGAGTTGTATATTTCTTATTCTGTAGTAAAAGAAGCTTTTTCCTAGCATAAAATCTAAAAGGAATTTACATGTGACTCTATATAAATAATATATGACATGGTAGATAATACCTTATTTTTAGAGGAGATAATCAAAATTCTTTTCATATAGATGTTTTTATCATTACTGATTAAAAAACCAAAGACTAATATAAAGTGCAATCTTGTTAAGAATTCCTTTGGAACACAAAAGTTTAATTTACATTTGCAATATTTTATGAATCTTAACTTGATACAATAATAGGGAGGAAAATACAGACTAACAGATAATTAGCAGTTTCCTTGGATGTCTTCAAAATGTCCAGTAGTTTCAAGTGGGTTTTTGACAGCATCTACATAGCAGTCAATTAAAATTTGAGTTATCTGGCCAGCGCCTAAAATATGTGTAAGTATTCTGTGACTCTGAAAAGCTATCAAGATGAAACCAACCTTTGGTTATGTGATACAAAGGTTTTGCCTTACTTATTCTGTCTAGATTAGAGCCACTCTGTTTCCTCACCATGTAAGATGCTGTGGAAGATACAGGCACAGCCAAAAAGTTTTTCAAAGGATCTCTGAGTCTACGGAAATGCCCAGGTTTTGTTGAAGTATCTACTTCTTTTCCATAGAATGGGAAGAGACAACTTCAAAAAGAGAAAATGTAAGGGCTGATGTTTCCAGCTTTTTTTCTGAAAGGATTTTAATGATGGTATCTCTAGCTCTTCTGTTTTTGGTTTGTTTTTGTATTGTATCCTTTTTGCTTCTCTAGATGAATTAAATACAGAAATATTGATGGTTGTCAGTGCTGGAATAGTAAGTGGTTCTAAAGATGTCTATCTCCTTGGACTCTGTATGGGGAGAGTCTGACCTGCAGCTTTTTGAGACAAAAGCAAGCATATGTTTTTGCCTAACTAGGAAGTGAAAACAGCATTTTCCCGATTACTAAAAAAAAAAAAGTTATTGAAAAGCAAGCCAGATAATACAGAATATATATATATTTTTTAATTTATATAATACAGAATATGTAAAGAAACACTCAAAAATTTTGCCACCCACCTAAGTGGGCTGTCTTCATAATTGCAGTATTTATTTTTTCCGTCTTTTTTGCCTGCCTCTGAATGTGTATATTTTTATAAAAATGAGATCATTATATTTGTTATTCTGTAGTCTGCTTTTTCATTCAACAATATATTGTAGAAAGATCTCCGTGTCTGTATGTATCTATCAAAATCATTTTTCATGGTTACATAGCGGAGTGTCATGTAGTTTTGAGGGAATAGCCAGAAATCTATTAGATCTGTAATTTGGAGTAAAGAAAGAAGTTTATATTGTGGATAAACTGCGCTCTCCCTTCCATTGAAAGGATGTTAGTTTTCAGGAATTTTGACCCAACCCTTCTGAATGGGGTTTGAATGATTCTGGTGGTATATTTTCATTTGATAGGTTTTATCAGTTTAAATTGATTATTTTTTTTTGTTGATGGTGTTAAAAGATTCTAGGCAGAATCCCAGAATCTCAGAAATGATAAATGATAGTCATAGAGGGACAAGGGGTTGGAACACCAACCTCTTCATTTAATTTAGTTGAATGAAGTTGACCATCGTAGTTCCTTTGAATGAAGTTACATTTAAATTGAAATCAGTTTTGAGAAGCTTAGTTAGCTGTTTTGTGTTGAAACACAACAGACATATAAATTTTTTGAACTGACACATGCTACTTATGGAATTAGATAAGCTTCTTATCCATTCCTGTTTTTCTGACTCCATAATTTTGTCATTCCACTTGTTTGTATTTTAAAACTAAGGGTTAGCAATATTATAAAACAATAGGATTAAAATAGAACATATGATTGCTTTGAATTTAGTCTGAAAGATTGAATTTAAATTTTAAAATCCGTGGAAAGCAGGTAGGCCAGTGCTAGCCCTTAGCAATTGCTCAGTAGGTGTTAGCTGCTTTTTTTTTAAATGGTGGAATAAATTTATTTTTTTAAATTTTTTATTGGAGTATAGTTATTTACAGTGTTGTTAGTTTCTGCTGTACAGCAAAGTGAATCAGTTATACATATATATATATCTGTCCACTCTTTTTTAGATTCTTTTCCCATATAGATCATTATAGAGTATTAAGAAGAGTTCCCTGTGCTATACAGTAGGTCCTTATTAGTTATCTATTTTATATATAGTAGTGTACATATGTCAGTCCCAATCTCCCAATTTATCCCTCCACTCCACCTTTCCCCCATGGTAACCGTAAGTTTGTTTTCTACATCTGTGACTCAATTTCTGTTCTGTAAATAGGTTCATTTGTACCATTTATTAAGATACCACATATAAGTGCTATCATATGATATCTGTCTTTCTCTGTCTGACTCACTTCACTTAATATGACAATCTCTAGGTCCAGGTGTTAGCTGCTTTAAGAGAAAAGATAGAGTAGATCCGGTTTTTTTTTTTTTTTTTTTTTTTTTTTTTTTTTTTTTTTTTGCGGTACGTGGGCCTCTCACTGTTGTGGTCTCTCCCGTTGCGGAGCACAGGCTCCGGATGCGCAGGCTCAGCGGCCATGGCTCACGGGCCCAGCCGCTCCGCGGCATATGGGATCCTCCCAGACCGGGGCACGAACCCGTATCCCCTGCATCGGCAGGCGGACTCTCAACCACTGCGCCACCAGGGAGGCCCTAGATCCGGTTTTTAAGTAGATGTTTTAAGTAGGTTTTTTAAAGATATTTTCCTGATAATAGATTTAAATTAAGTGTTGGGAATTCCCTGGCGGTCCAGTGGTTATGACATGGCACTTTAACTGCCAGGCCCCGGTTCGATCCCTGGCCAGGGAACTAAGATCCCGCAAGCTGCATGGCACAACCAAAAAATAAATAAATAAAATTTTAAAAAATTAATTAAGTGTTAAAAATTTTCTAGCACTTGTTAACTCATGAACTCTTGGGAGATTATGATAACCATCAAAATCACAATAGTATCGGGCTTCCCTGGTGGCGCAGTGGTTGAGAGTCCGCCTGCCGGTGCAGGGGACACGGGTTCGAGCTCTGGTCCGGGAGGATCCCACATGCTGCGGAGCGGCTGGGCCCATGAGCCATGGCTGCTGAGCCTGTGTGTCTGGAGCCTGTGCTCCGCAACGGGAGAGGCCACAACAGTGGGAGGCCCGCGTACCACAAAAAAAAAAAAAAAAAAAAATCACAATAGTATCAAAAAATTGCTTTTTTTTTTTTTTTTTTGTGGTACGCGAGCCTCTCACCGCTGTGGCCTCTCCCGATGTGGAACACAGGCTCCGGACGCGCAGGCTCAGCGGCCATGGCTCACGGGCCCAGCCGCTCCACGGCATGTGGGATCCTCCCGGACCCGGGCACGAACCCGCGTCCCCTGCATCGGCAGGCGGACTCCCAACAACTGCGCCACCAGGGAAGCCCAAAAAATTGCTTTTTATGAGCCAAATGCAGTATACTCTAAGCACTTTACACATATTTTAATTAATTTAATTTTCACAACAACCATAAAAGGTAGTTAGCATTATTATTGTTAAAGATAGTCATTTTTCAGAGTTGCTATTTAACAATATGAAGCTACAAGTGTTGGATGACTCTGGTCAGGTATTACCCTATTTAGATGATTAACTCTAGGGAAGAATGGTCCCTAAGAAAGCAGCTTTCCCATTTTACTGCCAGTGCTGCTAGCATTCGTGGTGTTTATGCTAACTAATTTCAGGTCACATAGAATATGTGACAGCTGTTTGCATAGCCTTTCATAACTTATAGATCACACTCATTTTATTTATCCTCATAGTAACCTTCTCAGGTGAAAAAAAAAAAATTTTAATTTACAGTTTGCAAGTAAGGAAATGGAGGTTTGTCATTAAAAGACTTTAAGAAAAAAAAAAAAGAAAAGGGAGAAAGAAAAGCTGTAAGTCAGATATTTGGTGAGTTTTGAAGCAGAGTCTAGAATCCAAGTTTTCTGACTTAAGTTTTGTATATATGTCGCCAAACTTTCCCAGAGGATTTGATGAAAAATTTTTTCCTAAGGGAAACATTAGGACTTTCCTTTTCTTTTTTCAATAATTACGAGATTAAAAATTTTTAAACAAATGCAGTGATGTTTGAAGTAAAGTTATTAATCTTTATGTCCCTCCTTGTCAGTCTCATTCCCCTTAGGTAACCACTGTTTACAGTTTGCTCTATATCCTTCCAAATAATTCTCTGTGTTTATTCATACAAATAGAAGTACAAAAACAAGGTTTTCTTTCCTTTTTTTTAATTTTCAAATTTTATTTATTTTTTTATTCAGCAGGTCCTTATTAGTCATCAGTTTTATACGCATCAGTGTATACATGTCAATCCCAATCGCCCAGTTCATCACACCACCACCCCCACTCCCCAGCCGCTTTCCCCCCTTGGTGTCCGTACGTTTGTTCTCTACATCTGTGTCTCAATTTCTGCCCTGCAAACTGGTTCATCTGTACCATTTTTCTAGGTTTCACATATATGCGTTAATATACGATATTTGTTTTTCTCTTTCTGACTTACTTCACTCTGTATGACACTCTCTAGATCCATCCACATCTCAACAAATGACCCAATTTCATTCCCTTTTATGGCTGAGTAATATTCCATTGTATATATGTACCACATCTGCTTTATCCATTGGTCTGTCGATGGGCGTTTAGGTTGCTTCCATGACCTGGCTATTGTAAATAGAGCTGCAGTGAACACTGGGGTGCCTGTGTCTTTTTGAATTATGGTTTTCTCTGGGTATATGCCCAGTAGTGGGATTGCTGGGTCATATGGTAATTCTATTTTTAGTTTTTTAAGGAACGTCCATACTGTTCTCCATAGTGGCTGTATCAATTTACATTCCCACCAACAGTGCAAGAGGGTTCCCTTTTCTCCACACCCTCTCCATCATTTGTTGTTTGTAGATTTTCTGATGATGCGCATACTACCTAGTGTGAGGTGATACCTTATTGTAGTTTTGATTTACATTTCTCTAATAATTAGTGATGTTGAGCAGCTTTTCATGTGCTTCTTGGCCATCTGTATGTCTTCTTTGGAGAAATGTCTATTTAGGTCTTCTGCCCATTTTTGGATTGGGTTGTTTGTTTTTTTTAATATTGAGCTGCATGACCTATTTATATATTTTGGAGATTAATCCTTTGTCCGTTGATTCGTTGGCAAATATTTTCTCCCATTCTGAGGGTTGTCTTTTCGTCTTATTTATGGTTTCCTTTGCTGTGCATATGCTTTGAAGTTTCATTAGGTCCCATTTGTTTATTTTTGTTTTTATTTCCATTACTCTAGGAGGTGGATCAAAAGAGATCTTGCTGTGATTTACGTCAAAGAGTGTTCTTCCTATGTTTTCTCTCAGAGTTTTATAGTGTCCGGTCTTACATTTAGGTCTCAAATCTATTTTGAGTTTATTTTTGTGTGTGGTGTTAGGGAGTGTTCTAATTTCATTCTTTTACATGGAGCTGTCCAGTTTTCCCAGCATCACTTATTGAAGAGACTGTCTGTTCTCCATTGTATAACCTTGCCTCCATTGTCATAGATTAGTTGACCATAGGTGCGTGGGTTTGTCTCTGGGCTTTCTATCTTGTTCCATTGATCTATGTTTCTGTTTTTGTGCCAGTACCATATTGTCTTGATTACTGTAGCTTTGTAGTATAGTCTGAAGTCAGGGAGTCTGATTCCTCCAGCTCCGTTTTTTTACCTCAACACTGCTTTGGCTATTCAGGGTCTTTTGTGTCTCCATACAAATTTTAAGATTTTTTGTTCTAGTTCCATAAAAAATGCCGTGGGGCTTCCCTGGTGGCGCAGTGGTTGAGAGTCTGCCTGCCAATGCAGGGGACACGGGTTCGTGCCCCGGTCTGGGAAGATCCCACATGCCGCGGAGCAGCTGGTCCCGTGAGCCATGGCTGCTGAGCCTGTGCGTCCGGAGCCTGTGCTCTGCAACGGGAGGCCACAACAGTGCGAGGCCTGTGTACCAAAAAAAAAAAAAAAAAAAAAAAAAAGATGCCGTTGGTAATTTGATAGGGATTGCATTGAATCTGTAGATTGCTTTGGATAGTATAGTCATTTTCACAATATTGATTCTTCCAATCCAAAACATGGTATATCTCTCCATCTGTTGGTATCATCTTTAATTTCTTTCATCAGTGTCTTATAGTTTTCTGCATACAGTTCTTTTGTCTCCCTAGGTTGGTTTATTCCTAGGGATTTTATTCTTTTTGTTGCAATGGTAAATGGGAGTGTTTCCTTAATTTCTCTTTCAGATTTTTCATCATTAGTTTATAGGAATGCAAGAGATTTCTGTGCATTAATTTTTATCCTGCAATATTACCAAATTCATTGATTAACTCTAGTACTTTTCTGGTGGCATCTTTAGGATTCTCTATGTATAGTATCATGTCATCTGCAAACAGTGACCGTTTTACTTCTTCTTTTCCAATTTGTATTCCTTTTATTTCTTTTTCTTCTCTGATTGCCGTGGCCAGGACTTCCAAAACTATGTTGAATAATAGTGGTGAGAGTGGACATCCTTGTTTTGTTCCTGATCTTAGAGGAAATGCTTTCAGTTTTTTACCATTGAGAATGATGTTTGCTGTGGGTTTGTCATATATGGCCTTTATTATGTTGAGGTAGGTTCCTTCTGTGCCCACTTTCTGGAGAGCTTTTATCATAAACAGGTGTTGAATTTTGTCAGAAGCTTTTTCTCCATCTATTGAGATGATCATATGGTTTTTCTTCTTCAGTTTGTTAATGTGGTGTATCATATTGATTGATTTGAGTATATTGAAGAATCCTTGCATCCCTGGGATAAATCCCACTTGATCATGGTGTATGATCCTTCTAATGTGTTGTTGGATTCTGTTTGCTAGTATTTTGTTGAGGATTTTTGCATCTATTTTCATCAGTGATGTTGGTCTGTAATTTTCTTTTTTTGTAGTGTCTTTGTCTGGTTTTGGTATCAGGGTGATGGTGGCCTCATAGAATGAGTTGGGGAGTGTTCCTTCCTCCGCAATTTTTTGGAAGAGTTTGAGAAGGATGGGTGTTAGCTCTTCTCTGAATGTTTGATAGAATTCACCTCTGAAGCCACCTGGTCCTGGACTTTGGTTTGTTGGAAGATTTTTAATCACAGTTTCAATTTCATTACTTGTGATTGGTCTGTTCATATTTTCTGTTTCTTCCTGGTTCAGTCTTGGAAGGTTATACGTTTGTAAGAATTTGTCCATTTTTTCCAGATTGTCCATTTTAGTGGCATAGAGTTGCTTGTAGTAGTCTCTTAGGATGCTTTGTATTTCTGCGGTGTCTGTTGTAACTTCTCCTTTTTCATTTCTAATGGTATTAATTTGAGTCCTCTCCCTCTTTTTCATGATGAGTCTGGCTAATGGTTTATCGATATTGTTTATCTTCTCCAAGAACCAGCTTTTAGTTTTATTGATCTTTGCTATTGTTTTCTTTGTTTCTATTTCATTTATTTCTCCTCTGATCTTTATGATTTCTTTCCTTCTGCTAACTTTGGGTTTTGTTTGTTCTTTCTCTCGTTCCTTTAGGTGTAAGGTTAGATTATTTGAGATTTTTCTTGTTTCTTGATGTAGGCTTGCATAGCTATAAACTTCCCTCTTAGAACTGCTTTTGCTGCATCCCATAGGTTTTGGATTGTCATGTTTTTATTGTCATTTGTCTCTAGGTATTTTTTGATTTCCTCTTTGATTTCTTCAGTGATCTCTTGGTTATTTAGTAATGTATTGTTTATCCTCCATGTGTTTGTGTCTTTTACATTTTTTTCTCTGTAATTCATTTCTAATATCATAGCGTTGTGGTCAGAAAATATGCTTGATATGATTTCAATTTTCTTAAATTTACTGAGGCTTTATTTGTGACCCAAGATGTGATCTATCCTGGAGAATGTTCCGTGCGCACTTGAGAAGAAAGTGTAATCTGCTGTTCTTGGATGGAATGTCCTATAAATATCAATTAAATCTATCTGGTCTATTGTGTCATTTAAAGCTTCTGTTTCCTTATTTATTTTCATTTTGGGTGATCTATCCATTGGTGTAAGTGAGGTGTTAAACTCCCCTGCTATTATTGTGTTACTGTCGATTTCCTCTTTTAGAGCTGTTAGCAGTTGCCTTATGTATTGAGTTGCTCCTATGTTGGGTGCATATATATCTATAATTGTTATATCTTCTTCTTGGATTGATCCCTTGATCATTATGTAGTGTCCTTCCTTGTCTCTTGTAACATTCTTTATTTTAAAGTCTATTTTATCTGATATGAGTATTGCTACTCCAGCTTTCTTTTGATTTCCATTTGCATGGAATATCTTTTTCCATCCCCTCAGTCTGAAGTGGGTCTCTTGTAGACAGTATACATATGGGTCTTGTTTATGTATCCATTCAGCAAGCCTGTGTCTTTTGGTTGGAGCATTTAATCCATTCACGTTTAAGGTAATTATCGAAATGTATGTTCCTATGACCATTTTCCTAATTGTTTTGGGTTTGTTTTTATAGGTCCTTTTCTTCTCTTGTGTTTCCCACTTAGAGAAGTTCCTTTAGCATTTGCTGTAGACCTGGTTTGGTGGTGCTGAATTCTCTTAGCTTTTGCTTGTCTGTAAAGCTTTTGATTTCTCCATCGAATCTGAATGAGAACCTTGCCGAGTAGAGTAATTTTGGTTGTAGGTTCTTCCCTTTTATCACTTCAAGTATATCATGCCACTCACTTCTGGCTTGTAGAGTTTCTGCTGAGAAATCAGCTGTTAACCTTATGGGAGTTCCCTTGTATATTATTTGTCCTTTTTCCCTTGCCGCTTTCAATAATTTTTCTTTGTCTTTATTTTTTGACAGTTTGATTACCGTTTGTCTCGGCATGTTTCTCCTTGGATTTATCCTGTATGGGACTCTCTGCACTTCATTGACTTGGGTGGTTATTTCCTTTCCCAAGTTAGGGAAGTTTTCGACTGTAATCTCTTCATATATTTTCTCAGGTCCTTTCTCTCTCTCTTCTTCTTCTGGGACCCCTATAATGCAAATGTTGTTGCATTTAATGTTGTCCCAGAGGTCTCTTAGGCTGTCTTCATTTCTTTTCATTCTTTTTTCTTTAGTCTGTTCTGCAGCAGTGAATTCCACCATTCTGTCTTCCAGGTCACTTATCCGTTCTTCTGCCTCAGTTATTCTGCTATTGATTCCTTCTAGTGTAGTTTTCATTTCAGTTATTGTATTGTTCATCTCTGTTTGTTTGTTCTTTAATTTAAGTCTTTGTTAAACATTTCTTGCATCTTCTTGATCTTTGCCTCCATTCTTTTTCTGAGGTCCTGGATCATTTTCACTATCATTATTCTGAATTCTTTTTCTAGAAGGTTGCCTATCCTCCGCTTCATTTAGTTGTTTTTCTGGGGTTTTATTTTGTTCCTTCATCTGGTACATAGCCCTCTGCCTTTTCATCTTGTCTATCTTTCTGTGAATGTGGTTTGTGTTCCACAGGCTGCAGGATTGTAATTCTTCTTGCTTCTGCTGTCTGCCCTCTGGTGGATGAGGCTATCTAAGAGGCTTGTGCATGTTTCCTGATGGGAGGGACTGGTGGTGGGTAGAGCTGACTGTTGCTCTGGTGGGCAGAGCTCAGTAAAACTTTCATATGTTTGACTGCTGATGGGTGGGGCTGGGTTGCCTCCTTGTTGGTTGTTTGGCCGGAGGCAACCCAACACTGGAGCCTATGTGGGCTCTTTGGTGGGGCTAACGGCAGACTCTGGGAGGGCTCACACCAAGGAGTACTTCCCAGAACTTTTGCTGGCAGTGTCCTTGTCCCCACAGTGAGCCACAGCCACCCCTGCCTTTGCAGGAGATCCTCCAACACTAGCAGGTAGGTCTGGTTCAGTCTCCACTGGGGTCACTGCTCCTTCCGCTGGGTCCCGATGCACAAACTACTTTGTGTGTGCCCTCCAACAGTGGAGTCTCTGTTTCCCCCAGTCCTGTTGAAGTCCTGCAATCAAATCCCACTAGCCTTCAAAGTCTGATTCTCTAGGAATTCCTCCTCCCGTTGCCAGACCCCCAGGTTGGGAAGCCTGACATGGGGCTCAGAACCTTCACTCCAGTGAGTGGACTTCTGTGGTATAAGTGTTCTCCAGTCTGAGTCACCCACCCAGCGGTTATGGGATTTGATTTTACTGTGATTGTGCCCCTCCTACCATCTCACCGTGGCTTCTCCTTTGTCTTTGGATGTGGGGTATCTTTTTTGGTGAATTCCAGTATCTTCCTGTTGATCATTGTCCAGCAGGTAGTTGTGATTCTGGTGTTCTCGCAAGAGGGAGTGAGAGCACGTCCTTCTAACTCCGTCATTTTGGTTCAGGGCCTCTTCTTTCCTTTTTTTGTTTTTTGCTTTTTACAGAAATGGATCATGCTATGCATGTTACTTTGCCACCTGCTTTGTTTTTCTTAAATCATAAAAGTCAATATTCCCTTAAGTTGTTTTTTTAAAATACAATTTGATTTCCCTTAATTCAATTTATATATCACCTATTAGAAGCTTATTTATTTTAAAACATGAGATATAATACCTGATAGTTGGATTAAGTTAGGGGAAATTAATAACATTTTCCAAAGGCAATATCAATCCAAATTATTGATAAAACATGGAAAATGTACTTAAATTGTATACCCCCCAAAATAATTGTTTAGCCCTGAACTCAGGAGTTTTTCCATTATAGTTTTCAGAAAATGTGATCATAAATAATGCTACTTTAAAAGTAGACATACATAATATTAGAGTGGGGTGTGGCTGGGTTTTTTGAAGTATGGAAGAGAAGGATGTAAAAATACAGTATATGTAGTGTAGAAATCCCCCAACTTTCTTTGTTGATGGTGTCTTGAGTATCTCAGTAAGTTTTTTTACAGTGCTACTTAGCCATATTAATACCTAAGAGTTACGAGTATTAAGTAGTTAGAGCCAAACTTAGTGAGTATACAAAATAATTAACAAATAATACACATACATTGAAAAAACGTTTTATTTCATTCTTTTAAAAACTACAGTTACATACTGATGAGATGTGTGCACCTGTTGGACACTGCACAACTTCTCAAACCTTGGAATCATTAGGCACTGTCACACTTGTTTCCTGTATCGCATTGATTTTTATGAGGACTTGCTTTTTAATCACAGTAACTCCCAGAACCCCAGCTTTGGAAAAATAGGATGTCATTGAAAGGAATATAGTGCTGTCTAATGTTAAAAGTGTGAACTACCTTGAGCTAGTTTGTGAGGTGTCCACAGATGTTGAGTATCACTGTGTCGTCCCCTTCCCCCCTCCATTTAAAATATCTCTGTGAGTGCACTGTGGCATCCTGGCTTCTTGGCACACTGTTTAGAACCACGGGTTTGGTATTAGAACATAGGCTTTGGAACCAGACAGCTGGGTTTTGAATTATGCTCTGCCACTTAGTGCAAAGCCTGGGTTTGTTCATCTTATAAAATAGAGGTAATAATATCTTCTTCATGGAGTTGCTGAGAGTAAAGCTTTTGGCAAGTGCATGAACAGTATCTGGTTTACAGTCCTCAATAAATTTTAGTTCTATTGATGATGGTTATGAAACAGGTAGATTTGTATGAAGGGAAATATAGGTTCAAGCAATAAAGAAATGGTGGGAGAATTGAGTATTCTTGAAAGGAAGTGACGATAGGGTGCATCTTTCATGGATAGCTGAAAATTTGGGCTATTCCTTAAGTTTGGCTGGTTTTTGAGCTCTATGTAAATGAGATAACTACAGTGAGCTGCAGGTTAAAAAATTTGATTTAAAAAATGTGGAATATTTATGGTTCACTTATCAGATACTCATTTACTAACTTTGGTAGTGTTAGAGATTCTGTTCACAACCTATTTCATATGCTGTGTTAAGACTTGATCCAGAGCACTTCTTTGTAACCATGCAGCATTCAACTTTAAAGCTAACAGCATCAGATTATTTAATGATTAATTTTAGATACCCTAACTTATAGCAGGGGCACTGGCTACTTTGATCTATAACTGTCTGTTAAAGCTCTGATTCCTTAGAGTACTACTGCTGTGCTATTGTCAAAATTAAAAAATGAAAAGGGACTGAAATAATCAGTTTTAAACATCTGGCTAATTGCCTTTGTTCAACTTGATTTTTTTTTTTTTTTTTGAATCACATTTCATTTCTGGAATTTGCAGAAATTTTATACTGAATATGCAAGGATGATTTATCTCTAGAAAACTGAAGAGGCATAAAGGGAAGAATGTTTTTCAATTGCTGTATAAAAATTACTGAAACACACTCATACTTTGTGTTTAGGGGAAAATCCTCTTTATGTAGAAATAGAAACACCATCATTGAAATCACACGTTCCAAGGTGTTAATCTAAATTATTTCCTTTAAATATCTTTGGGTACTTAAACTTCTTGAAACTATCTTTTAGTTAATTTTCCAAATGATAAGATGTATGTTTTATAACTTATAAAAATCTAATGGAAATTATATAGATAGATTGATTGATTGATTAGCAATGGCTAAACAATGCTCATGCTGTTGTTATCAAAATAGAGAATGGTTAGAAGAAACTGGATTTCCAAAAATGTAAGGTGTGAATTCTGTTTATTCATGAAATTGCTTTAAAAAAAATCATTGGTATTCAAGTGATGCTTGATTCTTGAATATCTGTGGTCTAAAGATTTTGCCTGACCTGAATTTATATGGTAAATCCTGATTCCTGTGGAATGTATTGCTGTTTGGAACCATAGGGTGTATATGTGGGATATGTGTGTGTATATCTTCATATATATATACATAGATATATATCTATCTATCTATCTATCTATATATATATATAGTTTTTCATGTAGCCAATGTAGTATTTCTAATATTAAGTCATTATGCAAGTTTTGGTGGGTTTCATTAAGGAGTAAAATTCTTTTGGGCCAATTTGGAAATCCTAATTCTTTTTCCAGATATTGTGAACTGGGTTAAATACTCATCATGATTCTTTCTACTAAAGCATAAGAATTCTGTGCAGAGGGTTACTCTTTTTGAAGCCTTCTTAAGACCCAGCCTTTAGTGCCTTCAAACTTTGCTCCACTGAGTTTTAGGAGATTGTGGCAGAAGTTTTTCAAGACCTGCCTATCTTTGGCTATGTCATGTGGGTCCCAAAAAGGTAGCGAGTGTTAACCAAACAGTGCCTGCCTAGATTCTGGCCATGATGACTGAAAAGACTAGACTAGCATGGGTGTGGCCTTGGCTCTTTACACTTGGGTTGGCAAATCCCGCCGCCATTGACTTAGTTTTTTAGAGTGGTGAATAAAATTTTAAAAAGGGAGTTAATGGGCTTCCCTGGTGGCACAGTGGTTGAGAGTCCGCCTGCCGATGCAGGGGACACAGGTTTGTGCCCAGATCCGGGAAGATCCCACATGCCGCAGAGCGGCTGGGCCCGTGAGCCATGGCTGCTGAGCCTGCGCGTCTGGAGCCTGTGCTCTGCAACAGGAGAGGCCACAACAGTGAGAGGCCTGCGTACCGCAAAAAAAAAAAAAAAAAAAAAAAAAAAAAAAGGAGTTTAAAGAATCACTATTTCAAGAACAGTTTCATTCTGTTCTAAAAAAACTCAATAAAAGTAATATACCTATAAGAAAACTAGTGAGAAAATGTTTTAAATTTATTGCTTATAGTCTCACGGTAATAGAGTACTATATATTCTGTTTCCTTTTCCTTTTGTGATGGTGTGATTAAAAAGGCAACAGTAAAATTTGTCCTTAAATTAGCAGTTTTAGCTGCTCTCTACAAATCCTGACACTCTAATAATTCTGTGTAACAGTCTGATGTCATTTCTTCAAAAGTTATTACATCTGACTACAGTGTATCTCAGTTTGATTGTTTGATAGTGTACCCTCAGAAGAGTTTCCAGTTAAACTTTTCTTCTCTGCTTGTTCATTTTAGTGTCTTGGGTATCCTAATGATCAACAACTTTCAGCCAAGTCAGTTCAGTAGAGTTTCAGTAGCACTGCTCTGATGCAGGTTAATTAGCTAGGAAAAAAATGTATATTTCTTTGGGAGGATGCATTTTGGGCTTAAGTCACTTTGGGAATATGCAATCTTGAGTGGGAAACAAAGTTTTTAGAAGATTTAATATATGTGAAGATATCTTCATTTCTCAGGTTGTGGAATGGTGGTGGATAAGAAAACGTACACGGAATCAAAAGTCATAAAATAATTACGATCTATGCATACCTGGAGTCCTTGTTTCTTCAGGGTGTGCTTCAAATAGTCCTTTGGAATGAAAATGAATGTGTTGAAGGTGTACATTCTATATGATTAAATAAGTAACTGCTTAATGTCATTAAATCTGCTTTGAAGTAAATAATAGAAAGTTGGTAGACTATTGAAGTATAATTTTTCTTTTTCTTTTTTTTAATATACAGGGAAGTCGAGATAACATGAGTATTGTACTAGTTTGCTTTTCAAATGCCCCCAAGGTCTCAGATGAAGCAATGAGAAAAGACTCAGAGTTGGATAAGTACTTGGAATCACGGGTGGAAGGTAAGAAAGATGCTTTTTTTTTTCATTATTTAGAAGGAAAGGAAAATTATTATTCCTTGTTTATTAAATAGTTCTTTAAAAATTTCCTGCAGCTTTTGGACTAAAAATCCATTATTATTCAGGAATGAGGGAGAGGAAAACCTAGTCTCTTTATCTTCAACATAATTTGCTAATTTGGGTTTAAATCTGTTATCTTACTTGTTTACATATGTTCCATCTGTTCTTTTTCCCTTTTTCTCCTTCCTTCCCTTTTGGGTTAATCAGTATTTTCCATTCCATTTCATCCCTGCATTTGCTTATCAGTTATACATCCTTTTTTTTAAGATGTTGGGGGTAGGAGTTTATTAACTTATTTATTTATTTTTGCTGTGTTGGGTCTTCGTTTCTGTGCCAGGGCTTTCTCTAGTTGTGGCAAGCGGGGGCCACTCTTCATCGCGGTGCGTGGGCCTCTCACTATTGCAGCCTCTCTTGTTGCGGAGCACAGGCTCCAGACGCGCAGGCTCAGTAGTTGTGGCTCACGGGCCTAGTTGCTCCGCGGCATGTGGGATCCTCCCATACCAGGGCTCGAACCCGTGTCCCCTGCATTAGCAGGCAGATTCTCAACCACTGTGCCACCAGGGAAGCCCAGTTATAAATCCTTTCAAATATTCATTTAGTGGTTACCCTGATAGAGAATACATGTTAGAGTCTATGACAGGATCTCCAGCTTAATACTTCATTTTGATTTTATATGTGCTGCTTTTTAGATATAAAATTACTTTTTATGAAGTTATATTATGTCAGTTTTATTTATTTATTTTGCCTTGATGTCATTCTTAACAAAGTTCTTTCCTCAATTCAGGGTTACATTTTTTTTTGAACAAAATGTAAAATTTTGTTTTATATATTTTTAACTTTTTATTTTATATTGGAGTGTAGTTGATTAACAATGTTGTGATAGTTTCAGGTGTACAGCAAAATGATTCAGTTACACATGTGTGCGCATGTATCTATTCTTTTTCAAATTCTTTTCCCATTTAGGTTGTCACATAATATTGAGCAGAGTTCAGTGTTACATATTGACCTATATTTTTTCCTAACACCGTTATGGCTTGATTATTATTATTTTTTAATAGTACACTTGAATGATATAATTAATGATTATGTTGTCGTCAGCTTGTCAGATTTGGCCTACTACGAGTCATGTTTTAGATGAACAGTAGCTACAGTAATTGGTAATAGTTTTGAAATGCAAAAATTTGCAATTTCAAATGTGTAATTACCAAAGGAAAACTACCTTCTCTTGCACATTTGGAGAGTGGGGACAGATTTATCTTTTCTAGCTTTACAGCTGTCTAGCCACACACCATAAACAAAGGTGCATAAAGGTTTTGTTTTTGTTGGTCTGCAATTTCTTCAGCTCTGAATTGTCAGTTGAGTTCTGTTTTCAGGGTAATGGAAAGATAAGAAACGTGGGAACACTTTGAAGACAATGTCAGAGGCACTCTTATTCCTGTTGATAATATAATTATTAAGAGGAGCTGTTTATAGGAGTTTTTAATAATACACATTTTCTGAAAGGTCTAGTGTATTTGGGTGGGGGATTGCTGGCTCAAATTTATCAGAAGGCAAGAAGAATTTTCTGTTTTTTTTTTTTAAACATCTTTATTGGAGTATAATTGCTTTACAATGGTGTGTTAGTTTCTGCTTTATAACAAAGTGAATCAGTTATACATATACATATGTTCCCATATCTCTTCCCTCTTGCGACTCCCTCCCTCCCACCCCTCTAGGTGGTCACAAAGCACTGAGCTGATCTCCCTGTGCTATGCGGCTGCTTCCCACTAGCTATCTATTGAATTTTCTTATTGTCCTATTTCTTCATTCACAAAGAAGAAACTAGATAGTTTTCATTTTGGGAAGAACTCTAAAATTTGGTCAATTACTTGTTACATGATCTCAACCAACTTGCCTAATCTCTTAAGGCTCCAATTTCTTTATTGTGAACTAAAGGTAAAAACACCAACCATACAGTTTGTTTTAATAATAAATGAGATAACTTTAAGTACCTGGTACGGTGCCTAAGTCCTCAGCAAACTGTAGCTTTTATAAACTCTTCTGTAACAGCTAAATTTTAATTTCTTCTGTTTATTTGTTTATTTATTCATTCATTCATTCATTTATGGATGCATTGGGTCTTTGTTGCAGCACACAAGCTTCTCATTGCAGTGGCTTCTCTCGTTGCAGAGCATGGGCTCTAGGTGCGCAGGCTTCAATAGTTGTGGCGTGCGGGCTCTAGAGCGCAGCTCAGTAGCTGTGGCACACGGGCTCACTTGCTCCACGGCATGTGGGATCTTCCCAGACCAGGGCTTGAACCCATGTCCCCTGCATTGGCAGTCGATTCTTAACCAATGTGCCACCAGGGAAGCCCCCTAAATTTTAATTTCTTAAATGTGCAGTCAGTTTAGCTCAATGTGGGTTGTTAACATTTAATATTAATTTTCTTTTGTATAGTTTTAAAGTTTCCAAAATATATGTTACATGGAAGAGATGACAGATATGTAATAATATTATATGGTCTTGGGGGCTATGGTAGATACTTGATTATTAATCATTCAATCAAAAAACACTTAAAAATCCTTGAAAAAGCAGCCACTACAAATCAATATGCCTTGGTACCTAACTTCTTTTTTATAAGGTAGCGTTGTTCAAGAGCATTATATTTCTATTAGGGTTTTAGATCATGTAATCTGACATTACAATTTTGAGGTGAAAGCATTCTGGTGTATTGGCAAGTCTTTGTATGTGTTTTTATTGGGAATGCAGAGGGGAGGTATAATGTTAAAATAAACAGGGAATAGCTTTTAACCTAAATTGATTAGATATTTGGTGAATGCCTTCTACATGTATTCATTTCTTCAGCTGTCCCTGAGCATGTGTGCTACTGGGAATGCAGCAGAAAACAAAAGAAATACATTCTTGATCTCATGGAGTTTATAATGTAGTAGAGATCTTTTTTTTTTTTTAATAGAAGAAAAACAACAGTAAGCAGACAGTAACAAGGAATATTGGTTAGGCAGGTCTCTGAGGAAAAACATTTGAGCAGATACCTATATATGGAAGGGAGTGGCTATCTGGGGATGAACATTCCAGCAAAGGGAGCAACAAGGACTAAGGAGGGAATATGCTTAGAGTGTGACTAGATGAGAATGAGCTGGTGGAAAAGGGAAAGATGAAGAGAGATTGCTAAGAAGCAGATCATGTAGGGCTCTGCAGACTAAAATGAAGTCTTTGGACTTCATTCAAATGGTGCTGGGAAATCATTGGAAGAGTACGAGAGTGACTTGATCTTTTTTTAAAATAAATTTATTTTATTTATTTATTTTTGGCTGTATTGGGTCTTCGTTGCTGTGCGCAGGCTTTCTCTAGTGGAATGTGGGGGCTGCTCTCCTTTGCAGTGTGTGTGCTTCTCGTTGCGGTGGCTTCTCTTGTGGCAGAGCATGGGCTCTAGGTGTGCAGGCTTCAGTAGTTGTGGCACGTGGTCTCAGTAGTTGTGGCTCACGGGCTCTAGAGCGCAGGCTCAGTAGTGGTGGCGCATGGGCGTAGATGCTTCCCGGCATGTGAGATCTTCCCAGACCAGGGGTCAAACCCGTGTCCCCTGCGTTGGCAGGCTGATTCTTAAGCATGGTGCCACCAGGGAAGTCCCTTGATCTGACTTTTAGAAGGATCTCTCTCAGTTGCCATGTGAAGAAGAGATTGTAAAGAGTGGACAAGAGAGGAAGCCAAGAGACCAATTAGGAATCATGCATTAAAGCAGGTGGCAGATGATGGTGGAGGACTGGACTGCAGTGGCACCAGTGGGTTGTGAAAATTGGCTGGTGAAGTGCTAGACTGCAGTGGTTCTCAGTGGCCGGTGTGGGGAGGAGGATGGATTTTGTCCCTCATGAGACATGTGGCAATGTCTGGAGGCACTTTTGGTCTCATAACTGAGAGGGTACCACTAGCGTCCAGTGAGCGAGGCCAGGATATTGCTTAACATTCTGCAATGCATAGGACAGCCTTCACAGCAAAAAATTGTCAAAAACATCAGTAGTGCTGAGGTTGAGAAACCCTGCACTGTAGAGATACAAGTGTAACGTAGAAAAATTACAGTCCTGCCTTCATGAAGCTTGCGGTCCGTGATCTAGTAAATATCATGTACAGTTGGAGTATCTAGCACTACACCTACTCCAGGCGTGGGTCAGAGAAGAATTTGAGAAAGTGACACATAAAGTTGAAACCTGATGTATAAATACACTTTAACCATACAAAGAGGTTGGTTGGATTGGTGTAAAAAGTGTTCCAAACCAAGGGAGGAAGTATATGTGAAAATCTAGAAGGTTTCTTTGAATAGCACCTTGGGAGATACAGGTAGGAGTCGGAGCACAGTTGAATGGGAGCAGTGAAAATCAAGGTCACAGTGAAGTCCCTGTGAGGGACACATGGGAAACAGTTTGGAGTTTGCCTCTTGAGGGCTGCTTAGGACTCTGCTTTTTTGTTGTCTTAAAAGTAAGTTTGCTGTCGTCTGATTTTTGAGGATTTTACGTCTTGATACTGGCCAAATGATCATGCTTTAAAAACCTGTTTTCCGTAAATTGTAAATATAAACGAAACATGGAAATGTTTTATTTTGTTCTAAGTATTAGCAAGTTCTGAGATTTATTTTCCTTTTCTGTGTTAAATAAATTGTGGAACATAACTAGATATCAAAAAACCTATAAAACAGTTTTTAATTTTCCCCTTATAGTCCTTGTCTTTCCATTGCTTTTGTTTTCCTTTAATTATAGCATTAATAACTTTTATATTTTTACATAAAATAATAGATCAAAAGTGTTTTTCCATGTGGCTGTGCTGTGCTCATAGGGATCATTTTTACTGATTATAAATCATTTCACTCAGTGGCTATACCAAAATTTTCTTAACTGTCCTTTTATTGGACATTTAATTTGTTCCAGTTGCTGCTTTTATGAATAATGCTAAAATGAGTATATATATGCAAATAACTTTTTATCTTACTTTTTTTGTTCCTTGTGTGATAGTAAGGTAATATTTGCTCTTGTTTCACTGTGTGAATTCTGAGTTATCACATTAATTTAGGAACTCTTTTTAAAAACCTACAGAAATTATGGAGAAGTCTGGTGAGGAAGGAATGCCTGATCTTGCCCATGTCATGCGCATCTTGTCTGCAGAAAATATCCCGAATTTGCCTCCTGGGGGAGGTCTTGCCGGCAAGTAAGTAGAAGAAAAAGAACTAATTTTGACTTCATTTATAGTTAGTAATTAAATAATTTTTGGTAAGAAGTACATCAATTATCTAAAGATGAAATGGGTTGATAGTTCTTATAATAGAGGAGAACTCTAAAATTTCATCAAGACGAGATTTTCTTTTCAAAGTATTACTTATTATACTCTTTGAGGATGAAGGTCCTTCTTTCCTTGGTAAATGAGAACAAATGGATTGTGCAGGATCAAATTCTGAGTGAAATGCAGATACTATGTTCTTGGCAGGTATTTAATGAGGCAATTAATTTTTGAGTGTAGTTAAGATATGAAGTATTATTTAAAATACTCAGAAACTTAACAACTGTATGTAATTTAATAAAACTAAAGCATATTTCTTTTTAGGCGCAATGTTATTGAAGCTGTTTATAGTAGGCTGAATCCACATAGAGAAAGTGATGGGGTAAGCTTTATTTTATTTCTTAAGTATTTTAAATAATTTTATAATATAAATACTGGAAATTATGACTGCTTTTTGTTTTAAGGAGTCAGTTAAAATTAAAGGAAATATATTGAAGTGGAAGGTAGAGATAAAGTTCTGTTTTGTAGATAGGTTTGTTTTCATTTAATGGGCATCAAATACCTTTTTGTGTGGGCTGTACTTCTTCGCTGTATGTCTGCCTTTCCTTCTCTTTCTCCCTTAAATCTTAATTTTGAGGCAAACAAAGAATGTGCTTTTAAATATGTCAATTTCCCCTCCAGCAGGCTGTTATCATCACTGGAAGTTAGCGATAGTGATGTTATTATTTTAAAGAGTAGACCTTTCAGTTCCCCTTTGTGCCCAGTTGAATACCTGAGGATAATTTCTTTCTAACATTCTTGTTGTGCTGTGGGTATATATGTTGAACTGGGATAACCATTTTGTTGTATCCTGCTGTGCGTCATCAGAGCAAAACTCTTTGTCCCTTTACCTTCCTTAGAAATACTGATCAGCTGCTCCTCTGTAGGTTTTTTGTTTTATTTTAATACTAGTACCAGCAGGCAAAACAGTGCCCTTTTTTAAAAAAACTGCCCTAAATTTCAAAGTCAGTAATTCAAATAACTGTCTTCTCATAGATAAGTTATGAGTTTTCAATCAGAGACAGATTATGAGTTTTCGAGTTTTTGGACATCTAAAAATGAACAACTTAATTTTAACATGTATATGCTTCAAAGATTTAAGGGAGCCAAACATAGTAATGAAACTTGTTGAGAAGAAATAGACTCACCCTCCAAGTCTCTAGCTCCTCTTGGCAGGTCTTGAGAGAGACATCAGCCACTGGTAGAAATTATGTATCATCTCAATTGCATTGTTTTCCAGGGTTCATTATTGCACAGCAATATCATATAATTTCTTTTTCCTTAACAATAAAAGTTACACTGACAAAAAGGGAAATTTTTATAATTAATGCATTTTAGTTAGTTGAATAAGTGATACTATATATTGCTAATAACAGAATTTATACCTTGGCCTGGAGCAGTGATTCTGAGACTTTCTTTTGTGGCACGTCCCTTAAAGTATTAAGAATTGTATACAAAGATGTGGAAATTAAAAATTAAAACTAAAGATATGTCATGTGATGCATTTAAAGAACCCTAAACCGAACAAGTGAGGATAGGATGTTGATACAACTAAAAAGATGGTAGTAATTGGGAGGTAGAGTAAAGAGAGTCTTACCTCTTCGGCTAGATTATAGGTTCCACACAGCATCCACCACCAGATTTGGAGGAAATAAGACCTCAAATAGTTATTGATTCATTATTAGCCATATAAGTACTCCTGTTCCCTCATGTGTTTGAAAATGCAACCCCAGTGTGTAATCTGAAAAAATTATTTCATAATATACTTGCTGGATTTCTTGGTCTTTCAAGAAAGTTGGCAGCTTTTACTCCAAAAAAAAAGAGTTTATAACCCAGAATTTCTGTTTAACATATACCAAGGATGAATTTTAAACTTAAAAAAAAAATAGAAAATACTTATTATACATAGTAGCTATATAAACAGTGAATAAATAGGCAACAGAACCATGAAACTCAGCAGAGTTGCTCAGGACATAAAACTGGCCTTAAAGACCATTATTATATGACTAAATTAAGGAGATGTATAGTTAATCACCTTTATATATAAACTTTCTAAGACTAAACACTGACAATCCACCGTGTAATGAATTGATATGGGAGGAGACTATGAAACATAAGGCATGGTCCCCCATCCCTACTCTCAGTGCACCTGGCAATGTAGATATAAACATACAAATTAATTAATAAAAAGGTTTCACGTCATTTACTAAAGGATAAAAAGAAATGACAAAATATAGAATGTAATTAATTGCCATGTGAATTGTACAGTGATTGCTTGGGAAGTCAGATTTTCAGAGAAAAGATTGGATTTGAAGAATGGTTTGAATGGCAGAAAGTAAAGGAGGAGGATGATAGTTCACATGGATGGTCAAGGCAAGAACAAAGTTTAAGCTGTCTTTGAAAGAGAGGACATCGTTTTGGCTAGAGCAGAGAATTGCTATGGTGAAAAATAAGAATTCAGGATGCCAGAAGTATTTGTGAAGAGACTGGACACACCTTTTGAACTTTGTATTTTAGAGTGTGGAGCCACCCTGTGTCTGCAGCATAAGAATGACAGACTCAAAGGAGTATCTGGTATTTTAATCTGTTAGAAACATATGCAATATGAGATTAGAGAGATGCTGGAAGTCAAGTAGTTGTGAAATGATCACAGAGGTGATAAGTATAAACTCATCATTAGTAGATAGATGTGTGGATTAGAGAAACTTCCTTGTTTACTGTAAAAACTCACTTTGGCAGCCTAGAATCCTATTTTGGGAAACATTACTTTACCCTTTCAGAATAATCACAACCTTAGAAAAATGTTGAACCATAATCACAAGTAGAAGAAGTGTACTAAAAAATACAAAAGAAACAGAAAACTGAAGAACTTATAGAGGTTTGATTAAATTCTTGCTCTTAACTTTACCTACTATAGCAGTGAGCTAGACACAGAAGTGCTCCATAAATGCTTCTCAGCTTGGTTAGATTTGTGCCATGCGGAAGATGCTGCCAGGAAGTACACAGTGGCAGGGGCTGATGTAGTTAACTTGCAGAATGGGAAAGACAGAGGTATGGTAGAAATACAGAGGAGGAGACAGTTGGAAGGTGTTATTTTTTTTTAATTTTTTTAAATAACAAAAATAATTTTTTATTCAGATATTTTTAAAAAATGAATGCTCGTCAGAGTAAATCAGAGATTATTTAGACTCCTAAAATGTCTGCTTTATGTCCAAGATAGAATTGTTCTGCTGTGAATGCCTATAAGTAGTACCATTAGAAATAGGGATTTATTCATTTTTCTTATATTAAAAAAATCTTTTGATTAATAAAAGTATTTTTTTTTTTTTCTTTTCGGTACACGGGCCTCCCACTGCTGTGGCCTCTCCCGTTGCGGAGCACAGGCTCCGGACGCACAGGCTCAGCGGCCATGGCTCACGGGCCCAGCCGCTTCGCGGCACGTGGGATCTTCCCGGACCGGGGCACGAACCCGCGTCCCCTGCATTGGCAGGCGGACTCTCAACCACTGCGCCACCAGGGAAGCCCCAATAAAAGTATTTTTAAAAGCTCAGTTGGATATAAGTCAAAGTAAATCATTTAAAATATATTCAGAAAGTTCATTATTTAGGGGACTCTTCCTAAGTTGCTTTACTAAATTTTTGTTTTTTAGTTCAACTTTCTGGAAGATGTTCAGTCTTCTTAATATAAGCAATATTGATATTTTCCCAGCTTTAAAATCAAAATCTGTGGAAAAGACTCAAGCATGAACTCTTAATAAAGGGGTTCGTGAATCCCCAAAAAGTTTTTGCATATGTATTTATGTGTGTGCATACACATTATTTAATGATTTAGAGTAAGTGTGTGATTTTCATTAGTTCCTCAGAGGAGTCTGTGACCCCCAAAAGAATAATCACCCAGAGGATCAGAAAAAGTAAAACTGCATTTTGCTTTAAGTTGTTGTTATATAAGGTAGGACTCTGGAATCACCCCCTGCCCCGACCACCCTTCTTTTAAAATGCTAGTTAGCTTGTTTTTAATTGAAGAATAGTTGATTTACAGTGTTGTGTTAGTTTTAGGTGTACAGCAAAGTGATACACAGTTTTCTGTTTTGTTTATGTATTTACATATTCTTTTTCAGATTCTTTTCTGTTATAGGTTATTATAAGATATTGAATATAGTTCCCTATGCTATACAGAAAGTCCTTGTTTATCTAAAAAATGCTAGTCTGGTTTTATTACTAGAATTTAAATTCTTTGTGATCTGGGACTTCATCTGATTTGTTTATGGCTATATCTCAGCACCTACAGCAGTGCTGAGCTCTCACCTGGCATACACTGAGAGCTCAATAAATACTAGTTAAGTTAGAAATATTTCTATTTCTTCCTTTGTAGTAATTTGCAAAACTATCTCTTTTTTTTACATCTTTATTGGAATGTAATTGCTTTACAATGTTGTGTTAGCTTCTGCTGTATAACAAAGTGAATCACCTGTATGTACCCATATTTCCCCATATCCCTTCCCTCTTGAGCCTCCCTCCCACTCTCCCTATCCCACCCCTCTAGGTGGTCACAAAGCACCGAGCTGATCTCCCTGTGCCATGCAGCTGCTTCCCACTAGCTGTCTGTTTTACATTTGGTAGTGTATATATGACTAAGACTATCTTTAAGTCATGTATTTTAAAAAATAATTTGAGGTTGCTAATTAGAAGGAAAGTTTTTTTTGTTTGTTTGTTTTTTGCGGTACGCGGGCCTCTCACTTTTGTGGCCTCTCCCGTTGCGGAGCACAGGCTCCGGACGCGCAGGCTCAGCGGCCATGGCTCACGGGCCCAGCCGCTCCGCGGCATGTGGGATCTTCCCGGACCTGGGCACGAACCCGTGTCCCTTGCATCGGCAGGCAGACTCTCAACCACTGCACCACCAGGGAAGCCCTGGAAAGTTTATTTTTTGAGCTTTATATTTTCCATGCCAAAAGGTTCAGTTCTTCCCTCAAAGGAGACTTAAGATGCTTTTGAATCAGTATACCACTGATCAGGTAGCTATGTAAGCTGATGGTTTTCCAGTGATAAAGGGGAACTTGTATTTATCCAACTCCTACTTGTGCTAAGCCATATCTATATATCTATATCTAAATATTAATTATAGGTAATCTCCTCAACACCCTTCTCTTACAGAGAAGACTAAGAATTGGTGCAGAGTAGCTTGCCCAGGTTGCAAAGCTAGATAAATTGAGTAGCCAGAATTTGAATCTAACTCAGAATGACTCCAAAAACTATTCCCTTTACACCTTTCCATGCAGCCTTTCTAAGATATTTAGAGATTACCTATGTGTCTGTACCCCACCTCTGTCTGTCGTGCAAGAAAAATCATTTCCCGTTCTTTAGTGAATCTCATGTTTAATAGTCTTAAAATACTCTGTTTTTTGATGAGGAATATTTTATAAACTTGTTGAGACTAAGTAGTCAAGCCCAGTGTCTTATTAGTTATTTTTCATTTAAATACACATTATTATTCTAACTAAAAAAACTTTTTAAGGCATTTGGATTTTGAGAAGGGGAGGGAAGTCAGGACAAAAGCCCCCCAAAATCTCCCTGTTCTGTTTTCACGTTATTAAGTTTTATATACAGTCTTCCTTTTAATTTTATTTCAAATAGATCAATTTTATTTTTATATCACAGTTTTAGGATTTTGTGAATACTAGGTTTTTTGTAAATTGTTTCTTGTTTACTTTTTCACTTGTCAAAGCATTTTTATGGAGAAGACCTACCTACACTGTTTGAAAATGCACTAATTTTAGTCACTTTTTTTTTTTTTGTGGTACGTGGGCCTCTCACTGTTGTGGCCTCTCCCGTTGAGGAGCACAGGCTCCGGACGCGCAGGCTCAGCGGCCATGGCGCATGGGCCCAGCTGCTCCGCGGCATGTGGGATCTTCCCGGACCGGGGCACGAACCCGTTACCCCTGCATCAGCAGGTGGACTCTCAACCACTGCGCCACCAGGGAAGCCCCACTATTTTTTTTTTTTAATTCGTTTTTTTTTTTTGCGGTACGCAGGCCTCTCACTGTTGTGGCCTCTCCTGTTGCGGAGCACAGGCTCCGGATGGGCAGGCTCAGCAGCCATGGCTCATGGGCCTAGCCGTTCCATGGCATGTGGGATCTTCCTGGACCGGGGCACGAACCTGTGTCCCCTGCATCGGCAGGCGGACTCTCAACCACTGCGCCACCAGGGAAGCCCTAGTCACTATTTTTTCAGGTGTCATTTGACATACCACTTCTTGTGGCTATGTGGTCTTGACCATTTAAGTGACTTTTTAAAATTATTTCAGATTGATTGAAGTTTACATGATCCTTGAAGACAACATAATTTATTAGATTCTTTATTAGTCACTGTTAATTGTATCTCATGAAGTCATATTTGAGAATCTTCTAAAAATTATTTTTAACCTGATAGCAGGGCATGGGACTCCAAAAAACATAGTAAATATACTAGCATTCTTCACTTTCTCTCCACTGTTTTAGCTAATCATTTGAAGAATTTCACTAATAGCAACTATTTTTTAAAAATTGCTGCAAATAAATATTAGCTAGTTAAATTCCATTAAAAAAATTTTCCCTTCTCTTTGCTCTCTGCTTGATTTATTCATATTCCTGTGTCTTATTTGGTGTAAGGCAGTGTTTTTATAATGAGAAATTTGATTCTCAAGCTGTGTTAGTCTAGATGACAGTAAAACCTTAAAATCTGAGGGAAAAGTCCTAAATTCCCATTTCTGTAATTGCCTTAAATTTATTTTGCAGAATAATTTAAACCATCCCATGTAATATGATTTTTTTGTCCTATAATTTTATTAATTTTTCTGTGACAAGGAAATGCATTATAGACTTCAGTATGAAATAATTTGTGGTCCAATTCTACAATAATTTTAACCAATATTTATTTAGTAAGTGTCTATTTATATGAGGCACTTAGTATGCAAAAACTGTTAGCATAGTGTATTCAAAAGAACATTCAGAGGGACATTGATGTTAATTACACCTGTACACAAATCTGAGTTCTGTCACTTACTAGCATTGTTACCCTGACAAATAACTTAAATCTTTCTGAGCCCTAGTTTCTTCACTTACAAAAACTAGAGTTGCAGTATCTATTATGTAGGGTACCTGTAAGGGTTAAATGAGATTATGTATATTAAGTTCTTAGCCACAGGCATTAATTTTCCTTCTCTAGGTGGTAGGGAGGATACAGAAAGGAATCGAAATTATCTTTATCTCAAAGATTTTACAAAGATTTGGAGAGACTTGTGAACAGTTGCAAGGTGGAATTAATTGCTGTGATAAATCTATAAACGTGATGTGCTTTGTGTGTGAGTTCAGGTAAAGAAAGTGCAGCTAAACAATAGGTTCCTTTTCTGATATTAATGAGAATCCATGAGAGAGTTGTATAACAGTATTTTGAAGAATCCAATGAAATGGCTGGGGAAGAGGTTTCACCCATCCATTGTCTATCTAGCACAATAGGAAAATGTAATTTGCTATAATATAAAATGACTTAAATGTGGTCATTAACTCAAATTCTTTTCAATTGGCCATTGTAAATCCATCCCTACTTAATTTACAGTTTGGGTTTTAATGTGTTTTTTATAAAGCAACTACTTTTCTCTCCCCAACTACCACTATTATAGCAATTCACAGAAACATAGATGATTACTGTAATAATAAATGTGTCAGATGGAGAGTGAGATACATCCAAATACAACAACCTTTGATCCAACCTTATCAATAAGCTCAAAGAAGTAAGACAGTTTATCAGTGGTTCTCAACCTTTGCCGTATAGCAGAATCACCTATCAGGCTTTAAGAAAATCACCCCAACCCACTGAATATGAATATCATGGGATGGAGCTTTGGCATCTGTATAATTTTTAAAATTCTACAGGTGATTCTGATGTAAAACCAAGGTTGAGCTCTCTATGTGTAACTGTCCACTTGAAGCAGATTTTGTTTGTGTCCTAGGGAGTTGTCAAAGGGAGTTGTTGGTTTGAGGGGTTTTTATTTGGAGGGCAGAGAGGAGTCTTATGCCCTCCATTAAAAGTTCTTTGTGATATACTCTCAAATAGAAAATTTCCTTTTGGCAGACCTGATTAAAGACTGATAAGGTTTACGACTAGCAAGCATTTATCTCATTGTTCCATCTTAACCTTTCCTGAGTGGATTCAAATGAGAAACTTTATTTAGGGAAATAACATTTATTTAGTACAGAAGGAAAGGTAAGGGGGGAAAAAAGAGAAAAATCTTAACAGAGAGCACACTTTATTATGTTCTCTCCACACAATAAATTTTGCAAATTAAAAAAAGTTATTTTGATAGTTAATATGCTTGATGTAGAAAATTGGAGAATTCAAAGAAAAATAAAGCTTCTGAAACTTCACTACCCATTATTATCATTTTTATATTGCTGTATTTCCTTTCTTCCCAGACATTTTACATAATAATATCCTAAAAAATACGGACAGAACACACATATACCTACACCCAAAACATACGTTGTACACAGTATCATCTCTTGCTTTTTGCCACAGGGGCGATTTAAAAAAAAAAATTCAAGTGCTCTGATTTTTCTAATAAACATTGCCATTTATTATGTGGTTATAGTAGTATTATCTTTGTTGTAGATTATAGAGTAACAGCCTCCAAAGATGGTTAAGAGTTTGTGTCAGATCATCTATATCAGTAACCTTTTTGTATTTTATTTTCCCAACATTTTATGCTGAAAACTTCCAAACATATAGAAAAATTGAAATAATAAAGTGAACACCTGTACACCTTCTACCTAGACTCAAGTTTGAACATTTTACCATATTTGCTTTCTCTCTCTCTGTGTATACATACATGACTTTTTTTTTTTGACTGAACCTTTGACAGCCAATTGCAGATATAATATTTTAGCTGTAAATATTTTGGCATGCAGCTCTTGAGAACGAGGACATTTTTCTGTATACATAAACATAACATTATTTTACCTAAGAAAAGTGATAATAAATTTAATATCTAATATTGAGTCCAAATTTTCCCAGTTGCCCATAGAATGACTGTTATAATTGTTACATGGTCTAGTCCAGTTGTTACCAGTCAAGCACATTAAGCAAGCCTTTAATGAAGCTCCCAATTTTTTTTCCCATTAACACTGAATATGAAGAGTCTAAGCCAGCTTTTTATAGGATGTCCTACATTCTGGATCATATGATTGTTTCCTTGTGGTGCCCTTTCACGTGATTCTTTATTCCCTGTTTTCCTGTAAATTGGGAATTAGCTTTATTAGAGTCATATTAAACATTTTTGGCAAGAACACAGGACATAACTTTGTACTCCCTAACGCATCACATCAGGAGTCACATATTACAAGGTTGACTTGCTTTTAGTCTGTCAGCATATCAGTATGATCAGCTTGGATATTAGAGCTTGTTCTGTAAACAAGATTAAGTAGCTACTATTGTAGAAACCTGCAGGTTTTACGAAATTCAATAAAATATAAAAGAATTGAGTAGTTTAGTATTCATATCTTATTATAATGATTAAAATGATTGTCTATTTTTAATCTAGAGATGTTTTTAGTAAAATATTTAAAGACAAAAAGTAAATAGAAATTTTATCCAGAGAAGCTTTACAATTCCCGCAAAATCTAGTTTAAATTTATATAATTTTACATTTTGTATCTCCTCTCCTTCCTGTCATTTAGCAGAAATGAAGAATCTAATGGCTTGCTTTTCTGTCCTTTCCTATTGCTTTAAACACTAATTTCCTTTTGTACTAAATATTTATAGCCGCCAATTATTGTTTTTTTAATTAAGTAAGTCAGTTTTAGGAGATGCTTGTGTTGCTGTTGAATTTTAATAGCCAAGTAAATATCAGATTAAGCTTCAAATATCGATGTGGAATAAAACATAAACTAGTTCATGATCATTTGCTAAAAATAACTTGAGGTATTTCAATTGGAAATTTTGTTAATTGACACAAGTAACACTTGATACTTATTTAACGAAATGTTCTCGTTCTTAGACTATATTACTCATGGTAGAGAAATGAGTGTTTTGCTGTGATATGTTATGAAATACATGTGATATCCTAGTTTGTCTACTGACACTGGGGTCTTGAATCTTAAAAAAAGGCCTCCGATGAAGCAGAGGAAAGTGGATCACAGGGGAAATTGGTGGAAGCTCTCAGGCAAATGAGAATTAATCATAGGGGAAACTACCGACAACTTCTGGAGGAGATGCTGACTAGTTACAGGCTAGCTAAAGTAGAGGGAGAAGAAAACCCTGCTGAACAAGCTGCTACAGCTACTTCTTCGAACAGTGATGCTGGAAACCCAGTGACAATGCAGGAAAGCCATACCGAATCAAAAAGTGATCTTGCTGAATTAGACAGCTGTACTGAAGATGCAGGGACAAAGATGAGTGGTGAAAAACTATGACTTTACTTTGTGGTAATATTTTTGTGATCTTTGATTTGATGGTTTTTACTTAGGAAGTATAATGTATGCATTTATATAACCGTTTTGTTATTTGAATCTTGGTAAACTAGTTTTATTATAGTCATATAGCCTTGTTTTTTCAGAAGGCCTTTGCATACATCTTTATCAGATAGCTTAAAATTGGCTATTTAGAGTACTTTGAATTTAATAAAATTATGTCATTTCATATTGTATGCCAGAAATGAGGCTACCAGTTATTAAAGTCAGTAGTTAAATTCATACTCAATAGGATTAGAGATTACCAATTAGCAAGATTACTTTACGTTGTGGAAGAACTTGTTAATGTAGAATTATACTGCTTCACGTATTAGTACACTCATAGTTAACTTTGTAATAAATTTATGTTTTCTTTAGTAATTTTAGTTCTTCAAAGAATGGCAGATGCTGGCCTGTAATTTCTTTTTTCAAGGATGATAATTTGTGTGTTCTTTGACTTGTTTATATTTTACATCTCTGTGGTTTTATTTTTTAGTAGTTCTGAGGTACTGGATGTGTGGTTATTTTTCCTTTCTCTGTATTCTTTATGAAACATAATTTTTGAAAAACCTATGTATTACTCATACAGCTTTGGTTTGTATATTCTGTATAGCCTAACTACATACATCAAAATGTATGTCAACCAAGTGTTTAGAATGAAATTATAAGTGTTTAAGTCCAAATAAAGCATGTGATGTGGAATAACCTATGCATGTTGTACTTATTTTTAAATTAATTTTTTGAAAACAACCAGGTTTGGTATATTGGAAAAATACTCATTTGAATTTCATTTGTATGTATATAAAATTTAGAAAACTTTGGCTAGGTGTGGTTTCCATTAATTAAAAGGAAAAAATTTTTGAGAAGTCTTGCTTACTCAAAGTAAATCTATTCTGTTTCTTATCCCATTTTTGTGATACAAAATATTAATCTTTGGACAGAATGGACACATGTAGACATGTCAGAAAATTGCCGTGATGAGCTTTTTAAAGATTGTAAGACTGAGTTTTGCTATAAGTATTCATCAGATATAAATGCAAGAATCATAAGATATTTTAAATAGTGGCACATATGAATTTGGCTTTTGTTAAAATGAATTTTTAAAATACAGATGACTCAGTCACATGGGAATATTTTTAAAAACAATTATTTTGTGTATGTAGAACATTTTAACTTATCTTTTTCATGTTTTATATTTATCATGTGTCTAAAGTTGCTTAAGGTACCATAAATTGAAACTTTGGAACCTTCAGATGTAGCTGATGTTTTGATCTATTTTTCCAATGCCAGAATATTTTAAAGTGGTTTGAGAAAGAGGAAGGCATTTGGTGGAAAGGGGAGAAAAAACCCAACCAGTTATCTATGTCTATGTTAGATCCATGTGTGTATACACACAATAAACAGTACACACACCTCTATGTTAAAAATTACCTTTTCAAACAAAGAAAGGAAGGTAACTTGTTCATCTAATTTTGTTTTCTTTTGAAGTTCAATCCAACCTGGAAGTGGTGTAGGTAAATAATAATAATATTCTTCCTTTTCTCTTCCTGTAGGGTGCTGGAGATCTAGAAGACCCATGGTAGCCTTATAAGCCTTCTAAAATGCTTTTGATTCTGAAAATTGGGGGAAAAAAACTTTTAATCACAATTTTCTTCAGTACAAGGGAAAAAATATTCTTGTGGATTCCCAGCGTTTTGTGATATGAGCAGAAAATCATTAGCATTTCCCATCATTTGTTCATAATTGTGTTTTCTGGTAATTGCCACTTGTAGCATTGCCTGTACTACAGTATTTTTTGCCAACCTCAGGCATACTGCTTACATCTATATTGAACTTTTGACCCTAGAAACCAATGGAGTTATTTCACCACAAATAACGAATATGCCTGAGGTGCATGGGAATATAGTTAGCTGTACTCTGAAGATACATTATGTGTTTTTTTTTTTTTTAAAACAAGACACACAACATATAAGCATGTAAGAGTAAAGAATTGTATGAGATGTTCCTTTTTTCAGTTCACCAAGTTGGAAGCCTTTTGCAGCTCTGTGACTTAAAATTTCATTTGAGCAATTTACTATAGGATTTATATTTATTATTAATTGTTATTTAATTTTTTTCCAATTTTACCTGTATTACCAAACTGGGTTCTCCAATAATGTCCAAATTGTAATGTTGCCTGCTTCAAGATAAAGTGTATTTGGCAATAATATTATAAACCTTTACAAATTTTATGCATGTACCTACTACATCCTTCAACTCTCACTAGAAAAATCTCTTGAAACCAAATGGATTAATTTATGGCTATTTATAATTTGCTTTGACATCTCACTGCTGCAAATTTTTTTAAATGAGATTTGCCTTTATAATGTAAATTGTGATTTTTGTTTTACATGTGGGTTTCTATAGTTTTAATTTTTCAGCTTTTAAGATACAACAAGTTTTGTGTAATTTGGTATAATTTTTAATTGTTTACGTTATTTTAAAAGCTCAGAATATCACACTGAAATGACTATAAATACATTTAAAATTATCTATTTTAGATCTAAGGAAATATTACAGAGATATTTTCATGGGTTCAGTAACCTTTCATTTTATAACATTGGGCACGGTACGGAGTGGCTGTCACATAAGGTACTTGAAGATTATTAGTTTAATTCTATTTTTACAATAACCTTGAATCCTTGAATTCTTTTGAGTTTTGCATGTATCCAGTTAATGCTGAACATGAAGAGTGAAATATTTATCTAAAAGAAGCTATTGGGTTAGGAGAAGCAATGAATGTATCCATTTGTACATGGTTTACATGTTGTGGATGCTTTGTAAACATTTTCTATCTGTTTAAATTGTGTTTCAGCAGGATGTAATTGCCCTTGTGTGTAGTTAAAATGAGTCATCATCTGGTCCTGTGTGAAATGGAATTCATGGTATTTTCTGTAACATTTTCCTGAAGCTGTTTCTGGAGAGCCACACATTTGAATACAGCTTTCTTGATCATTTGATTTATTGTACACCTGATTTTTGGTCTAAAAAGGAATTATTGCCACAACATATTTTATTTATTCTTTAGATTTTAGCCTTGTAAGTTGAAGTGCTTTACATGATAATGTTAAAAGCTGTTTGTCCCTTGACTGGGTTTGGGGGGTTGTTAAAAGCTAGGGAATGAAGAATGCAAAATGGTTTGTTGTTCAAACTGTCCACTCTGATCCAACCCTGTACTGATAGTACCTTTCCAGTATGATATTGTGATGTTTCATACAATGCAGTGAACATAACCAACTTGTTACCTAAATAAAGAATTGATAAAAACAGTGTGACATATTACTATTTCATATGATATTTAAAAATAAAAGTCCAGTTTTGAATGTTATTTTAAACATTTTATATAGTTAGAATATTTATTAGGAAAAATTTCATACAAAACCATGTAGATGAATTATAATTCCAAGGAAGAATTAACCAAACTCTAAAGGACAATACTAAGTAACCCCTTATCCACTCCAAAAACATTTTTTATACTACTTAAAAAAATCTTTTTTAGGGGGTTTGGTGGCCCTGGAAATATAAATAATGGGTGAGTTAGCAAAAGAAAAACCCATATTCAGTACTTATTAATCTGAATTCCCTAGTCTAGCTGTTCTCAACCATTTTGGTATCAGGACCCATTTATATTTCTAAAAATGCAAGATCCCAAAGAACTTTTGCTTTTGTGGGTTATATCTGTTGATACTTATTGTATTAGAAGTTAAAACCAAGATTTTACATTACCTGTTAACATAAATAGCATTGTTTTATGAAAATAATTATTTTGTAAACAATTTAGTGTGAAAAGTAGCACTGGTTTTCATTTTTGTAAATCCTTTAATGTTGTACTGGATTCTGCTTCTGCATTCAATTTGTTGCAATGTGGCACTGTGTTAGAAGTATATGAAGAAATCTGGCCTCACACAAATATGTATTGAAAGAGAGTATTTTAATAGCTTCAGATAATTGTGGATATTCCTCTTTGATACATTATCAAAACTTCGGAATGGGTAGTTTCTTGAAGGTTAGTTGCAGTGTGAAATCTGAAACTTTATCAGTCAGTTTTGTTCTCTGGTAAATTAAAATCCATTTGATCTATCTTGCAGTGTGAATAGTAGATCTTTGACTTTTGCATGATTTTATAATATCATGCATTGGTCATTTGGAAAATACTGGTTCATTGAATTATGCAGTTCTTTAGAACATTGACATCTTATTATGCTATGTTTATAATGTTAATATAACTGATCTCATCAGAAAAATCTTTTAAGTAATAGAAAGCTGTCAAGCTCACAGTGATGGATACAGATTTTTCAAAATTCTAACTTTGATTTGAAAGGGGAAATTTTATCATTGGCAACAAATATTGTCAGTTGTTTTTCTTAAGTGACAGGGCTTTCTTCATTTCAGAGAAAATGTCTGCTGAACAACCATAGTCTGTGAGTCATTCTTTCAAGTAAAAACAGTTTTCATGAAAAGTGGCTACTAGTTCAGCACACATCTCAAATAATCACATAAGAGGCAGCCATCACACTTCAGCATGCTATATAGCCAGTACTTCTCATTTCATCATATAGGATATTAAAAAGATGTGTACTCAAGGGTAGAGGTGTAACGAAATTTTTACTGCTAAAGAACATTGTTAACTGAAATTGACTAGTTTGATGCTACTTTTTTGGTTCATGCTGGGGTGCCTATAGTTTTGCCCACCATTTCTTTTGCACAGTCAGTGCAAATGTCAGTACTTTGAAAAAGAATAAGTATTAGTATTATTAAGAAAATCGTTTTGATTTCTTGGACCTCCTTGAAAGGTTCTCTGGGACCCCCAGACTTTCAGAGTTGCTGCCTCATCCTTTTGGGCAACTTGACAATGTCATTTATTCCAAATATTAGTGTCATAGTAAGTGAATCTTAAGACATACAGATCTGACATAAAATTTACTTGGGGGAGAGAGGTGGTGTTTATATGTTTACTGTTGCACTGATACTTAGCAAGATAAACAAGGTGGAGGCTTTAATATTGTGGGGTTTTTTTCTCCCAGAAAATTCCTATGATGGGTTTCAACTTGGAAAACTCATGACTTAAGATTGTTTAACAGTAGAGTTTGATTTTTGTATGGCATATATTTGAATTATTTAAATCTTTTAAGAGGTCTTCAATTATTGTAGATTTATGTTATTTCTTTGAGAAGGTCTCACTTCAATATTGAATTTTTAAATTCATATTTTAAATAAAGTCATTTTACCATGACTGAGATGTCATTTCAGGTGGGCCAGATAAAGACAGGACTTTTTTAATGGTGATTAAGTGGGTCAGGGTTTTATGCTGAATTTTTTTTGTTGTTAGATTTTAAAATTTTCTGAACATTCAACAAGGTTGGAGAAAGTTACCATGGAAGTGTTTTTTTTTTTTTTTTAAAGCACTCTTGGGAATTTCCTGGGGGTCCAGTGGTTAGGACTCTGCAGTTCCACTTGAGGGGGCATGGGTTTGATCCCTGGTTAGGGCGGACAAAAAAGAAAAAGCACTCAATTTCTGTTACACATTTCTTGCCCAGTTATGAGGCATGGTAATTATAATATTTACTTAAGATACTTATTACTTGACTTTTTGTGTTTAAGTGTGTTTGGATAGCGAAGAATGACTGCAACTCTCTTTTCTCCCTAAGCCAGGTTTATTCTCAGATGTGTAGGATTCAGTCGGGTCTTGTCTTTTCATGGTCTGTCAAGCAATTTATGTTGCTTGAGTTAAACTGAGTTTTTATTCAGCTTCAGTCATTGAAGTTAACCTGAAGATGTCCACTGAATTTCTTTTGCTAGCCAAATCTTAGATTGCATTTTTAAATGACATCTTGTATTTATATTTCTTCTTCCAAATTGCCTTTATTTGTATTTTGAAATTAGTCTGGCTTGATAAGGGAAAGCATTTGATAAAGATTTTAGGACACATTCTGTTTTGGGTAGCTAAATAGTATTATTGAAAAAATACCATGTGATTTTCACATTAAAACAATACACAATGCGTAAAATCTGTAAGATAGTCAAAAGCTAATGTAATCATTAAGACTAGAATTTAAGTTATTTCAAAGCAATCCTGAGAGTTACTTTTGCAAATAAATTATTAGGTGCACATTATAACAATTTGCATTGTCTTTTTGTTTTTGGTTTTTTTTGGCCACACCATGTGGTTTACGAAATCTCAGTTCCCTGACCAGGGATTGAACCTGGGCCCACAGCAGTGAAAGCACCAAGTCCTAACCACTGGACTGCCAGGGAATTCCCATGCATTGTCATTTTTTTATGCTCAATTGCTGTGTAAGATTTTTTTTTTTCTATTCAACTTTGGGGATTATTCTGTAAACCTTAATGAAAATGCTAAGCAAGTGTTTATTTTTGCCCATTGTTCTGGTGACTTATGTATGTTACATTGTAATTGGAAGTAAAACAGTGTAGCTACTAATACAGAGTAAGTTGCTTTTCAGGAAGCATCACTACTGATTCTCGCTTCTTGCTGGCTTTCCTGGCAATGGTATCTCTCTCCCTTATTTTCTTTTTTAAAATTAATTAATTAATTAATTTTTGGCTGTGTCGGGTCTACGTTGTTAGGCATGGGCTTTCTCTAGTTGCAGTGAGCGGGAGCTACTCTTCGTTGTGGTGTGCAGGCTTCTCATTGCAGTGGCTTGTTGCAGAGCACGGGCTCTAGGCACGCGGGGTCAGTAGTTGTGGCTTGCGGGCTCTAGAGCGCAGGCTCAGTAGTTGTGGCATACGGGCTTAGTTGCTCCGTGGCATGTGGGATCTTCCCGGACCAGGGCTCGAACCTGTGTCCCCTGCATTGGCAGGTGGATTCTTATCCACTGCACCACCAGGGAAGTCCTCTCCCTTATTTTCTGTTTGTTTTATTCTATTTGGCAAACATTTCTGTTAACTATGTACATTGTTTCCCACTCAGACATAACTGGTAACTGTGCTCTTCTAATTCAGGAGTGAGGGGGTGCATGATCTTGGTGTTAAGAGATTAGTTATTTCTTTTATCTCTTAGTGTCCACAGCTCCAGTGGAGCACAAAAGAACCATAACTTATTATACATGGGTAGAAGAATCAAAGGTTTGGGATTTTTTCCCGCCTTGACTAAAATCCCTACTCTATAATATTGGCAATATTCATCTTTAGTGATTATACATCAAATGTATTCTTACTCTTCCCATATAATATCCACCTGCAATTAAAATACTTGGGCATGTATATGAGGTGAAGAACACCAGTGCAATCCAAGAAATACTCAAATATATGTGTCTGATAGCTTCTTTCCCTTTCCTGGGTTGTTTATGCTTATTTTCACCTGTGCACTCATTATGAAGAGGTGGTTTTGCTTCATTTCTAAGTCTTGGAAGACATGAAGTGCAATTTATTTTGACAGTGTTCCACAGTAACATTTAAAAGACCATGAAGTTTATTTTCATGAGGTTTTGCCTATGAATAAGCATCTTATAAGTAAATTGATATAGTATAAAGCTTGTAGATATTTATATTTAATATTTGTTATTAAAGCTAGTCTTAGAGGGACTTCCCTGGTGGCTCAGTGGTTGAGAATCCGCCTGCCAGTGCAGGGGACACGGGTTTGAGCCCTGGTCCGGGAAGATCCCACATGCCACAGAGCAACTAAGCCCGTAAGCAACAGCTACGGAGCCTGCGCTCTACAGCCTGTGAGCCACAACTGCTGAGCCCACCGAAGCTTGCGCACCTAGAGCCCATGCTCTGCAACGAAGAGTAGCCCCCACTCGCTGCAACTAGAGAAAGCCCATGCGCAGCAGTGAAGACCCAACGCAGCCAAAATTAAATTTATTAAAAAAAAATTAGTCTTAGATAAGACTGGTTATAATTATTGTAGCACTTTGATGCTATTGAAATATACTCCTGAATATAAAGTCAGTGGATTTGTTATAGTTTCTTTTGGAATCTACAAAGCTTTTCATGAAGAGTTCACATTTTAAAATTATGTATAGTCAAAAATAAGCTAATAGTCTTGAGAATTTTCATGTAGTTTAATCTCTCCCTAAAATGCTATGATTACTAGAAGAAGTTTTAGGGTACCGGTTCTCCAGAGTGGTTCTGCTTTTTTTCTGTTATTTGTTGGGATTCCCTCTAAGATTTCATTTGAATAAAGGTTCTTTGAAAAGTTTGAAAATCCGTAGACTCAGAGAGTGTATACGTGACTTGGGCAAAGGAAACAAGACATTACTCTTTTACAAGAAAGGAAACTCGATAAGAACAGTGTTTGAGCTGTGAACAATATTTACAGGCTTTGATTTGGTGATCTACCTAAGTATTGTTATTCAACTATATTTATAAAGGTGGGGGAGGAGGTGTTGGGTTGGAGCAAGAGTCAGCTACACAGCCACATACCACATTTGGTTAGCTTTGATTTTTCAGGGAGTATTTTGGGGGAGGAAAGGGTGTTACTCCCAGCGTCAGATTTGAATTTATCTGCTCACATTAGTACCTCTACATCCCACTCTTCCATAAAACAAGCTAATGGTTCAAAAAATAAACTGGTGTAGTATTCCTTTGTGTGACCACACCACAATGTACTTATCCGTTCCCGCATTGAGAGAGATTTAGATTATTTGCAACTTTTTAATATTTAAAAAACGAATGCAGTGGGCATCCTGGCATATGTCCCTTGAGCACGTGTACTAGTGTTTCTCTAGTATTTGCCTAGAAATCAAATTACTGGGATATAGAGTATGCATATCTTCAAGTTAATATTGCAAATGCATTATACCAAAGGTGTACTAACATACTTTCACTAGAAATGTATGAAGATTTCTGTTCCTCTGTCCCTCCATATCCTCAGTAACACTAAGCAAATATTGTTAGGCTTTAAATTTGCCAGTCAGTTGAATGTGAAATAATATCTAATTTGCATTTACAATTACATGTGAGGCAGACATCTTTTCCTGTATGTGTTGGCCATTTGAGTTTCCTCTGAATTGAATGTACATGGCTTTTACCCATTTTTCTTTGGGGTTGTTGTTTTCTCATTTATTTGTAGTTTTTTTGTGTGTAGTGAGGATACTAGTTCTTTGTTACATGTTTTGCAAAACCCAGTCTTTATTCTTTTACTTTGTGTATGGAGTTTTTTGTTATTTATCCATCTTTTTCTTTATGGTTTGTGTTATTGTCTTAAGAAGTCATTGTCATCTCAGGTTCTGTATTCTCTGTTTTCTTTCAGGAATTTTAAAGTCTTCTTCCCACCTCCCAAGCACATATATTTAGATTTTTATTTCATCCTGAACTTACTGTTGTATATGGTATGAAATAAAGAATCCTTTCTTTTTGTTTTGCAAACAGGTTAATTGTGCCAATACCATGCCAGCCCTGTCCAATACCAATTTCCCATATGTATATGATCCATTTCTAGTTTCTAAGTTCAGTTCTATTGTCTTTTTGTCTAATGCTATGCAAATATGATACCATTTTAATTACTGTAGCCTCATAAATGCTGATACCTGGCAGGCATGCATTGTCTTCATCTTATATAAACCTAGTTACTTTTAATAAAAATGCAATCAATAATCTACATTCTCTGATTCTTAGTAGCCTGCATCCGTTTTGGGGATCTAATACTGAAAACTGTTCACCTTACCTATGAAAATTACTTTGTGTGTTCCTGTTGCATATTTACATTTTATTTATTTTTGGCTGCATTGGGTCTTCATTGCTGCGCACGGGCTTTCTCTAGTTGTGGTGAGCGGGGGCTTACTCTTCGTTGCGGTGCGTGGGCTTCTCATTGTGGTGGCTTCTCTTGTGGCGCACAGGCTCTAGGCACATGGGCTTCGGTAGTTGTGGCCCTCGGGCTCAGTAGTTGTGGCGCACAGGCTTAGTTGCTCCATGGCATGCAGGATCTTCCCAGACCAGGGATCGAACCCACGTCCCCTACATTGGCAGGTGGATTCTTAACCACTGCACCACCGGGGAAATCCCGTATATTTACATTTTAAACTGTAGCATGGTATCACATCCATCACTCTGACCACCTTCCTTCCCTATAAGGTTGGACCAGTAAGAGTGCCCTGGCATGCTCTGTTGGAGCTTAAGGCAAAAGGAAAATTAAGTAATAATTGTTACTTTAAATTTTTTGATATTTCGTGCGTCATGGTTTTTGCATTCATTTTGATTCTTTTAACTGTTGGCATTAAAATATTTATCTTGATTACCGAAATTAGGCACCCCTTATATTTTGTCTCCAAGGCAAGTGCCTCACTTGTATCACCTTAGCCCCAACTGATAAATATGTTAATTCTTGGGCCTTTGAAGTGACTGTCTCTAGACAGTTTTCCTGTTTAAAGGCAGACATTACCACAGAGGAATAACTCTCCCTACTAGTCCTCTTTAGCATAGATCAGTTTTTTTTCCTGCGGCACTTAGAGAAATGGGGGAAAGGCTGGTATAAGAAGAGAATCCTGTGCTCCAGAAGTGGCTAGTTGCTACTGACTTTGCTTCCTTTGGCAGTGAGCCATCTTTTTATAGTTTGAAAACATAATGCTGAGGGAAATAGCAAGTTCCAAAAGGATGTCATTTATGGAAAAGCTTAAATCTCCAAAATATATTGCTAAGTGAACTTTTAAAAAAAATATTTTAGTATCTTTGAAATTGAGAAGTGTCTTAAGTCAGTGGCATCTTACAATTGCCATTGGCTAGGCAGCTGTCATGGCATAGTTGCACCAACTTGTCATAACTGTTCATATTTTAATTTCATAATTAGGTTTTGTCAAAGTCTAAGTCTTAAAAACCTCTGTTACAATAAGTATAAAATAATCCTAAGTGTTATTAAAGAGTTGTTTCATGGTTTAATTGGCAGCATTTTTTCTTAGTTATACATAAAGGAATGGTGCGTAAAATAATGAAATCTTAAAGTTGATGGAGCATGATACATAATTTATAGACACAATATGTATAAAACATGCATGGGAAAAAATACACATTAATTTAGGACAGTAGTTACTTCAGTAGCATTGGGAAGTGTGAGAGTTTTATTTTCTCCTCCCTCAAAAATAAAGTTATAAAAATGTTAACATCTGTTAAATCTGAGTAGTAAGGGTGTCTTACATTCTTTTATGTAATTTTCTGTATGTTTGAATTTTTAATCAAACTTTGAATTAAAAAATAAAATACAGAAACTAAATGAATTCAGTTGTTCTGGTTTGCCTTCCAGGAAGCAGACACTAATTTATAATCCCAAAAATATACAACAATAATGCTCATGTTTTCTGCTTTCTTGCCAGTATTGCACATTGCCAATCTTGTGGGTAAAATATTGTTATTTGTGATTTTCTTGATTTAATTCTCAATTATTTGATTACTAGTGTGATTGAATTTTTTTCTAATTTTTTTGGTAATTGTATGTCTTATCAAAGCTTGTTCACATAAGTTGCTTATTTCTGTTAACACATTGATCATTTTTTATTGATTTGTGAGAGCTCTTTATGTATTTAGGAAATTAGCCATTATTGTTACATATGTCACAAATTATTTTCCTGAGTTTACCAGTTGCCTTTCAATACTGTTTGTTTGTGTGTTTGTTTGTTTAAGGATGTCGAGGCATGGATGGGACCAAACAAAACACATCTAACTGATACTGACACCTCCTAATTCCTGAAAAGCTACAAGCTCAATGACAGGATTTTTCCCCAGAAAATCTTATATCATGCTGCTCTGTGTCTGTGCTTTTTCTTACAAATAACTTATTGTTTCTATGCCAGCTTTTCCTATAGGCAGAATAAAGGCTTTCTAATCACTGCGATTGGAGAGTCACTAGAGAGAGCTAAGATGCTGTCATCTGAAGAGTACTGGATAGTTCAACTTGGTCAAAAATAATTATCTTTTATTCTCCATATGCTGTTTTAAGAATAGAGTGGGGTGTATTTTTTGTTTTACTTTTTTAAAAAAAATTGAAGGAAAGTTTACATGAAGTAAATTGCAAAGATCTTAGGTGTTCAATTTAATGAGTTTTGAGAAGTGTCTCTTGATTTTTACATTCAATAGTTTTAGAATTTTATCATTTTCTTTAACAGTTTGAACCTTCAGTTGTATACTTAGACAGCCTTTTCACATTCTGAGTAAGTATTTACATATATTTTCTTTTACGATTTTGACCTTTTTATTGTAAATATATAATACAAATAGAACTTACTTGGAGTATTACTATAGTGCAAAAATCTAATGTAATATTTTCCATTATTCCCTCAGTAGCTAATACATAAGCCAGTCTTTTTTGTTTGTTTGTTTTCCCATTGTCTTTTTTTTAGTTTTTACAGGTTTTTTTATTGAGGTATGATTGACATATAACATTATATTTCAGTTGTACAACATAACAATTCAATATTTGTATATATTGCAAAATGATCACCAAAATAACTCTAGTTAACATCTGTCTGCATATATAGTTACAATTTTTTCTAACGATAAGGACTTTTAAAATTTACTCTTTGCAACTTTCAAATAGGCAATACAGTATTATTAACTATAATCACCCTCCTGTACATTACATCCTCATGACTTTTTTTTTTTAACATCTTTATTGGAGTATAATTGCTTTACAATGGTGTGTTAGTTTCTGCTGTATAACAAAGTGAATCAACTATACATATACATATATCCCCATATCTCCTCCCTCTTGTATCTCCCTCCCACCCTCCCTATCCCATCCCTCTAGGTGGACACAAAGCACCGAGCTGATCTCCCTGTGCTGTGTGGCTGCTTACCACTAGCTGTTTTACATTTGGTAGTGTATATATGTCCATGCCACTCTCTCACTTCATCCCAGCTTACCCTTCCCCCTCCCCATGTCCTCAAGTCCATTCTCTACATCTGTGTCTTTATTCCTGTCCTTCCCCTAAGTTCTTCAGAACCTTTTTTTTTTTTTTAGATTCCACATATATGTGTTAGCATACGGTATTTGTTTTTCTGTTTCTGACTTCCTTCACTATGTATGACAGTCTCTAGGTCCATCCACCTCACTACAAATAACTCAATTTCGTTTCTTTTTATGGATGAGTACTATTCCATTGTATATATGTGACACATCTTCTTTATCCATTCATCTGTCTATGGACACTTAGGTTGCTTCCATGTCCTGGCTATTGTAAATAGAGCTGCAGTGAACATTGTGGTACATGACTGTGTTTGAATTATGGTTTTCTCAGGGTATATGCCCAGTAGTGGGATTGCTGGGTCATGTGGTAGTTCTATTTTTAGTTTCTTAAGGAACCTCCATACTGTTCTCCATAGTGGCTGTATCAATTTACATTCCCAACAACAGTGCAAGAGGGTTCCCTTTTCTCCACACCTTCTCCAGCATTTATTGTTTGTAGATTTTTTTTTTTTTTTTGCGGTATGCGGGCCTCTCACTGTTGTGGCCTCTCCCGTTGCGGAGCACAGGCTCCGGATGCGCAGGCTCAGCGGCCATGGCTCACGGGCCCAGCCGCTCCGCGGCATATGGGATCCTCCCAGACCGGGGCACGAACCCGTATCCCCTGCATCGGCAGGCGGACTCTCAACCACTGCGCCACCAGGGAGGCCCCGTTTGTAGATTTTTTGATGATGGCCATAAGCCAGTCTTTTTTGTTTTACTTATTTGAAAGTGCCCTTTTACTATATATTCTTGTATATACTTGTATTTTTATGGACATTCTGTTTCATTATTTTGTACTGTGTATCAGTATGTCATCTTAATTATCATAGTTTTATTTTACATTTTATCTGGTAGGGAGAGTGCTCCCTTATTAATCTACTTAAACAAAAATTGAATGTTTATTCTTCCAGATGAACTTTTGAATAATTTGGCCAAGATTTCCCTGCCAAATAAAAATCCTGTTAATTTTGAGTTGTTATATGGGTAGATTAATTTGGGGGTCTTTAGCAGAGATGAGTTCCATTCCAGAAAAATGCTACATCTTTCTATTTATACAAGTGTTTTTCAGTGCCCCCAGTAAAGTTTTATCATTTTCTCCATATATTCTACACATTTCTTAATTCCTTATCTTATATTTCTTATTGTGTTATGAATGAACTAATTTGATTCCCATATATATATATTTTTTTAACATTTTTATTGGAGTATAATTGCTTTACAATGGGGTGTTAGTTTCTGCTGTACAACAAAGTGAATCAGCTATACATATACATACATCCCCAAATTTCCTCTTGCGTCTCCCTCCCACCCTCCCTGTCCCACCCCTCTAGGTGGACACACAGAACCAAGCTGATCTCCCTGTGCTATGCAGCTGCTTCCCACTAGCTAGCTATTTTACATTTGGTAGTGTATATATATCCATGCCACTGTCATACAGAGTGAAGTAAGTCAGAAAGAGAGAAACAAATACCGTATGCTGACAGATATGTATGGAATCTAAAAAAATTAAAGGTTCTTCCAATATATTTTTAATTCATACCTTCTTAGTAGACAACTGACTTAATCACTTACAAAAACCATTTCAATTTCTATCATTTCCACCAGATGGCAGTCTTGGGCACATCCACTTGTAAACCTGCTGAGAACTCTGGTGACAAGAAAGGCAGTGGCTGGCAGACCTTACAAGGCCTTAAAAGTACAGGAACAAAAAGGTTTTTTGTAAACATGAAAGACAAGTGAACCCAACATTATGTAATTATAGTGTTTATACTGCTGTTAACATTTAATCTTACAGCCCATTCATTTATGGAGGCAGAGAAGAACATCACTGCACCCTTCAAAATCGTATTTTTCTCTGTCCACGTACGTGTTAAATACCTGTGGCTTCTTGGCAGTACTTTTGCTTTTTTATTCCAGGGACTTTCATGGTTAAAGGCAGGCTTTAATAAATGTCATTATTGTTTCCCTTCTAAAAGCACCATTTAAATCACAAGTTACTGGATTTCTAAATGTTTATGTAAGAGCATCTTGTGACTCTGATTTTATGATGCCCAGATCTCATGTGAGATATGAGGTACAGTGTTTATAGTTAATGTAAAGGGAAATAGGTTTGTAAGTGGCTTATTCTACATGAATACAAATCTTAATAACCCCCTAAATTAGACACTTTTTAGCTTAATTTTGATGACTCCAAAGACCTGCCTTTAGGAATATAGAAGGTAGTGAATTTCTTGATCAGGCAAGGAATTGGCTCAAGTATTTTCTCATAGATGCTTTTTCCAGTGGCCAAAAGAGAGTCCTTTTGGACAACAATACATCATCTAGGTAAGCTCCCCTTTTGTACCTTTTATTACAATTCCATTTGCTAATTTACTTATTTTATATTTCTTATTGTGTTATGAATGAACTATTTTTCTTCCAATATATTTTTAATTCATACCTTCTTGGTATAATCAGGGAGTAGTAATTGACTGACTGAACAGTAACTATGTACATTCCCTTTCTGAGATTTTATTTCCACTCTGAGATTGAAAGGTACGAGAAAGTATAAGAACAAAAAGAACAGGTTTGGTCCTTATGCAAAATGGTATGCCAAGGTTAATTCTTGCTTTTCCAAAGAAAATTGATGTAAATATTCTAGGAGGTAATATAGGAAAAATGTTGACAGACAGTAAATAATTTCTTTTAGGGCAAATCATGAAAAAGTTTCCTTTTTAAATTCCTGATGATTCTAGGATATAGTTATGTGGAACAGCAAATTTCTTTCATGTATTACATGGATTTATTCATGTTTTGTGTGATCTCTGAGAATGAATGTTGAAATGGTCTTAAGGGAATCTCAGCTGTGCAGTAGTTATGCCTAGAGCTTTTGTGTAGTGTACCAAGACATACCTTTAACTAAGACAAGTTGAAATCAGTTAGAATTAGGTTCACGCCACATATTTTCAAATAGTTACGGGTAATCTAAATTATATAAATAAAGCCATAAGTTAAATACACCTGGAAGATTGGCTATGTAAAATTATCTTTGAAAAGGAAGCAATTCCTTTCTAAGAACCCATGTTTGTATATATTATATAATATTTTTTAGGGCTCTTAGCTTTTTCAGGGTGGGACACACATGAATCTGGCAGTTAAGACAGTGTTCCCTATTATAGTATAACAGCATATACAGTACGCTAGTCAAATATCTTTCACAATCAGAAGTTTACACGTCAATGCTGGCTGCTTTAACACTTGGGAAAATTTCACATCAGAAAGCAGCACACTCACAAATGTTTGTCAATTTGAGAGAGAAATTGTGGCCCATAAAGCAAACTCTGAATGTTTTGTAGTTTTACATCCTCAAAAGTTTTAACATAGTAGTTCTGAAGAATTGTCATGTGTGTGTTCTTCAAAGAGAGTAATTTTATAACTGGACAGATCTTTAAATACATATTTATGAAATCTCAAAGTTGGAAAATCCCTGAATACCAGATGGGCCTCTGATCCGATTCTCCAGGGACCAGAATCTACCTCCATTTTGGGGCAGCTCTGCCTGTCCTGGTTGGTTCTGTTTCTTCCTATCATTTGTCTTATGAACCCCTTGGGGCCAAGCATTTAACCACGGCTGTTATGATGACTCCCAGTATCTTCTCTTTTCTGTCACCACTTATTTCACTGATACATTGTGGCTTCAGTTGTCTTTACCATTTACACCCCAATTCTGAAAAGGCTCTAGTTTTCTATATCTTAAAGTATACAACCCAGAACTGAACATTTATAGGTAGTAGAACTGTTGTCTTTTGTTCTAGTTAATGCTCTTCTGTTCTTCTATTTAACACTCAAATACTGAACTAGCTTTTCTGACACCCACGTGAAACTGTTTCAGTCTCTGAGGTTAATTATTTTTACTGCTGTTAATAGTCTTTCCCCATCTTACACTTGTGCAGTTGGTGTTTTGTTTAACCTGCTTTGCAGGACCTTCACTTATTCTAACTTTTCTTGTGTTAGATTTATTAACCTTTTGAAATGTTTTTGGATTCATCTAAGATATATATGCTATCTTACTCTTTTTGGTCACTCCAAAGTTTGATAGGTAAACACTGAGTATTGAATGAAACAAGTCTGAGGACAGTGGCCTGAGAAACTTCTCTTTGATGTGATACGAATTGCCCAATCTATTAATCAGCACCCATTAGGTAAGAATTTCAGCAATTTACTGATTTCATCTATCAGCCCGTTTCTCTCCAAGTTTGTCTATAAGAATATCATGGGATCTTACATTCTTTGCTGAAGCCCTGCATTTCCCAAATGTTAGTCAAGTAACTGCCCCCATAAGTTCATGAAGTTAAGTCAAATCTGTTGGTACGTAGTGAACAATGTTCTCTTCCAAAAGGCTTAAAAAACATTATCATTATAAATAAGGATCTATTCTAGGGCCTTTCCTGGCCTTAGAAGTTGTTGCCATTTTTTACCTCTTCCGAAACTTGGAATGACATTTACCCTTTCTGATATTGTGGCCAACACCCACTCCACACTTCTGTATAACTATAGTGGGCCACCCAGAAATATTCCCAGATTTTCAGTATCATTTCCTTGTTTTCCATTAGCATAAAATAGGAAATCAAGTTCTAATTGGCCCTATCACTTGTGTATAATTCAACTTATTTGGAATTTTCACTTTGACCCTATTCCTGTAGGTCCATGCAAATTTAGGTGTTTATTTTTACTTACGGTTGTATCATTTATATGTTTTTGAGATTCTGAACTTGTTACATTTCTCCCTGTGTAAACTTGTGGTTCTTGTTTTGTTGTTGTTTTACTTCTTTTAGGTACATCTCCCTTTTAATTCTGTATGTATATGATTCTTCAATTTAAAAAGTATTTAAAAAAATAACCCTGGTGCATTTAAAAAAAAAAAGAAATCAAAGCTACAACTTGGCCTACACCCTGAGGCCAAGTGCAGCATGTGGACTGGACAGAAAAGAACAGTGCCACATCCAGAAGATGCTATTCATGTCACAGACATTGGGGCCTCTTCTATACAACTTTCTAGCAAGTGGCAGGAAGGTGTTCTTATGAATAAAATTAATATAGTTATATTACAACAAATATCTGTCAGGTGGGAAGTAAGGTGACTTGAGAAAGGAGTCCTTTTTAGAGAGTTTTTTTTCTTAATTTATCAAGGATGCCATGTGGGCCAGCAGCAGCACTGGAGCCTGGTATTTATTCTAGGAAAGGAGATGATGTAGCTTCTCTCTTTACATTCTTCCCTACCTATATTATATCCTCTTTCCATTAAAAAAAGTGGGAAAAGGTAGCACTGTAGGAGTGTGGCAGAGGAACTAAGGAGCATATAGGTGATTGTAAAGGACCAGCTTTGGCTTTCTAGCCTTGAGTTCAGGCTTCTTGGAAGAGCCTCTCTGTGATACACTCTGGTTGCCTTTTTTTTCTCTTGTTTTTCTTGACTTTTTTGATTACCAGGGCTCCAAAAATAGCAAGTAAGAAAGAAGATACTGGAATGGAAGAAAATGCCCCAGTTGTAGACAGCTTTATAAATTTCTGCAGATATATGAATTATATATAATGTATATATAGGTAGTATATTTCTTGGCACACAGTTCTGTGTACATGCTATACTTCAATAAAAATTTATTTAAAAAAAGAAACTTGGCTGGTGCAGTAAACTTCCTATATATTTATTTTTATTTATGTGAAGGTTTTGTTAATGGAAAACATGAAAATATTGAGTAGATGTGATGGGTATGCTTTAGATAGTATGAACTGAAATATAGATTATGTGTTTTGTGAAAAACTCAGGGAAGTGGGAGGTAGAGGGGAGCCTACAAAAAATAAGCAACATTTTAATCAGGGTAAGCTAAACTGATATAACAAACAGAACCAAACCTGTAATGGTTCAAAAAATAGGTTATTTCTTGCTCATGTATAGACCAAGTTGAGTGTTCCAGGTAAGTGGCTTCTTTCTTCCATGTAGTGATTCAAGTCTAAGACTTCTTCCATCTTGTGGCTGTATCATCACCCAGCGCCTTGCTATCTGTATCCAACCAGCACAAGAGGAAAGTGAGCAAGGAAAAGGCACACCTGCTTCTTACAAGTCTCACTAAACTTAAGGGGCATTGAAATCATACAAGACATATATTTTCTGACCACAATGGAATTAACCTAGACATCAATAAAAGAAAAATAAGAACAACACACTTAAATAATCAATATGCCTAAGAATAAATTGTAAGGGAAATTAGAAAATATCTTGGCTAGAATGAAAATGAAAATCACAACATATCAAAATTTGTGGGCTACAGTTAAGACAGTATTTAGAGGGAAATTTATAGCTTGAAACACGTATTAGAAAGAATGTAGGGTCTCCAGCTAATTAACTTTTACTTTCCAAATTAAGTAGCTACAAGTGCAAGAAAAGAAGAAAGAAGAATAAGAACAGAAATCAGTGAAATAGGAAACAAAAAAGAAAAATCAGAAGCTGATTCTTTGAAAATATCAATGAAATTGATAAACTTCTAACCAGACTGATCAGGAAAAAAAACAAAAACAGAAATTACCAATATCAGAAATGAAAGGGGAAATCAACTATACTCCAATAAAGATTTTTAAAAAAGGAAATGAAAGGGGAGATACCAGCATGGGTCCTACAGACATTAGAAAAAGGAATATTATGAAATATTTTATGCCCATGAAATTGATACCATAGAGGAAACATTTGAAAGTTAATCAGTGTAATTCCACCCTGGGAGTGAAAAAAGAAAAACCATATCTCATTACATTCAGAAAAAAGCATTTGACAAAATTCAAGACCCATTCCTGGTAGAAATTCTCAGCAACCTACAAATAAAAGGGAACTTGCTCAGCCTGATAGAGGGTAACTATGTAATACCTGAACCTAATACCATAGTTAACCGTAAAAGACTAAATACTTTCCCTCTAATACACCAAACAAGGCAGGAATGTCTGATCTGATCTCACCACTTGTATTCAATACTGACTGGAGGTTTTAGCCAGTGCAACAAGACTAAAAAAAACAAACAAAAAAAACATACAAATTGGAAAGATACATAAAACTATTTGCAGATGACATGATTGTGTAAGTAGAAAATGATAAGCTATAAGTAAGATACTACAACTCAAGCTTATCAAGGTCACAGGATACAATGTCAGTGTTCCAAAATATATTTCTATATATACTAGGAATAAACAATTGAAAATTGAAATGAAAAAATAATGCCATAGCATCAAAAACCATGAAATACTTGGAGATAAATTTCATGAAGTATGTGCAAGACCTGAACACAGAAAACTACAAACCATTTTGAGAGAAGACCTAAATAAATGGAGAGATACCACATTCTTGGATGAAAGTTTTAATATGGTTAAGATGTCAATTAAAGCCAAATTGATTTATAGATTAAATGAAACCCTAATCAAAATGCTTAGCCATTTTTTTTCGTAGAATTTAACAAGTTGATTCTAAAATTTATATATAAATGCAGTTGGATCTCAAATAGTCAAAACAACTTTGATAAAGGGTTAAATTGGAGGATTTATAATGCCTGATTGCAAGAATTACTCTAAAGCTACAGTAATTAAGATAATGTGCTTTTGGAATCAGTGTGTGTGTATATATATATATATATATAAATATACACATATACATATGTGTGTGTATATGTATATAATCTGTGGAACACAATAGAGAGTCCAAAACTAGACACTGTAACTATGTAACACCTATATGGTCACTTGATTTTTCACAAAGCTGACAGTAATTTGGAGAAAGGAAAGTTTCTTCCACAAATAGTTCTGGAATAAACACATACCTCTATATTTTTTAAAATCAACTTTTATCCCCTTATGTCACACAAAAATTAACTTGAATCACAGACTTAACTGTAAGAACTAAAACTAAAATTTCTAGATGGAAACATTGGAGGAACTTGGGTTAGGCAAAGCTCAGATAAGAATAAGTTCTGCTCTTCCAGAGAGAGGCACTGTTAAGAAAATGGAAAGACAAGCCTTAGGCAAAACATCTCTGATTAAGGAGTGGTGTTTATAATAGATATATTTTTAAAATACATAAATATTGAAAAACTGAGGATTTTACCAAGGAAAACATACAAATAGCACATAAGCACCAATGCTCCAAGTTACTAGTCATTAAGGAAGTGCAAGTTGTAATACCTCTACAACTCACTAGAATGACTATAGTTACAAAGACTGGCATTGCTAAAAGCGAGAATGTGGAGTAAGTGGAACGCTCACATATTGCTCATGGGTAGGTAAAAGTCCAACCACTTCAGAAGACAGTTTGGCAATTTCTTATAAACTTAAATATTATACTAACCTTATGGCCCAGCAATTCCACTCCACTCAGTATATACCCAAAAGAAATGAAAGCATGTCCACACAAAAATCTACATGAATGTTCATAAAAGCTTTATTATAGTCCCAAACTGGAAACACCTCAAAAGTTCATCATTGGTGAAAGAATAAACCGCATCCATACAATGAATGCTAATTAGCAATAAAAGGAACAAACCACTAATTCATGCAACAACATGGGTGAATCTCAGAAGCATTATGTTAAGTGAAAGAAGACAGACACAAAAAAATCATACTCTATGATTTCATTTATCTGCAATTTGAGAAAAGGCAAAATTTAGTGACAACAGATGAGTTGTTGCCAGGAGCTGGTGGGAGGGACATGAGGGAACTTTTGGGGGCTATGGAACTGTTCTATACCATGATTGTGGTGGTGGTTACATAACTGTAGACATTTGTCAAAACTCATCCAATCATATACCTAAAAGTGGTTAAGTATGTATTTTATATGTCATGAATCTGACTAAAAGAAAAAAATAATAAAAAGAATAAAAATGTGTTAATGTAAATTTGGGTTTATGGGTATTTGCTATAATATTCTTTCAGATCTGTTTTATATTTAATAATTTTCATTTTAACATATTTCCAAAGATATGAACTTGAGATAAAATTCACAAGAGAAGAATAGTCCAAATTTTATACCGAGTTACTTTTCACATGTGCTCCTCTATGTGACCTGCTTAAGGTAAGTAACACCAGGGATTTACTATTTATGTATTTATTTAGTAGTTATCTGTATATATGAATGTATTTTTATTTGATTAATTACTTAATGGTTTTCTTGAGCAGCTGCTGGGCTGATGGGGTTGGATCAGGAAATTTTGCTTAGTAATCTATTTAAATGGACTGAATTATATGATGTTGATGGATATAAATTGATCAAGTCCACTTTATTATATAATCCCATCTGCTACCCTCTCCCAACAATCCGGAAGGCTTACTAACAAAACATAAAGTTAAAATTTTGTAAGAGTAATTAAAATTTTTATTGAAATCCAGCTATAGAAGATGCCCATAGTTGATTTCCTCAAGAGCCACAGTTTTGTAACCTTTTAGAACTTTCTCTTTTGCATGGCATCCTCACTAATGCAACATTCCCCAAACCAAAAACAATTTCATTTACTACATATAAGGAGTAGAGTGCCTTCATTTTAAATATGACTTTCATTTTGGTGTTTCCTCAAGCTTAGGAAAGTAGAATTCTACTTTTTAAAGCAAGACTATTGCCTTTCTGGTACAAAGGTGTATAGGCTTAGGGTTGCATCCTTAGAGGCTTTTGGAATGATAACTTTTTCTTTTTAAATTTATTTTATTTTTTTATTTTTGGCTGCATTGGGTCTTTGTTGCTACGCGCAGACTTTCTCTAGTTGTGGCGAGCGGGGGCTACACGTTGCGGTGCGCGGGCTTCTCGTTGCGGTGGCTTCTCTTGTTGTGGAGCACGGGCTCTAGGAGTGCAGGCTTCAGTAGTTGTGGCACACATGCCCAGTAGTTGTGGCGCAGTCTCTAGAGCTCAGTAGTTGTGGCGCACGGGCTTTGTTGCTCCGTGGCATGTGGGATCTTCCCAGACCAGGGCTCGAACCTGTGTCCCCTGCATTGGCAGGCGGATACTTAACCACTGCGCCACCAGGGAAGCCTAGAGTGATAACTTTTTAAAAATAATAATCCCTTAACATATTTAGTTATTGCTCTTTAATCTGTAGGTCTAGGTTGACAAACTTTGTAAAGGGCCAGAGAGTAAATATTTTAGGCTTTGAGGACCAAATGGTCTCTATCTTTCAACTCTTCTATTGTGACAAGCAGCCACAGATATAAACAAGCGCAAGTGGATGTATTCAAATAAAACTTCATTTACAGAAACATATATTGGGCTGGATTTGACCTGGGACAAAAGTTTGCTGACCCTGGTTGGAAGTTATAAACACTCCCGAAAGGAAATCCACTACTTGTTGTGACAAAGGGTTTGTAGACTCAAATAACATAGGTACTTCTATGAAGAGAACTAGTAATGGTAACCATGGGGTTCAGGACATGTTACCCCAAAATATGGCACCTTGGCATATTGAACATTTTAAGCTGGAGGAATTTGAGAAATGGCACATGCAGGAAGGATGTTCTGATCTTCCCTGAAGCAGGTCATAAAACCCTCTTGTGAGAGATTTATGCCCTCCCCATACCAGGAGGAAAGGAGCATCTTTATCTCTGAAGACAAAGGGACACAGAGAGGACTCTGAATAAATATTAGCCTTGCTAAGTTTCTCCAGTTTCCTACACTTACCTCATACCCTTTGTCCTATTATATCTTTCCATTCTTCAGCAAACTTAGCATAAAAACCTGTTTCTTTGGGTTCTCATTCCCTTATGAAGGCTCTTGTGATAAAACTTACATTATATGAATTTGTATGCTTTTTTCTTATTAATATGCCTTTTGTTACAGGCGTCTCAGTCGAGAACTTAAAAGGGTAGAGGAGAAAGATATTATTCCTCCCCTACAATAATAAAGTGTTCATTAGGAAGGCTCCATATCAGAAAATCAGGGTATGCATATTCTTTGACTCTGTGTGATTAACTGTGTACAAAAATCTCTCATTCCTAGAAAATATAAAGATATTTGTCCAAGATAGCTAACAAAATATTTCATGTATTCGATTATGACTTTGCTTGGTAAAGTTTGCCTTAGGTACAAGTGTAAATTTCAGAGAGTAGGTTTTACTTCTATTTTGTTTCCCCTTCTATAAGATTATACTTTTTTATATTTAGCGAGTAACCAAAGATGACTACTACTCTTGTTAAAATAGTCCAACAAATCAAATTCACTTCTGTTGAAGATTTAGTTCCACAATTTTTCATTCTTGGTTATAAGGAATAGATAAGGACATGACTAACATCAGTGACTAGAACCTGTACAACTTGTGGTGCTCCCTATATTGAGATCATTTCCCCCGATTTAAAGCTGAGTTACTAATTAAGGATTAACAAATGATCAATTATGATTCAAGTAAAAGTACTATAATTAAGTAGAACTTGGAAGAACTAAGAGTCCTTGTCCTCATGGTCATATTCAAATTAAATAAATATATTTTTAAAGTAGAAAGAGAGGAAATAGAAGCAAGAAGTATATGGTGGTAGATATTATGATCTGCCACTTCTTGTCAGTTTTTACTATGAAAGAGAACAAATATTTATTAGTTTTAGTACTAATATTTTAGAACTAATATTTATTAAAACTAATATTTCTTATTTAGTGAGAGAACTTTCCAGTTGCCTCTTGGGATAACTGAGGATGGAGGAATTACCTTTAAGCAGATCATTCTTCTTTTGTGAAGAATAATTTGAGAGGTTCCCTTTAGTTCTGTAAATGTAGTGAGTAGAGCCCATTGTCCTGATACTTAATACTTGATAGTAATTGTTATTATTATAATTATAATGTTAACAGTAGCAACTTTTATCAATGACAGAGGCCTTGCTCTGCAAAGCTCTTTTCTGGGGAGGAACCTAACCACCCTTTACAGGAGGAGCCTATTACCACTGGTAGGTAATTTGTATATGATATTTAATTAAATTTAATTAAAATTTAAAATTTACATGTATTTTATTTAATCTTCATAACAACACTATGAAGTAAGTGTAGCCGATGAAAAAGCTGAGATCCATCTAAAGAGGCTGAATGAATTACCCAAGACCACAAAGCTTAGAACCGGCTGATCTGGGATTCAAACTCATGTCTATTTGGCCCAAGACTTCCCCATTTCACCATGCTAGTGAAGATAAGTTACCATGAAATTGTAACTCCACCCACAAGAAGAGAGGAGAGCACTTTACTGAATTTATTGATGAGTTCTAGTAGTTTTTTTGTGGCATCTTTAGGATTTTCTATGTCATGTGCAATGACCGTTTTACTTCTCCCCTTCCAATTTGGATTCCTTTTATTTCTTTTTCTTTTCTGATTGCTATGGCTAGGACTTCCAATACTATATTGAATAAAACGTGGCAAGAGTGGGCATCCTTGTCTTGTTCCTGATCTTAGAGCAAATGCTTTCAGTTTTTCACTGTTGAGTATGATGTTCACTATGGGCTTGTCATATATGGTCTTTATTATGTTGAGGTACATTTCCTCTATACCCACTTTGTTAAGAGTTTTTATCATAAATCGATCTTGAGTTTTTACAAAAACTTTTTCTGTACCTATTGAGATGATCATATGATTTTTATTCTTCATTTTGTTAATATGATGTATCATTTGATTTGTGAATACTGAACCATCTTTGCATCCTTGGAATAAATCCCACTTGATCATGGTATATGATCTTTTTAATATACTATTGAATTCATTTTGATGAGGATTTTTACATCTACGTTCATCAGTGATATTGGCCTTTAATTTGTGTTTGTGTGTGATATCTTTACCTGGTTTTGGTATCAGGATGATGCTGGCCTCATAGAATGATTTCAGAAGCATTCCTTCCTCTGCTTTGGAATAGTTTGAGAAAAATAGGTGTTAACTCTTCTCTAAATGTTTGGTAGAATATTCCTCTGTTGCCTCATTTTGCCTAATTCACTGTTTTTATTTCTGTTTATTTGGTAGGTTGGTTACATTTTCCAGTCTTGGAGAAGTGGCCTTATGTAGGAAACATCCTGTGGGGTTCAGCAGCACACTCCCTTGTGGTCACCAGAGCTATATGCTCTAGGAGTTCCCTCTATGTGAGCTGCTTGAGTCCTTCTGTTGTGTCAGAGGATACTGTGGGTGTGCTGGTAGGTGTGGTTGGCCTCTGGTCTGGTTGGTGGTCAGGCCCTGCCTAGTGCAGAGGCTGCCAGGCTCTGGTGGGCAGGATTGGGTCCTGGCATGACTGGCTGCATGGCCAGGGGAGTCCTGGTCTTGGTGCCAGCCCACTGGTGGAGCAGGGCCATGTCACAAGGCAGCTCGTGGGAGGGACAGGGGTGCTGGGGCTAGTGCTGGCTCACTGGTTGGCAAGCTGGATCCCAGGTTGGCTGGATGTAGGGTCGGGGGTCCTGGAGCTAGTGTCAGCCTGCTGGTGGGTGAGGCTGGTTCCTGACAATGCTGGCTGTGGGATCCATGGTGTCCTGGGGCTGGTATTGGCCTGCTGAGTAGGTGGGCCAGGTCTTGACATGGCTGGCTCTGGGGCCACTGTGGCCCCAGGGCTCATGTCACCCCGCTGGTGGGTGAGGCTGGTCCCAGGGCTAGTGCTGGCCCACTGGTGAGTGGGGACAGGTCCTGGGCCCTCTGGTGGGCAAGGCCAGGTCTCAGGGAGACTGCAGATTCAGGGGGCTCTCAGCAGCCAGCCTGCTGGTGGGTATGGCTGTGTCCCACCCAGCTAGATGCCTGGCCTGGGGTGTCCTAGTACTAGTGCCAAATGGCTGGTGGGTGAGACCAGGTCCCAGCGCTCATCAGCTAGAGGGAGGATTCCAAAATGGCACTTGCCAGTACAGTGTCCTCATGTTGGGATGAGATCACAGAAATGGCTGCTGCTAGCATCTATGTCCCCAGGGTGAGTCCCAGTTGTCTCTTGCCTCTCCAGGAGGCTCGCCAAGATCCATAAGTGGGTCCAACTCAGGCTCCTTTCAAATTACTACTTCTGCCCTGAGTCCTTGAGCATGTGAGGTTCTGTGTGTGCCTTTTAAGAGTGGAGACTCTATGTCCCACAGCCCTCTGGCTCTCCCAAAAGTAATCCCTGCTGGCCTTCAAAGCCAAAAATTCTGGGGGCTCGTCTTCCTGGTGCAGGACCCCCAGGCTGGGGGGCCCAATGTGGGACTCAGACCTCTTGCTCCTCGGAGAGAACCTGTACAATTGTAATTATCCTCCCGTTTATGGGTTGCCTACCCTGGGGTGTGGGTCTTGACTACGTCGTGTCTCTGCCTCTCCTACCTGTCTCATTGTGGTTCTTTCTTTATATCTTTAGTTGTAGATCTTTTCTGCTATTCTTTGTGTGGTTCTCATCCGTAGTTGCTCTGCAAATAGTTGTGATTTTGGTGTGCCAAATTTACGTGGGAGGAGGTGAGCTCAGGGTCTTCCTACTCCACCATCTTGGCCTGAATCCTAGATTATTTGTTAATATCTTTATTGAGCAAAATAAAATGCTGGTACCATATTTTGATTTCCAATTTTTTTTTTTTTGGAATTTTCCTTGCCTATAAAATCCCAAAGTTTGGGCATCATTGTTCTAATTACACACAAACTAGCTGATGGAATATTTATTGTTTAGGACACAGATTATTTTTTTCAGGGCTTCCCTGGTGGCACAGGGGTTAAGAATCCGCCTGCCAAGGCAGGAGACACGGGTTCGAGCCGTGGTCTGGGAAGATCCCACATGCCGTGGAGCAACTAAGCCTGTGCGCCACAACTACTGAGCCTGAGCTCTAGAGCCCATGAGCCACAACTACTGAGCCCACGTGCCACAACTACTGAAGCCCGCGTGCTTAGAGCCCAAGCTCTGAAACAAGAGAAGCCACTCCAATGAGAAGCCTGCACACCACAACGAAGAGCAGCCCCTGATCGCCAAAACTAGAGAGAGCCCGCATGCGGCTACGAAGACCCAACAATGAAGACCCAACACAAAAATAAATTTATTAAAAAAATTTTTTTTTCAGTTTAAATTACTCTGGTGTATAGATAAAGCCTGGTGTAGAGAGAAAGCTAAAACTTCAGAAAGAGCGAAGACAAAGTATTATTTAGTCACACAGGGGATACTTTAAAGAGACTAAGGGTGTGTGGTATAGATCTTCTCAGACATGGATTTGAAGTAATTGCCCACATATGAAATTTAGGAAATTTTACATATTAATACAGATTTCCAGCTTCTCTATGAAAAATAGATCTGTCAATCTTAGTTCTTCATTGTTGTTGGAGCTGAGTGGCTGCTGTCCCTCAGGCAGGGCGTTAGTCTCCTGGTTTGCCACCATCCCCCATCCCTACCACTTTATTTTAGTTATTTATTTTTTTAATTGAAGTATAGTTGATTTACAATGTGTTAATTGCTGCTGTACAGCAAAGTGATTCAGTTCCACACATATATACACATTCTTTTCCATTATGGTTAATCATAGGGTTTTTTTTTTTTTTTTTTTGTACGCAGGCCTCTGCTGTGGCCTCTCCCGTAGCGGAGCACAGGCTCCGGATGCGCAGGCTCAGCGGCCATGGCTCACGGGCCCAGCCACTCCGCGGCACGTGGGATCTTCCCAGACCGGGGCACGAACCCCTGTCCCCTGCATCGGCAGGCGGACTCTCAACCACTGCGCCACTAGGGAAGCCCAATCATAGGGTATTGAATGTAGTTCTCTGTGCTAGACAGTAGCATCCCCACCACTTTCCATTGCGTCCCACCCTGCCTGCTTCACTCATTTATATGCACCATTGCAACCTCATGCAAGTGTGATCCAGGCACCCCACCACTGGCATCACCTGGGAGGTGGTTAGAAATGCAGACTCTCAGGCTTCACCCAAAATCTATTGAATCAGAATCTGCATTTTCACAAGATCTCTAGGAGATTTGTATGCAGATTAAAGTTTGAGAAGCTTTGCTGGAGTTGATCTCCAAAGTCTTTGCCTCAACAAAATTCTGAATGTTGACTCTGGGCCAAACCTTGAACTATTCACTTTGGTAAGAAGTAAAACTCTCAGTCGTTTAGGGTGGGAAAATGCAAAAAAGTCATATATTAAAGTAACTGTCATTATAAGGATGGATATACAAGTGAATAACACAGACAGGAATTCTGGGAAGGCTAGATCAGTGTCCACTGGAGTGATATTGGTAGTAGGAGAAAGACGGACGGAGCAGAGCCTATAAGAGAGGCAGGAACAAATGTCCTGAACTAGGTCTTCCTAGTCTCTAGTGAGGGGACAGTGAGCAGAGGGCCTGATTTGGAGAAATTAAGAGAGAAATAAGACTAGAAATGTAGTATGTGTGTAGATTGTAGCTTAGACTTCTCGGCTAAGATATTTGGAGTTTGTTCTCTTTATAATGAGAAACCACTAACAGCCTTCAAGTTGCAGTATGAGTGTTTAGAGAAGATTAATGGTCTGACAGATTGTGCAGTGTAAGTGGGCTTCATTTTAAAGAGACGCATTCATGGACTTCCCTGGTGATGCAGTGGTTAAGAATCCGCCTGTCAATGCAGGGGACACGGGTTCAATCCCTGGTCTGGGAAGATCCCATATGCCGTGGAGCAACTAAGCCTGTGCGCTTCAACTACTGAGCCTGCTCTCTAGAGCCCACGAGCCACAACTTCTGAGCCCATGTGCCGCAGCTACTGAAGCCTGTGTGCCTAGAGCCCATGCCCTGCAACAAGAGAAGCCACTGCAATGAGAAGCCCATGCACCACAATGAAGAATAGCCCCTGCTCGCCGCAACTAGAGGAAGCCCGTGCACAGCAAGGAAGACGCAATGCAGCCATAAATAAATAAATAAACAAAACAAAACAAAAAAAACACTGCTACAACTCAACAGCAAATAATCAAATAACCTGATTTTTAAAATGAGCAAAGGACTTGAATAGACATTTCTCCAAAGATGATATGCAAATGGCTAACAAGCACATAAAAGATGCTCAATATCACGCATCATCAGGGAAATGCAAATCAAAACCACAGTGATGTACAGCTTCACACTCATGAGGATGGCCACTTTCAAAAACCAAACCAAACCAAAACAAAACAATGAGTGGGGACTTCCCTGGTGGCGCAGTGGTTAAGAATCTGCCTGCCAATTCAGGGGACACAGGTTCGAGCCCTCGTCCGGGAAGATCCCACATGCTGTGGAGCGACTAAGCCTGTGTGCCACAACTACTGAGCATGTGCTCCAGAGCCCACAAGCCACAACTACTGAAGCCTACGCGCCTAGAGCCTGTGCTCCACAACAAGAGAAGCCACCACAATAAGAAGCCCTTGCACTGCAACAAAGAGTAGACCCCACTCACCACAACTAGAGAAAGCCCACGAGCAGCAACAAAGACCCAATGCAGCCAAAAATAAAATAAATAAATTTATTTTTTTAAAAAGTGTTGTGAAGGTACATGATGGATTAATTGCAGTAAAAGCCCAATTAATGGCTTCCCTGTATGTCCTTTGCCCTGTAACTTCTCACATGGGCTCTGGCCTTGGTACATTAAGTACAGTCAAAAAGATGTTATGTGACTTCTGAGGCTAGGTCACAAAAAGGATACAGTTTCCGCCGCGCTTTCTCTCTTCATCTGGAACACTCACATTTGGGACCATGCCAGAATGCTATGAGGAAGCCCAAAGTAGCCAATGTGGAGAGACAGCATGGAGAGACCCATGGGGAGAGAACTGAGACCCCCTAGCTGACCCCCTAGCCAGCATCAACTTCACCAGAAAGATAATGGGTGGCAAAAAAGCACTTAAAAGATACTCAACATCATTATTCAAAAGGGATGTGCAAATTAAAACTGCAATGAAGTACCACTACTTACATACTAGAATCACGAAAATTAAACAGACTGAACATAGCAAGTGCTGGCAAGGATGTGAAAGAACTAGAACCTCAGACGCTGCTGAATGTAACGTAAGATGGTGCAAGCACTTTCTGAAATAGTTTGGCAGTTTCTTACAAGGTTAAACATACACAATGTACACCTTCCATATGATCCAGCCATCTGCTCCTAGGTGTTTACCCAAGAGAAAAGAAAACTATATCATTACAAAAATTTGTACATGATTGTTCACAGCAGTTTTATTTATAACAGTACAAAACTGGAAAAAAAATACATGTTCAGTTATCAACAGTGGAGTATATTCATAGAGTGGAATACTACTCCATGATAGAAAGGAATTAACTAAACACTGGGATACCACTATAATCATATTAGAATGGCTTATATCCAAAATACCAACAACTCTAAACATTAGCAAGGATGTGGAGCAACAAGGAGCTCTCATTCATTGCTGGTGGGAATGCAAATTGGTACAGCCTTCCAAAATAGAAGACAGTCTGGCAGTGTTTTGCAAAGCAAAATAGAGTCTTACCACAAAATCCAGCCATCACACTCCTTGGTATTTACCAAAAGGAGTTGAATACTTATGTCCACGCAAAAACCTGCACGTGATGGTTTACAGTAGCCTTATAATTGCCAAAACTTGAAAGCAACTAAGATGTCTTTCAGTAGATAAATGGATAAACTCTGGTACATCCAGACAATGGAATATTATTTGGTACTGAAAAGATCTATTAAGCCACAAAAAGACATAAGGGAAACTTAAATGCATATTACTAAATGAAAGAAGCCAGTCTGAAAAGGCTTATACTGTAGTATTCCAACTATATGACATTCTGGAAAAGGCAAAGCTATAGAGACCGTAAAAAGATCAGTGGTTGCCAGGGGTTCAGGGGGATGGAGGGGTGAATATGTGAAGCACAGGGTATTTTCGAGAAAGTGAAACAATTCCATTATGACACTATAAAGGTGGATACATGACTGTGCATTTGTCAAAACCCTTAGAATTGTACAACGCAAAAAGTGAACCTTAATGTAAACCAGGGACTATAGTTAATAATGTATCAATATTGGTTCATCAATTGTACATCAAAGGTACCACGCTAATGCAAGATCCTAATAATAAGGGAAAGTGCAGACGTAGAAGAGAAGAGGGGGGTATATGGAAACTGTAGTTTCTGTTCAATTTTTCTGTAAAACTACAGCTTCCTCTAAAAAAAGGTGTTAGTTAATAAAAATGAATTGAAATATTGATACACACAAGTTGGATAAATGTCCAAATAATTATGCTGAGTAAAAGAAACCAGACAAAAATTACATACTGTATGGATGATTCCGTTTATATAAAAATCCAGAAAATGCAAACTAATCTATAGTGATAGAAAGCAGATCAGTGGTTGCCTAGGGACAGGCATAGGCTGTGGCGGGTGAGGGTGAGGTGCAGGGAGGGGTAGGAGGGAGGGACTACGAAGGGGCAAGAAGACACTTTTGCAGGTGATGGACATGTTCATTATTTTGATTGTGGTGATGGTTTCATGGGTATATACACATGTTAAAACATCAAATCGTATACTTTAGAGTGCAGTTTATTGTATGTCAATTATCCCTCAATCAGTCTGTTTTTTAAAGGTCAAAGCCAAAAAGTAACCCAACCATTTACTAATTTTCATGACACTACAGTTGTTCATAGGCCAGTTTGAACACTGATCCTGGCTGGGCTACTCAAGCATCTGTGGTCAAATGGCTGGCTGCCTGGGAACTGGCTAATCTAGAGGACCCTGGATGGGAAGTTTCCAGAGTCCTTCCCATATTTCCCACATCCTGCAGCAGATCAGCCTGGACCTAATCTCCCGGTGATGGCAGTGGTCTAGAAGAGGAGCACTTTTTAAAGCCTCTTTTTGTGGCAAATTTCTTTTTGTGCCATTGGCCAAAGCAAGCCATACGTCTAAGTCCAGACTCTGTGGGTCAAGGGACTAAGGAATGATGGGGCAAAAGGCCATTAAAGGACACAGGGATGCCATTAATTAGCTACTAATACAATTAATCTATCATGTACCTTAATGTTTTAGTTTGTATTTCTTTAATTCCATCCGAAAGGTTCTTTTATTCAGTAACTTTTATGTGATGTTAATTTCTTATATATAATTTGCCATCCTTTTTAATCTTATTGAATGTAATTTAGCTATTGATTTTAAATATTTGCATTCATTCTTTATATGTAGAAATAGTAAGGTTTTGTCCTGACATCTGTCACATTTTCAAGTTCTGTTAACATTTCTTTTGCTCTTTGTTTTGTTATACTTTGTTATAAAAATGTTTTAAAATAGTTTAACTTTCAGCAAAAACATGTTTAGATATTTTCCTTTGATTTCAATGGTTATATAAATTGAACTTCCTTCTCTAGCTGGGACAAATCTATTTTAGTGTTTCCTTCTACTTAAAACTGTTTTACAGCTGAGGTAACAGAGGCTCAGAGAAAATTTTGTCCAAGATCAAACAGAGAGCAAGTAGTGGAGGCAAGCTTGAATCTCACTTCCTCTGACTTAAAATTTCACTCATGAAACTGTGTTAAGGTAAGAACATTTGGCTAAGTGACAAAAATCTACATTTTTGTGCAGAATGTACTTTCCACTTTTCTCTTTTCCCCCGTCCCCCCTCCACCTCTTCCTTCTCCTCCCCCTGCTCCCCCTCCTCCCCCCCTTTTTTCATCCCCCCCTTTTTCTTCAGCATAGTAACTACTTTTATTCATTTAATAATCTACCAGGCACTCAACTGGATGCTGGGAACTTAAAGATGACTATGCAGCAGATCCTACCCTTAGATCACAGAGGCTATAAACAGGTAAATGCAATATGGAAAATCTTTCTATTTTAAATGTTTACTAATCTGACAGGTTATATACTGTAAGTTATTTTGGTGGGTTTGCTGCTGAGTGGAAGTCTTTATGAGTGAATGGCTTTAAAATTCACTTAATGAATCCTAGTACATATATATTTTAAAATACATATATATAATATAAAAATACATTTTTTTCATTGATTACTGCTTTCTATATGTTTGTTTCTGTTTAATTGCAGGATGTTTCTGGGTCCTGTGTTATCCTCCATTGTTGTGTTATCTGCTTTCTAGATAGTTCATTCTTCTTTGCTTTATTATTGTGATTGTGTAACTCACCTGGGATTTGAATTTACTGAGAGATTATCTTCATTATCTCTGATTCTTTGTTTTGATTATCAGAGTTATCTTAAAGCTTCCTTAGTGTTCTTATTCCTTATTCATGTTTAGAAGTTTTAACAGTCAGTGTGTTTGGCTTTCTACAATCAATATTTCCTTCTAAGTCACCTTGAAAGTAAGTAATACTGATACTTTGTATTTGCTGGGAATTCTTAACTTTGTGGCTATCTTTTCCAAATTGCCGGCCAACTTCCTCTTCTCTCCAGTGTTTCCATACTTGTTCATTGAATCCATGTTTTCTTTCTGCTTTTTGAAGTTTGCTTTTTTTTCTCTCTCTCTCTTTAGTTTAAATCTTGAGTATGGGATGTTTATGAATTTTGGATGGCTGATGTTAGGAGGAGTCACCTTAAACTGAACTCTAGCACCTGACTGGAAGTTCTAGGGAGACTCCAAACTCAGGGTTTCCTAACTTACTTTTTTTCTAGTGGAAGAGTAATACATATTCATTACAGAAAAATTAGAAAAATCGGAAGAAGTTTAAAGAACAAAATGGGTATCACGCATAATCTTAGAACCCAGAGATAAACACTGTAAACACTTTTTCTAATAGGACTTTACAAATCTACATGAAAAAATTTTTTTTTACATAATTAGGACAACTACTTTATAGCCTGCATTTTCCCCACTCAATGCAATAATGTGGGATTTCTTCCGTGTCATTAAAAATCTTCGAAAATATGCTCAATGACTAATATTCTATAACATGGATGTACAATAATTTATTTAGCTAGTCTTGTGTCATTGAACATTTTGGTTGTTTCCAATATTTGTTGTAATAAATAACACTGTAATTAATAAGCCTATTACTCATAAACTTTTGTCCCCGTCCTGAATTATTTCCTTAAGATAGAGTTTTGGAAGTGGAATTTCTGAGTTAAAGGATATGAACATTTTCTCCCCTCTTTTTATTATGAAAGTTATATATGCTAAGGACAGATAACTCAGGGTAAAGTATAAGTCCAAGTATAGGTACAAGAAAAGCGTTAAGTCCAAGGATTCTCATCCTCATTCTCTTATTCTCAGCCTCCAGGCAACCACTAGCTGAAATTCAACATGCATGCACAAATGTGTGTGCTATTTTTTCCCACATGATTCTGATCATATTACTTCCTCTCCTTATCCAATTGTCCAACATCACTTACTAAATAATCTTCTTTTCCTCACTGACTTCCTCACTTTTCATATTCTAAATTCCCTTCTGTATAGGGAGCAGGGGTCCATTTTTGATGACTCCAATCTGTTCAGTTGACCTTTTGACTTATACTTCTTCAGTAACAACTCTTCATTTTTCTAGAGTTTTTATTTTAAAATCCAGTAGAGCTAGCCCCATTTATTTATTTTTAGCCTCTGAAAATGTTAAAACTCATGATACACATTGCCAGATTACTTTCCAGAATTATTATGCCAATTTCCACTGGATCCTCGTCAGTACTATAATCTTTTAGAAATTCTTTGCCATTGTGATTGAAAATGCTCATTTATTTCTCTAATGTTAGTGAGTTGATTTGTGTTAAATATGTTTACATTCTTTTTTCAAGTTTCCTACTGACATTTTAAAACTGATATTATGAAATTTCATATATGTAAAAATATTTCTAACAATATATATATATCTTTAATGTTAAAAACATAAGTTCTTTGGTGTATTTATTACCAATGCATTTCCCAATTTGTCATAAGCTCTTCAATTAGTATGCTTTGTGATATAAAAAATTCAAAAATTTTATTCAGTCAATTCAATCTTCTTTTGTAATTGCTTTTATTGTTTAAATAATCCTCCCACCAGAGACCAGATAATTATTCCAGATTGTTTTTTAAAAGGTTCTAGTTTGCATATTCTGGAAGTTCGAAGTATTATTGTTGTTATTGTTATTTTATTTTATTTATAAATCTATTTATTTATTTATTTATTTTTGGTTACGTTGAGTCTTCATTGCTGTGCATGGGCTTTCTCTAGTTGTGTCGAGCGGGGGCTACTCTTCGTTGCAGTGCACGGGCTCCTCGTTGTGGTGGCTTCTCTTGTTGCAGAGCACGGGCTCTAGGGGGGCGGGCTTCAGTAGTTGTGGCACATGGGCTTAGTAGTTGTGGCTGGCGGGCTCTAGAGCGCAGACTCAGTAGTTGTGGATCACGGGCTTAGTTGCTCCACGGCATGTGGGATCTTCCCGGACCAGGGCTCGAACACATAGCCCCTGCATTGGCAGGTGGATTCTTAACCACTGCACCATCAGGGAAGCCCCTGTTATTGTTATTTTAAATAAAATGTGGAGAGGTCAAAATGGGACATTTCTGTCATGAAATTGTATTGTTATGATGTAGAGTTTTCTTTGCATTTGTATGATTGAATACTTAGCACTTAAGTATTTATAATTAAAAGTTATTTTTATAATTTAAAATTATTGTAAAACTAGGGGTATTTTTGCATTTTGTTTTTTATCCCCAAATAGTAACTGCATTTCAATTAGCGCCTGTTGTGAAAATTACCATTATGTGTTTGAGTGATGAAGCAATTTGAAGACATAAAAGTTAAATTCCTTTAATTAAAAAAAATATATACACCATGCCTAATTAATAATGATGAGAGACGCCACTTATTGGATGCATTCAATGAGCTAGATATTGGGATTTACTCATTTTAAAAAATAACTTAGTGAAAATCAAATAGCTCATTCCTCTGTACCAATTACTGCTTCTAAGTAACTCTACAAAATAACAATAATATTAGGAATTCATATAACTTTCCTCATTTAAAAGAAAAAAATTCTTATTTGATCAAATGAGTCATAGAGCTGTTTGTTATATGTGCCACTGATTAAATGGAAGCCATGAATCATTGGGTTCTTTTAAGGGTTTATAATCTTCTAGGAAAGCACACCTAACTTTCCTCAGGGTTGCAAATTTGTATTTTATACTTGTCAATGATTCAACAACTCTTAATGCTCGCATTAAGAACTGTTTACCTATAATAAAGCACTTGAACTTGCTAGGCATGGAATTCCCCATTCTGCCACTCCCACTTTGAAAAGTGCTTCCAAGAATGGACAGACATTTCCTCTTCTGAAAATAGGAAAAATGACTGAAGGCACCTGGGGTCAAACTGAGGATACAAATAGGTATTCATCAGGTTGGCTTGAATTGAGATAAAATAAAATAGCTTTAGTAACAAAGGTTTTGTTGTTCCCTGCCTCCAAATCCTCTTCCTCTTGCATTTATAGGAGGAGAAGAGACCTTCAAAACAAAAAATAAAGAAAAGCGTTTCCCCTTGCAAAATTTGGTGTTTGTTTCTTTTTCTCAGAGCTAGCTAAAAAGAAAAAAGAAATGTAAGCTATTTTTTTATTGTGATAAAATATACATAATATAAAATTTCCCACTTTAAGAATCTGTAAGTGTACAATTAAGTGGCATTAAGTACATTTACATTGGTGTGCAGCCACCTCCAGAACTTTTCATCAGCCGAAATGGAAACTTTATATTCATTAAACAAGAACTCCCCATTACCCCCCTCCTTCCAACTCCTGGTAACTACAGTTCTGCTCTCTGTCTCTATGAATCTGTCTAAGTACTTCATATAAGTGGACTCAGACAATATCTATCCTTTTGTGTCTGGCTCCCTTCACTTAGCATAATGTCTTCAAGGTTCATCCATGTTGTAGCACATGGTCAGAATTTCGTTCCTTTTTAAGGCATATGTCACATTTTGTTTGTCCATTCATCCATTGATAGACACTTGACTTGTTTCCACCTTTTGACTGTTGTGAATAATGCTGCTTTGAACATCTGTGTACTCAATCAGGTAACACCTTAAATTGCAATGGAACCCTATGTCCTCTTCCCATTTCCCCTCCTCTATGCTCATGTCCCAGTCCAGATCTGAATCCCTCAGTGTAGTGACTATAGCTACGTCAGCCTCACAGGTGTAAAGATAATTTTTTTAAACTCCCTTTACCTTTACCCTTTCTTCCTTGGCTGGACAAAGTCCAGCCAAGTTTATTTATAAACCACGCAAAGCTCATTAACACAACCAAGCAATTCAGCGAGTTCCCTTCCCACTTTTGTTACTGCAGGAAGGCACTCCGCAGGGATAAGATTGTGGAACATGGCTGAGGATAAAGGCAAGAGAGATTCCATTGGAATGAGTATGAAGGGAGGCCGGACAAACAACGGGTTTGTACAAAATGAAGACATCCTGGAGAGGGACCCGGACCCAGGCAGCCCAGAGGACAGCCCACAGCACAACGCCGTGGACATCTTTGGCCCTGCGGAGCCCGACTTGAAGGATATCCGGCCCTACGCAGGGATGCCCAAGGAGGTGCTGTTCCGGTTCTCGGGCCAGGCCCGCTACCGGGTGCCCCGGGAGGTCCTCTTCTGGCTCACCGTGGCTTCTGTGCTCGTGCTCATTGCGGCCACCATAAGCATCATTGCCATCTCTCCGAAGTGCCTGGACTGGTGGCAGGCGGGGCCCATGTACCGGATCTATCCGAGGTCTTTCAAGGACAGCGACAAGGATGGAAACGGAGATCTGAAAGGTGCGTGCCTTGAGAGTTTGGGGCGTGTCCGAGATGAGGTTGTAGGGGACTCTTGCAGTTCTTGAAGGGCATTATGCCTGGGTTGTGCGGTAAGCACATTCCATCCAGTATAACTGATCATGCCACGTTTCTCCTTGTTTATGATGTTTAAAAGCCCCTCAGCAGAACCCAACAGTTCTTCCCATATGACGAAAGGTTACTTGCTGGAGCCCTTTGAGCCCCCAAAGAGCTGTTTGGTTTATTGCCTGCTAGGAACCTTTGCGTAGTTGGTCATCCATTCTGACTTCCTACGTGGGCAAGTTTCCTCCTGAAATGTGTCCTGCTTCTGTGCACTTTAGAGTTGGTTATCTCAGAGTGACTGTTTAGCATTCCTTTTCCAGTGTGCACAGTGGCTGGTTTGGCAATCTAGTGGAGAGTTTCTGATTAGTGAACAAAGCATAAATAATATTTTAGAAAAAGATTAAGTGATGTCTTTAAAATGTGTAGGCTGAGTCTCTAAAGCTTAAATTCTGAGAAATGAAGGAAAGAAGAAAAGGCATAGAGTGGGTTGGTCATTACTTGAATTAAGGATTATTTAAAAACAATATCCATATTAATAAAAAAGTAAACAAAATTTAAAGTTATGCTAATAATTTCCTAGTGTGTTAAGTGTGGAATGTCCTAATTATTTATTGCATAAACAAGGATACAAACCATACACAGGAACTGTCCCAGGCAGATTGGTTGATAAGGTCACCCTAGTTAAAGGCAACAATAAGGAACAAATGAACCAATAAGGTAATTTTTGATAATGATATTTGGCTTGAAGAAGACAAAACAGAATGATTTAATAGAGTATGGGAAGTGGAAATGAGCTTAATCAAACTTTAAAATGTTATAAATACACTCTTGAAATCTCCAACTTTCCTGATAACTAATAAAAGGCTTTTTTCACACTCATATAATTTTTCTCTTTTTAAAGTCATCCTGCATCTTAGCTAATTGAAATATTTTCTGTCCTTCAAGATGCAGTTCAAACCCACTTCCTTCATTAATCTGTATTTAACCTCCTGATCAGTGGGTGCACTCCCCTCCCCAGAGCTCTTGTGGTGCTTTGGAGGAGCAGCACCTCTGATACTGCCTTGTAACTATCTGGGTGAGTTTCCTTCCAACCCCCAGCCCCCAGCATGGTCCTAGCACCTGCTTCTTACAAAGGAAATGCTTTGCAAAGTGATGTTTTGATGGAATAGAGCCCAAAACCCTAAACCCAAAAATACACTCCCCACTTCCTGGCCCTCCCTCTGTAATCTCCATCTAAATTCTCCCGCAAGGGGCAACTTCTAATCACCTCTCACATTTGCCATTTCCGGTAACTTTTCCTTGAAGGACTGGCTGCTTCCTGTAATTAATAGGTATTTTTCCTTGAGGTTGAGGGGGTTTTGTTGTTATTACTTGAAGAAAAATTTCCAGGTTTCAGTTCAGTTTACTGCCTTCTGTCCCCTGGAACGTGGGCCTGGGAGATCCCTTGTTTACTTTGTGTCTGTTCAGCCTCTGTTTGTATCATCCTGTTCCTTTGTGCTGGTTTTTGATATAAATCAAAATTCTGACTTAAATCTGCCTTAACATTCTTTTGTTGCCTTTCGACACTCTGTGTGGTCTCACAGCCACCCACACAGGGGACTGAGGTACAATGAGGACAAAGACAACAGCCTGTTACAGGGGAGGAGCCCCGAGGCCAGGAGTCAGGGGACTTTGTGCTGTGGTCTCGGTGACCTCGGACAGGCTGATTGTAGGAAGCCACGTAGAGTCCTACAGAAAGTTACTGGAGACTGAATGGGAAACTCAACTCTGGCTCTGCATTCAGGACTCTGAACTAGAAGCACCCACTCCACGCCACTATCTGCTAATTATCCTACGAGGTCCCAAGTACAGTTTCATTCCCATATCTCTTCTCAGCCAACTCTAGAATCCTCTTCTGTATAAATTCTTGGCTTCAGCGATATCCAAAGGAAATAGAATGTGGATCACATAGGTAATTGTCAGTTTTCTAGAAGCCACATTAAAAAAGTAAAAGAGAAACGAGTGAAATTAATTTTAATAATATACTTTGTATACTCCAACACATCCACTGTGTCACTTCAACATATCATCAATATAAAAATATAAATGAGCTATTTTACACTCTTTCTCTTCATACTGGGTCTTCAAAGTCCAGCGTGTGTTTTACATTTACAGCATATCTCAATTCAGACTAGTCACACTGCAAGTGCTTGATAGCCACATGGCAAGTGGCTACACACTGGACAGTGCAGCACAGACCACTTGACCATCAGGGGCCATGTATTATTCTTCTTCGTACCTTGGCACTTAGCCCAGCATCTGGCCTGGATTAGGTGCTCAAAAACCATGTGTAGAATAAATTAACAATAGTGTAGTCTTGATTTTAAGTATAAAATATGAACAAGCTGCAAACAGATTTTTTAAAATATTATGCATCGATGTTAAAGGTCAAAGGTTATTGCTAGAAGATTAACTTGTTGTTGTTTGTAGAACTAGACCTTGCTATTTGAATTTCACCCATATTCAACAAAATTCTAAATATTTCTGTCTCAATATAAATATTTCCATCTTAGACCTATTCCTTTTATTTTTAATCCTTCAACTAAAAAACCCCAAACTTTATTTATTTTTCATGGCTTTGACTTTTTCCTTCAGGCATTCAAGATAAACTAGATTACATCACAACTTTAAATATAAAAACTGTTTGGATTACTTCATTTTATAAATCATCCCTTAAAGATTTCCGACATGGTGTTGAAGATTTCCGAGAAATCGATCCCATTTTCGGAACAATGAAAAATTTTGAGAACCTGGTTGCAGCCATACATGATAAAGGTAAATTGAATGGAAGGTGGGTGGGATGGGTTAAGAAAAGCATTTCTCCAAATGTTTAACTTAAAGCATTTTTTTCCTTCACTGTTACATTATTCTAATATAATCTTGTCCTAACATTTGAAATGTTTGAAATGTTTTCATTCATTAGGTTTAAAATTAATCATTGATTTCATACCAAACCACACCAGTGATAAACATGCTTGGTTTCAATGGAGTCGGAACCGGACAGGGAAATATACTGATTATTATATCTGGCATGACTGTACCCGTGAAAATGGCAAAACCATACCGCCCAACAACTGGGTAAGTACCGACGTGCTTGATTTACAGAGGGAAAATGGGCAGCTCTTTAGTGATTAAACTTGTTATTTACAAAGCCCTGTTAAAAGGAAAAAAAAAAAAAAAAAGATGGGTATAGTTTATGGGAAGGGGAACAAGTTTCCCAAAGAAATAGAAATAAAGTCCCAAGCCTCCTAATCATTTGATTTTGGATTTTTCATTTTATTGTAGAGCTGATGTATTTCAGCAAATTAAAACCTATGCTCTCTATTAATGTCTTCTTCCTTTACTTCCCACTCTGTCCAGCTTAAACTCCATGTCCTAAACTCCATGTCAGTTATTGTCGTGCTACTCTTCAGACCCCTTTGCCTTTCTGGCTTTTTGACTCCACTGTCGAACAAAACACTAGCCATCAATAAACCCAACCATCCATTTTCTCTTTACCTGAACCTCAGTATCTAAGCCTCTGGACACACTCATTGTCCCCACCTGAACTGATCCATCCATTCTTTTGGGGGAATTTTACTAAATCCAGATGATCAACATACCCTCCCGCCTCTTGCCTTCTCTCCATTCTTATCACTCTCGGCAGCAAACTCTACTTTAAAGAAAGAACAGAAGCCATCACACCTGCCCCCGTTCCCACCCTCTTCCTAGTCACTTCTTTTGCAGCTGAGACCATGTCTCTCCTGTCTGGGGTTACCAGACTTACAAATGAAAATTCAGGAAGCCCAATGAAATCTGAGCTTTAGATAAACAGTGCATAATTTTTTAGTGTAAAATATTGCATGGGAGATACTTACACTAAAAAAGTATTTGTTGTTTATGTGAAATTCAGATTTCATTGGACGTCTTATATTTTCTCTGGCAGCTCTACTCTTGTCCCAGGACAGTCCCTCTGCCCACGCTAGTTCACCTTCTCTCCTGCTTTCTGCGGAGCCTTTTCCTCTGGATCATCTGTCCCCCCTCCAGGGCCTCCTTCTTGACCTCCATAAACATTTAAAGAGGCTGACTCCTGGGCATCAACTTTTAGATGACCCAAGGGCACTCAAAGGACACGTGTCAAAGCCGACGGTGTGATCTTCTCCTCCAACCTCCCATATCCCAGGTTCCATGAATGGCACTAATGTGCAGCCTGGTGAACAGGCCTTTAGTAAGTCCTGGCATTTTCACCTCCCTAATTTTTCTTTTCCCTGATCCACCACCTTTGAAAGTGTTGATGACATTAGCAAACATTTGCTAGATGCTTACTGTGTGCCAGGCTCTGTGCTAAGTGTTTTATATTCATTAATTTATTTAATTCACCCTACAATCGTATGAGTTAGGCTTTAATTCCTATTTTGCAGATGAATAGACCAAGGCAGAGAAATGTTAAGCGCATTGCCCTGGTTCACAACTAATAAATGAAAGGGCTAAGGACTGGATCTAGTCTAATTTTTACCGAGTGAACATAAATTGGTCTTAATTTTACATTTCTCTAATTGCTAATGATTATTATCTAATTACACTGAGGTCTTAATTTTACATTTCTCTAATTGCTAATGATTATTTATCTAATTACTAGTTATTAATGTAGTAGTTGCCTAATTACTAATGATGTTGAACACCTTTTCATCCATTTATTCACTTGAGCTTCCACTTCTGTGGAACACCTGTTTAATGGTTTCTTTCCCCAGTTTTTTGTTGGATTGTTTGTCCCTTTGAAATAGATTTGTGGAGGGTTTTTTTTTTTTTTTTTTTTTTTGTATACTGATCTTTCTGTATACTGATATATACTGTAAAAATCTTATCCTGGTTTGTATCCAGGTGGGCCATGAGGTGATCTGGCGAGAGTATGTTTCCTCAAAAGGCATCAGTTACTACTTAGCTTGGGCCAGTGGTTGCCATGGAAATGTGGACCCAGTGTGACTAGGTCTTCTAACTAAAAAGAAAATATTATGCAAAATCCCTCAGTTTGTAAATGCTGTCCAGATATTCTCTTTACTGTGAAATGAACAAATGGCTCAAGCCAGAGCCCTGAGGAACCCTCACACAAGTTCCTCCTTCTGGAAATGCCACGGACATGAGCATTTCTAGAAGGAGGAAAGCAGCACCCATGTCAAACGCGGCTGGGAACCAACACTTGAAGTTGCTAGATTTCTTTTATTCCCGAGGACTAGTAGAGTTTTAATTTGAATGATTCTAATACTTTTCTGAGGATACAGTTTAAACACTTGCTCTCTCTGGATTCAAGCTCCAAGACCAATACAATATATCTTTCTCCCAAATTGGCCACCATTTGCTTTTCTTCACAAATAGGATTCCAGAGCCTGGATAGAAGATTCAAGAAAATATATTAGAAATGCCTGCTCCTTAAGTTGGCCTTTGTCCTGCCTTTGAGAGCATTGGTTTCATGTTGTGGTTGTTGGGAACAGCTTCTACTGTACAAGCACATCACAACCACACTTGTGGGGCATTAGGCCAGTGGATGGCATTTTGGGGAATTAATTTACCTAGTGCTCCCGCTAGAAAAAAAATTCTGGGGATTTGTGCACTCAGTCCTCAAGGGGCCGGGATGGCAATGATCATTCCTTTGTGGGTGATACCATCATAGGAACCGTGCTAAGCAACTGATTTGCTATTTTCTGTTTGCTAGTTAAGTGTATATGGAAACTCCAGCTGGCACTTTGATGAAGTACGAAACCAGTGCTATTTTCATCAGTTTATGAAAGAGCAACCTGATTTAAATTTCCGTAATCCTGATGTTCAAGAAGAAATAAAAGTGAGTATAGACACCCACACAAACTTTTCTGTTACATGGGTGCTTAAATGGTTATTCGATATACTTCGTGTTAAAAAACAGTAATTATGCGGGCAAAATCAAGCAGTGCAATTCAGTTCTGGGATTAAGGTGTCTGAAGCAAATACAGACTCTTAGATATGTCAGTGGCTCCTTCCTTCCTCTAACCCAAACAATCGAAGAGGGAGGGAGGCAGAAACACCTGTTGCCTTAGCTCTGAGATGCTCATCTGCCTGTGACAATGAGCTGGTGCGGTGAGGCGGGGCCAGAACGGGGGCTCAGGGGTCCAGCTTCTGTGTCCGGACCCGGCCCACCACTGGCTGCAGGGGGCTTCTGGGCGAGTTACTTGGCTTTTGTGTGTCTTGGATCCCTCATCCATGAAACACGATTGATTGCAGTCGTTGTCTCGGAGAACTTTTAGGAACATTAGATGAGATAACCCATGCAAAACACTTCTGTATTCACTCAGTAAATATCAACTTATTGTCTGCTCCATGCCAGGTCCTGTTCTAAGCAATGGGAATGCAGCAGGGCATCAAAGCCCTGCCCTCAAGGAATTCCCAGTATCTTGAGGGGAAGGTAGACAATTAACAACTAAATATATACCATGTCAGGTGGTGATGAAGGCTTAGGGTAAAGAGCCTCGGAGTGCCAGGGAGAAGTTGGCTCAGAGACACCACTATGTTGAGGTCCCATTTGCACAAAAACCTGACATTTGAAAGGGAGTCACATGAACATCTGGGGGAAGAGAATTTCAGGCAGAGAGAAGAGCAAATGCAAAATTCTTTGAGGGAGACTGAGCTCCACATGTTCTAGAAACAACCTGGGGGCCAGTGTGCAGGGCTGCCAGATACAGCAAGTAAAATGACAGGACACTCAGTTAAATTTTAATTTCAGTTAAACAGAGAAGTACAATATCTGAGACATTCTTCTACTAAAAAATTATTCACTGTTTATCTGAAATGAAAACTTAACTGGTTGTCCTGTATTTTATCTGGCAACCCCACCAATGCACTGCAGTGAAATGAGGGAGAGAGTAAGGGAGCTGGGGTGCAAAAACGAGGGTGGGAGCTGATGCCGCGGGGCAGTGGTTGCTGCTGTAAGGGATGCGTGCTGAGTTAGAGACAGTCCTCTGTCGTCCGTGCACCGGAGAGCTCCCTCAGCGCCCCAGGTGAGAGCTGATGGGGCTCTCACCTGTGTGGTGGCAGTTCCAGCAGCACGTGGCACATAATTCACAATGAACATTAGCCATATTGTTGTTTCCATTATTGCTGCTGCTTCGGCTCTGATGGGCAAGAAGTTAGGTTAGTGGGGTAGTGCTCTGAGGTAGGTGAGGAGGAGACCCAAAGAGAACAGGACAGGGAGCCATGGGTCCCTTTCTACAGGTCACCACATCAGCCAAATAGAGAGGATGCAGGCTGCCAAGTTGGAGACACTAACAACACCTGCACCCCTTAGTCTGTTCTTGTTTTGTTTTTAAATAACAGCTTTATTGAGGTATAATTCACATACCATAGAATTCACACCTTTCAAGTATATAAGTCAATGGTTTTAGTACATTCACAGAGTAATGCAAGTATCACTACTGATTTCAAAACATTTCCATCACCTCCAAAAGAAACCCCATACCCACTCAAAGTCACTCCCATGGTCCCCTCATTTTCTCCCCCTGGGCCCTGGCAACCACTAAGCTACTTTCTGCCTCTATGGATATGCCTGTTCTGGACATTTCATATAAATGGAATCATACAGTCTCTATCTAAATGTCTATGATCTGTATCTATATTTATAATTTGTATTTAACTATTTGAGAAACTGTTTTCCAAAGCAGCTGGACCATTTTACATTTTTACTAGCAGTATATGAAGTTTCCAATTTCTCTGCATCCTCACCAACACTTGTTATTGTCTGTATCTTTGATTATAGTCATCCTAGTAGGTGTGACGTGGTGTTTCACTGTGGTTTGGATTTGCATTTCCCTGATGGCTAATGATGTTGAGCATCTTTTCATGTGATTATAGTTTGTTTGTATATTTTCTTTGGAGAAATATCTATTCACATACTTTGTCCATTTAAAATCGCGTTATTTGTCTTTTTTGTCCAGTTGTAAGAGTTCTTTATGTATTCTGGATATGTGATTTGCAGTTAATTTTCTTCCTTTCTGTAGGTTGTCTTTTTACTTTCTCAATGGTGCCCTTTGAAGCACAAGGGTTTTTCACTGTTATGATGTCCAACTTATGTTTTTTTCTTTTCTTGCTTATGCTTTTAGTGTCACATTTAAGAACCATTGCCTAACCCAAGGTCATGAAGATTTAACTCATGTTTTCTTTATAAGAGTTTTGTAGTTGTAGCTTTTACGCTTAGGTCTCTGGTCCATTTTTTGTTCATTTTTGTATATGCTGAGAGGGAGTCTAACTTCATTCTTTTCCATGTAGCTATCCAGTTATCCTGGCAGCATGTGTTTACAAAAGATTATTCTTTCATCATTGAACTATCTTAGAACCCTTTTGAAGATCAGTTGATCATAAATGTCGGGGTTTATTTCTAGACTGTCAGTTCTGTTCCATCAATCTATATGTCCGTCCTTATGCCAGTACTGTCTGGATTACTACAGTTGTATAGTAAGTTTTGAAATTGGGAAGTGTGAACTCTACAACTTTGTTCTTCGTTTTTAAGACTGTTTGGCTCTTCTGGGTTCTTTGCATTTCCCTATGAATTTTATTATTTGTTTGTCAATTTCTGCAAATAAGCCTGCTGGGATTGTACTGAATCTATGGATCAGTTTGGGGGAGTATTGCCGTCTTAACAATATTAAGTCTTCTGATCCACGGACACAGGATGTCTTTCCACTTACTTAAGGTCTCCTTTAATTTCTTTCAACAATGTTTTCAGTGTACGAGTCCTGGACTTCCTTTGTTAAATATATTCCTATAGCCTCCTTAGTTCTAAGACTATCTTTACTATATATGTTTTCCAGAATTTAGATGAATTGCTTTGCGATCTCGAGAAGTAGGCACCTTGTCAAGGCAGCCTTGCCTCAGTTGGGAGGGGAGGTAGACACGGTCAGCCGGCTAACGAGGGGTTAGTTTTAAACTTCTCTGATGGAGTGTGGGCTCTCCTCTTCTCCATCACTGAGGATCATTTGCACACCCCCACCCCCTCTTTGGGCCCCCACCACTGTCATTAGGCACTTACTTTGTGCTTTACCTGGATTATCTCATTTAATGCTCAGAAGAAGCCTAACTTAAGAGATTTTATGACCATTTTACCAAGAAGGAAACTGAGGCTTAGAGAGGTGACATCACCCACCTTGGGAGTGAGGGGACAGGATTCAAACCCAAGCACTGAGATTCTGGAGTCCACATTCTTAGCCACAACTCCACACCTGATCTGAGGCAAACTACTTCTCTCTGTGTGTTTCACTTTTCCTGCATAGTTTATTTTTAAATTAATTAATTAATTACTTTTCGGCCGTGTTGGGTCTTCACTCCTGCACGCAGGCTTTCTTTAGTTGCGGTGAACGGGGGCTACTGTTTGTTGCGGTGTGCGGCCTTCTCATTGCAGTGGCTTCTCTTGTTGCGGAGCACGGCTCTAGGCATGGGGGCTTCAGTAGTTGTGGCTCGCGGGCTCTAGAGCGCGGGCTCAGTAGTTGTGGCGCACGGGCTTAGTTGCTCCGCGGCATGTGGGGTCTTCCTGGACCAGGGTTCGAACCCGTGTCCCCTGCATTGGCAGGTGGATTCTTAACCAGTACGCCGCCAGGGAACTCCTCTGCATAGTTTTTGCAAGGAGGTTTTCAATTGGAAATTCATAAATGGGAATATAAACCAGTTGGTTTATCTGGCAGTGGATTTCTCCAGGCTCGTTGTGACAATATTGATGGATTGTCTGGAGATGTGTAGACAAGTGTGATAAATTTTGCCAAAATGTTCCAGCAATACATAAATCCTTTTTTGGCTAACCCAGCTGTTCTCTTGCAGGCATCCAGGTAGTGGAGTACGTGAATAGGAGTCTTATTTACTGGACCTGCAGGACGAAATCCCTCTTGAGATGAATCATTATTGCCTCTGGTTGAGAGGTTAGACATTTTTGTAAGGCTGGTTTAGAAGATTTCTTATTAGAAGTAAATAAGAAAGGCTGAAAGCTGTAAGGGAAAGCTCTTTGCTCATGGAAAGGGACCTTTCACGTGAAGGGGCTTCCGACACCCTCCTTCCCCCCAGCAGCACTTATCTCCGCAGCAGAGTTAAGCAGGTTAATAATTTGCAATGCTGCGAGTCTGTGGTGGGGAGGCATTTGGAACGAGCCCTGCTTGCAGACCAGCTTGTACTCACAGAGTCTGAGCCTTCTTCCGCTGGGCTCCCATCCGATTTCAGCTTATCTGCACAGTGGGAGGCTGGCAGGCAGCACGGAGCACCCTTCTCTCCTCTTAGTCCCCCCCTTACACTGGCCGTTTGGGACTTGGCTCTGCCCCGAACCTCTCAGGGCTAGAGCATCTTCAGCTGGAGAAGTCAGGAGGTTTCCTCAGAGGAGGTGGGAGCTTATATTTGTGTAGCTTTTTTTTTTTTTTTTTTGCGGTACACGGGCCTCTCACTGTTGCAGCCTCTCCTGTTGTGGAGCACAGGCTCCGGACGTGCAGGCTCAGCGGCCATGGCTCACGGGCCCAGCCGCTCCGCGGCATGTGGGATCTTCCCGGACCGGGGCACGAACCTGTGTCCCCTGCATCGGCAGGCGAACTCTCAACCACTGCGCCACCAGGGAAGCCCCTGTCTAGCATTTTATACTTTTCTGATCACTTTGGTTTTTACTTGCTCTCCAAATCCCTTATTTGACAAATGAGGAAACTGAGGCCCAGAGAGGTGAAGTGACCAGTGGATGAGCTGTAGAGCAGGGAAGAAACTCCGATGGCCTGGCCCCATGTCTGGAGCTCAGTGTGACCCTGAAACCACCACATGGGAAGGCTGAGCGCTGGAGTAGGGAAGTAGTATGTTCATGGCAGCTGGGGACTGGGAACCAAGATGCCCTCCTGGCTTAAGATGGAATCAGAGCATAAATGTTGGCTCCGCTCTGCCCTATTAAGCATGATATTGCTGGAGAGAAGCAGCTCAATTCAAAATAAAATTTACTCATTACCTGCTTTATAAACCAGCTCTGTGCTTGATGCTAATCACTGCATGTTCTGTATGCCATGCACTTCATTCTAAATCATTCCCTCATTTAACAGTATGTGTTGTGTATTGGCCATTTGCCGGGGTACGGTGGTTGATAATATGGGCCCATGTTGTGGCCATCACAGGCTATAATATTATATTATATTCTGGAGGGGGAGGTAGACAAACAGGAAATTACAATAAAGTGTGCTGAGTGGTCATGACAGTGGGAAGTAGGAGAATGCAGGGCAGGCACCTAACCTGGACACAGAGTGGGAGAGACTAGGGTACGCTTTACAGAGGAAACAGTGTTACCTAGAGGATGCGTAAGAATGAGCCAAGCAAAGAGACACAGGTGGGAGTGTTCCCAGCAGAGAGAAAGCAGGGTCACGGCACAGTGAAGATGCTGGGAGTTGTCCAATATGGAGACATGTTGTCCGGGGTGGGGTGGGGTGGGGTGGGTGACAGGACGAGACGAGAGAGGAGGGTAGGAACCAGGTCATAAGCGGCATTGGAGGCCACGGTAGGATTTGGGTTTAAAAGGTCTTGGGCAGGGAAATAATTTTTGATTTGCATTTGGAAAAATCAATCTGGTTGTGGAGAAAGGGGCTTTAGTAAGGCAGGTTCGAAGGTGGAGGGACCGGGGAGGTGGATGGTACAGCGACCAGGAAAGAATGGTGGGGGCTTTGGGCCATGAGGGTGGTGGGGTTGCAGAGGCATCATCAGGCCTTAGAGAGGAGTCCAGTGTGACTCCCAGGTTCCAGATTTGCATGCTGGCTGGGTGGTGGGACCGCTTCTGGGATGGGAGACATGGGAAGAGCTGGGGTGGAGGGGGGTGGTCTCAGTCATGCAGAGTTTGAGCTCTCTGTGCGACATCCAAGTGCTCAGTGGATATAATGACATGGAACTCAGGGGAAGGTCTGGTCTGGAGATAAGACTTTGGGATTTGTTGACACGTGGACAATGCCCACAGAGGTCAGGTAGGTAATATCAGTGAGAGAACTGGGCCAGCTGAGGGGAACAAGGGGGCCAGTTGTCACTTAGCTTGTAGGGGTTGTTGTCATGTGGGAATGAGGGCCAGGTGTAGCAGGTCCTCCAACTAAAAAAATAAAAGTAAAGGAAGGCCACGTAACAAATGGATAAGGTGCCACACAGGGTTCCAATTCTGATGCACCACTTATTGCCGTGTGACCTTGATCGAGGTACATCATGTCCTTGTGCCTCAATTCCCCCGATGGTAAAATAGGAATAATAATGGTACATACCTTGTGGGGTTGTTGGGGATTAAATGGTTTAACCTTTGCAAAGCACTTAGGACAGTGTGTTGCTTTTGTATAAGCATTAATACTTGTTAAATAATCAATAAATGATAGATAAATGAGTCAATACTGTTGTGCAGTGAAATGAACAGAGGGTCTAAGATGGAGCCCCAAGGAGTATTAATATTTAAAGGAGTGTTGAGCAGACAGAGGAGTAGCAAACCAGAAGTGGAGTATCCTAGAGCCAAGGCGTATGAGTATTTCTAGACAACAAGGTTAGTCTGTGTTGTCAGACATGGCAGAGAGATCAGGTAATATAAAGACCAAAGCGTCAGTTGACTCTGGCAGCAGTATCCCTAATCCTCACAGAATTCCTGCAAGGCAGGTATTATTTTATTGACGAGGAAACCAAGGTTTATGGAGGTTATGCAGATAAGCTAACTCATGCAGCTGGACAGTGGGGGAGATGGGATGGTACCCAGATGGGTCAGATTCTGGAGCCCATGATCTATGTCCTGCTTCTGGAAGAGTTAACAAGGAATTTTACCCAGGTTTCTGGAGAGCAGTAGGGTTGGTTTACTTTCCCTGCTTATAAGCAGAGGATATGGTTTTCTCTCTGTCCTTCTGGAGTAGCCTGTGCTTTCTCATTCCTTCTTGAGATGGATGACCTGGGATTTATGTCATTATCAAGAGGATGTCTTATATATCATCACATGTAAGAGCAGAGCTTTTCTCTGTTCCAAACCTGGCTTTTTAGGTAAATGGGCCCAGTAACTTCAGTCATCTCAAAAGGAAAGGTTTGCCTCGAGGTTTCGAGGATTTGGATATCAGTACAGTAAGTCCCCTACATACGAACGAGTTGTGTTCTGAGAGCACGTTCGTAAGTCCAATTTGTTAAGTCCAACAAAATTAGCTTAGGTACCCAACTAATACAATCAGCTATATAATACTGTACTGGAATAGATTTATAATACTTTTCACACAAATAATACATAAAAAACAAACAAAAAATAAAGAAAACATTTTAAATCTTACAGTGCAGTACCTTGAAAAGTACAGCAGTACAGTACAACAGCTGGCGTGGAGTGAACAGGCAAGAAGAGTTACTGACTGGAGGAGGGAGGGGGGGTGGCAGATGGTAGAGCTGAAGCTGCAGTTTCACTCACGCCTGACGTTGATGGCACAGGCTCTGGTTCCTTGCTGGATTCAGTTCTATCTACCCTCTTGAAAAAACTATCCGGTGATGTCTGGGTAGCAGCTCTCATCCTCTTCCCGTATCTCCAGTAAGGATACTGTACTACTGTACTCTATACAGTACTGTACAGTAAAGTACACAAAAGCACAACCACATGTAGAGGAGGCATGCACGTGACAATGTACGCCAGATGCATGAACTAACTTACGTGATTGTACGTGCAAACGCACGTTCGCACCTTTGAAAGTTTGCAACTTGAAGGTTCATATGTAGGGGACTTGGTGTAATGCTGAACTGATTCCTTTTTCACTCAGAGCAGCAAGTTGTTTAAGGAGAAGAGAATGAAAATGTGCCTGGTGATGTCATGGGAGTTAGTCAGAAATCGGGAACACAGAGTACTGTCCCCAGAGTCCTGATGTCCCTACATGGGTCACCCAGACCTGGCGGAACCAGGCTCCTTGCCCATTTCCGCATCCGGCCCCTGGAGGAGCTTAGTTGGCATAAAGAGAGGGTTAACCATTAAAATCTGGAGCTGTCTTTTTTCACCTGGTTGAGAATAAATAGCACGAAGCAAGTCTTTTTCAAGAGCAAATTTTGCATTATCTGGGTGAAAACCTCAGCGTTTAAAATGACTCTCAAAAACAAGCATCCAACTTTTGCGGTTTTGTTTCATCAAACAATGATAACATCTCTTCCTGGACTACAGTGAACATCCCTGCTGGGGCCGTATGCCTACGCTGGGGTACACGTTCCTCATTCTTTAATGTTGGGTTAATAGTTAGCAATGCTGAGATCCCCGAAGTGAATGAGGACCCCATGAAGAAAATGAGTAGCTTTATTTTAGGAAATCAGTGATCAAAAGCTTAATGTTTACAGCAGCATGGTGTTTAATGTTTTCCCACATTTTTTCAGAGGCTGCTTGGATGGATTACAGTTATTTGTGCCCCACCCCCACCTAGAGCCCCTTCCAGTGTTCCCGCTTGTAGAGAACAGCGCCACCTGGGGGTGGACCCGGTTTGCGTGGGATCTGAAGCTTGGAAGAATTGGGGGACTTTTTGAAATGAAAAAGAAAAAAGTATAAAATTAGGTACAGGAAAATGAGTGCTCATTTAGAATGAAAAACGAATGTGGGTAGGAGCCCATGCAGTGAAGGGTCCTGAAACTTCAGCTTCGTTAGCTTCACGCTAAGTGGGCCCTTAGAGCCCACTACAAATGAGGCAATTTTGTAGATCCTGTTCTACAAATGAGGCGCCTTCATATCTGGTGACTTCTCCAGCTGAATCTCTAACCAACTGCCTTCCCTTCCTGCCATCCTGCTGCGCTGACCTCCCTGGCAAATCCTGCTCTTTCACCCCCTTGTGTAAGCTTTGTGTAACCAAAGCTCCTTTCCTTCAAAGTTTCATCGTGTCTGTGATTTAAATATTTTTGCATTAATATTTGTCCAGCTAAGGATTCTAAAAAAATCTGTGAGACCTAGGACTGTGTCTAGGTTGTGTTGTATTTTGCTCATGGCTCTAGTTCCAAGGCTTATTAGCTAAGTGCCTGGTCCCTAGTTGGAACCCAAATACTTATTGAATGAATGAATGAATTTGTGAAGAAGGATGCTAGCTAAGAATAAATTTGTGGGTTTTGTGCCCCAAAGAAAAATTCCATTGGGTAAGGCCAGCTTAAGGGTATTTGGGTCAACTGTGTTCAAGATGAGGATCGTCAGCAGCAGAGCCTGCTCTTACATTTGAAAAATTTGTTCAAGCTTTGCCATTCAAAATCTCACCTTGAAGAGGCTGACATCAGCCTTGCGTTCAGCCTGTAGAAACCTTTGGGAGCCTTGGGACTTCCCTGGGGGTGTACTGCATAAGGCTCTGCGCTCCCAATGCAGGGGGCTGGGTTCGATCCCTGGTCAGGGAACTAGATCCCACATGCATGCCGCAACTAAGAGTTCACATGCCAACTAAGGAGCCTGTGAGCCACAACTAAGGAGCCCACCTGTGGCAGCTAAGACCCAGTGCAACCAAATAAATAAATATTAAGAAAAAAAGAAACTTTGGGGAGCCTTGAATGGCAGCACTCCAGACTCCATATGCACATTTCTTGTAGATACAAGAAACATCCTTTGAATCAAGCAAGTGATTCTGGGAACAGTCCTTATTTGGGGTCTATAGCTCTGTTCCCCTCACTAGGTGAGAATTGGCTTCTTCACTCCACTACTTTAAAATACAGGTGGTTCTGCTCTAATGTGATACACACATTCCTATAAAACCTTCCTTTCAGCAAGGATTGAGCTGAAAGGAGAGCAGGGAGAGCCACTGTCCCTTTGCAGGAGGGTGGCTTTTGGTGGGTGCAGGAGTAGGCCCAGCTGGGAGGGGTTGGCATGCGAGGGGAGCTGAGACTAGGCCCTCTGCTTTTCAAGGTCACCTGGTCCTCCTAACCGCCCCAATACAGGCCAAGTCATCCTCTGCCTCCATGCTTGACTCATGCTGTACCCCAAACAGTCCGGAATGTTCTTCTAGAGTCACTTCCTGATCACATCCCACCAGCCAAGTTCAAGCTCTAGCTTTTCCTTGGTTGGCTGTGCCCACCCATATTAAATCTGATCTTCTCGGAGGTCCAATAGGCGTGCAGAGTAATCTCCTCTCATGATTTTGAACCGTGTCCTGCCTTGTGTTAGGTAACCCTCTCATGTCTCATGTGTCCCCAACTACTCTCTAGACTCCTCGAAGCCAGGGAACATGCTGTACTTCTTCGGTGTCCCAACAGTATCACACCGTTTGACTCATTCAGGCTTGATACCTCATTCTTTCATTCCACGACTGGTTCACTAAATAACAGTTGCTGGGTCAGTGGCAAGGGAAGCAGAAATAAAAGCTGCAGTTCTTTCCCTCCAGACTCTCCCAGTCTGGTGGAAGAGCCCTTCATGATTGGGCGCTTAATTGGTGATTTTCTCTGTTCCGAGTGACCTTGAAGGAACTGGGCATGGGGCAGATAAGCTACGTTCCCAGTTTCTCCTGAGTCCCATCTTTCATTTTGAGTGGATTCTTTAAACTTTGGGAACATGCTCATAGCATCAATTACAAATGTAACATTCTGAATTCAAATAAGAGAGAATGGGAGCCCATAAATGCAGTTATTCAAAGTTCATTATGCTCAGACACTGTGGTGCTAAATAGGTAAGAATACGAGTGCTGTGCTTGTTTTATATGTGGAGGTGACTGTTTTATGATGGAAGTCATTAACAGTCAAGGCCTTTATTAAACCTTATGACAACAATGTGTGGTTAACGTAACCAAGTGTTTCGCTTCTTCATGTTTAGGAAATTATACAGTTTTGGCTCTCAAAGGGTGTTGATGGCTTTAGCTTCGATGCTGTTCAATTTCTTCTAGAAGCAAAGCATCTGAGAGACGAGGCCCAAGTGAATAAGACCCAAATCCCGGTAAAGTTTTAAACATATACGTATATATGTTTTAAAAATATATTTTTAAATAAATGTATATTTATATATTTTAAAATGTTATATATGTACATTTAAAAATGTCATCAGAGTGTTGTCTTTTTTAGCCTGAGACACCACTTACCAGAGGGAAGTGTTTTGAATCATTTTCTTTAGAAAATACAGAGGAGTTTCAAATGCACGTGACCAGGTATTTCCTTCCACTGCTTCCTCCTGAGTGATCCCTACAGGAGTCCTTCAAAGACGAGGTTTCTGGAGGGCATGGACAGTGTGGACTCCACCAAAGGCCATAACTTACTGTGATTTTGTCAATCGCTCAAGCTCAGGGGAGGCGGCCTAAATTCCCCAAGTGCTTTTGTAGTCATTAAAGGACACGTAGGTAGAAGGGAAGGGAACTAACACTTGCTGAGTGTCAACTGTACGCTATTTGTTGTATCCATTTAACTCTCTCAACATCTTGTGAGGTTTCATGATCCCCATTTAGCAAATCTTAGAGAAATTAATTTATCAGGGTGACAGGTGATGAACAGAATCACCACCCAAGCCTGTATCTGCTACAGGATTTGGGCTCTCTGTGCTTCCACACCAGTGGTTCTCAACCTTCCTCCCACGTCACACGTGACAGAGTAATAGTCCTGTGCCCCTCTCACTCCTCTAGTTGACCATCATTCTACAGTCACTCTGTTTTCAATGGCCAAGTAGACAGTAGTCCTAAAATGCATTCCAAAATAACGGATTTGTACATTTACACAATGAAATGTCAAAATAAATGAATTATAGTAACACAGCAATATGGGTCAATCTTAGTGATATAACATGTAGCAAAAAAATCTAAAATTATATATAGCATGATGCCTTTTTTAGAAAGTAAAATTAAATTCATATGGTCACCAGTTTGATAGTTCTGAGTAACAAAGGGAAGCTGGCCATGCATGGGCTAATTATGAGACCATGTCATGAACCAAAGTTTATGATTAAGCTTTTTTTTTTTTGCACATGATTTCCAGTAGAAAGGAAAAATGAAGGGAAAAAAGGTTGTGTATTAGCCAGTTGTCCCAAAGAGAAGCACTTATCCTTGGAGAAGAAATCTCAAAATAACCTTGCTAATTACAATAAGATGTCCTAAGACAGGCATATGTTTCCAGTCAAGACAAATGATCAGAACAATGGGTTTTGTGTGCTACCCAAGAAAAACTTAAATAACATGTAATTTCCAGAAGACATCTAAGATTTCAAAAAACTTCCCTTGATCTAGCAAGGGAAAATCACTTATAAAAAAGGGGTCCACTGAATGGATAGCAACTCATGGACTCTCTAGCCTGTCCACGCCCTAACCCAGGACTTACAAACTGAGCCTGTATTAGACATAATCTTTTACTTTGATTCCAGAAGATTACTGTAACCCTAGGAAGGCAGAGAATGAGTATCACAAAAAATTACTAAAACCCTGGAAAAGTATAACGGTAAGAATAAAGGACAGAAATGGTAAAGAAACAAATTTAAATGCATGATATTAATAGTTTTGTAAGCAGATAATGTAATAATATGCTCTCTAATCATTAAGATAATTTGTTTTGTTTGCCTTTAAAAATGTCTGGTGCATTTGGGACAATAAAATGTTTAGGAGGATTTTATTAAATACATTTGTAATCAGTGTTTAGGTGTTTGGTAAAATTTAACTTGTTTACTAGATTTATAGTTAATAATTTATACACAAAATGAAACATAACAGTTTCTAATGTTCTTTTCCATCCACAAATTCCCTTGAGCAGCAGAAGTCCTAGGACCATCTTTGAGCATGTGTGTCTCGGCTTGAGCCCTTTGAAGAGACAGTCCATATTCACATGAGGCCAGCTATGGGCATTTGACATTTGACATGATGGTAACCATGCTGTCCTGTTTTCAAAGGACACAGTCACTCACTACTCGGAGCTGTACCATGACTTCACCACCACACAGGTGGGAATGCACGACATTGTCCGCAGCTTCCGGCAGACAATGGACCAATACAGCAGGGAGCCTGGGAGATACAGGTAACCACGGGCGCAGTGTGTGATCTGCACTTTATCCCTCACAACCAAGCATTCTTAAGAGATTCAGTTATAATGTAATAAACCGCATAATTACAATGTATCATAACTCAGTTATGCTAGGGCCTGGTATAGTCTCTCATGTTCCTTAACTTTGCTGATTTTGTTTCCTCTTTTGTAAAATGAAGCTAATCCCACAGTACTTATTCACAGGAATTTTGTGAAGATTAATTAAAAGATATTATCCAAAGGTTAGTCATTAACCATTACTATTTTTTATCATTATTTGACCTGTTAGCATGCAAATGTTCCAACTAAACTGTTAGCTGTTAGGTTAGTTAACCTAAGTCTCAGTTTTCTCAACAACTAAAAAGTGATGATGACACCCCCATAAGGTTGTTGTGAGATTACATGAGATAAATGTCTGTGGAGTACTTAAAACAATGCCTGGCACATAATAAACACTCAATGAATTTAACTCTTATTGTGTTTACATAGATTACCCAATAGAATCAGTGGAAAAGGAGTTCAAGAAATTTCTTCTCCTTAAAGTAGGTCCTCTGACCACTATTCCCATTTTACAGATGAGGAGACTGAGACTCTGAGCATGCAGGTAATGGTCACATAGGTAGTGGCCACAGAGATGGGACTGGAACTGAAACACGCGAGCTCCAGATACTATGTATCTTATCCATTAATGTAATGTCTCAAACAGCTAAAACCAGCATTGATGTGGGTCATTTCAGGCGAATATGTCTTCCCTGAAGAGTGTTTGGTTTTCAACAACTGAGAGTGCACCCCAATAATAAAGTGAGACTTTATAGGGATTCCAATACAAGGGGAATTTTGGGGGAACCCCTCTTACCTTATATGCAGACATATACTGTACATTCTAAGTGGAGTGATGAGAATTGCTAAATAAAGTCTTCCTGCAAGTTACTGAGTTTCATTCAGAGTTAAAGAACAGAACAGTATTGACTGAGATCCAAACGTGTTTTAGACATGGCTTAGTATTAAGCTAGTCTTTGGGTTTAATATGAGAAATTGCCAGGTGACCCAGTGTGCCATTTCTTGGTCATCTGGCTTGATTCTGCTTCCTAGTGAGCCCTAGCCAATACGGTTAATAGTATGCATTCACCTCCCAACATCCTGTCCATGAGACACAGCAGCTGCAAAGCGCTTTCCCAGTCTCCTGACAGGCCCTGATGTCACTGCACTGCCAACTCTTACAGGTTCATGGGGACTGAAACCCATGGAGAAAACATTGCCAAGACCATGATGTACTACGGTCTGCCTTTTATCCAAGAAGCAGATTTTCCCTTCAACAGTTACCTCGGTAAACTAGACATTTCTTCTGGTAACAGTGTGTTTGAGGTTATCACATCCTGGATGGAAAACATGCCCGAGGGAAAATGGCCTAATTGGATGGTAAGTCCTTATGCCCAGCTCAGCATAGGGTGCTGGTGTGCTTGCTGAATAATCTTCTGAAACCTCTGAAACAAGGGGCACATTTGTCTCTAAGTGACCTTCACCTTTCCTTCATTTTGTGATTGTTTAGTGAGCCAGACACATCCCAGCTCCTGACCAGGTTCTTGTCATTCTTCATTCTTTTCCTTCTGGTTCTGAGACTAATTTCAACTGGTCTGTCTCATTTGCTGATTCCTTGGCCAGTTCAAATCTGTCCAGCCCGTCTAGGGAATTTTTCACTTCCTTTATTGTATTTTTCAACTGTAATTTTTGCTTTTTTCATAATTTCTCTTTATTGACAGTATCTATTTGATAAGGCATTGTTCTCATACTTTTAAAGAATCCTGTAGATATTGTTTTTGAACACACGTACAATAGTTGATTTAAAGTCATTGTCCACTGAGTCCAATGTTTGGGTTTCCTCAGCCAAGTTTTCTGTTGATGCTTTTCCCCCCTCTGTATGGGCCATACTTTCCTGGTTCTTTGCATGTCTTGTATTCCTTTTTGTTGTTGTTGGAACACCGGATTTTTTTTTTTTTTTTTTGCCGTATGCGGGCCTCTCACTGCTGTGGCCTCTCTCGTTGTGGAGCACAGGCTCCGGATGCACAGGCCCAGCAGCCATGGCCCACAGGCCCAGCCGCTCCACGGCACGCGGGATCCTCCCAGACCAGGGCACGAACCCGTATCCCCTGCATCGGCAGGCAGACTTCCAACCACTGCGCCACCAGGGAAGCCCCAACACGATATTTTAAATAATAAGTAAGTGTAGAAATATTGGATATCATATTCCCCCCTCTCCAGTGTTTGTTTCTTCAGTGACTTTCTTGGATTAATTCTGTAAAATCTGTGTTACTTGTTGTGTGCGACCACTGAAGTCTCTGCTTGGTCAGCTAATGATTGTTAAGATTCCTTAGATGCCTTGAACCTGTAAGTCTCCCAGCCTTTGCTGAGGGGCTGTGTGCGGGGGGTGGGCATGCTTTCGACACTTTGGTAGGCAGCTTACAGCTCCGCCTTAGTCTTTCCTTTCTGCTTGAGTTTCAGGGTTAGCCAGAGGGGAGAGATTAGATTCTTGGGGCTTCCCTGGCTACCTGTGCAGCCCTGTGCATGTGTGTAGGCTTCTAGATTCCAGGAAAATGTCAGAGCCTTTCAGAGCCCCTTATGGTCATCTTATTCCTAACTTTTTAAAGGTTTTTGGTCAGTCTCTGTTTAGCCCAGGTTGGTAACACCACCTCAGGCAAGTATGATGATTGATCAATTGCTGCTGATTGTTTTTGGCAAATGCCTTGGGGATAAGACAATCTGCACAGTTAGCTTTGAGTCAGATCAGATAAAGAAAAAACCCAACCAAAAGTGAGCTGCTAGAAAGGTCGAACAGTGCCAGTTCTCTAGAGATGGGGCTTTTGATGAACTCAAAACCTATTTTGGTCCTCCAGTGGCTACTAGGCTGCTGGTTTTTACATTTTCTGTTGGTTTTCAAGGCTATCTTGAATCTGAGGGGAGGGGCATGAGATTATGGCCAGTTAAAATGATACAAAGCTTGCTGTTCTGAGATCCAGCTGTTTTTCTTGAACACCCCTGAAAAAGTGGATTTTTACAGTTTTTGCCAGCATTCTCCTTGCTTTCATGGTAGAGATATTTGGAGGTCCTTACTCCACCATTCCAGAAGTACTCCCTCTCTATACAAATTTTATCATGTAGTTGTAGCACGTTTTTTCATATACTCAAAGTCTCATATCATAGGCAACTGGCTCTCAGCCTGTGAGAGGCCCTGATCTCTGTCCAATGCTAATCTTGATTTCAGTTCTGAGAAAGAAAAGCGATCTAGGTTCAGAAGACTTGAGAAATCACAAGGTTTCTTGTCAGATGCTTTTGAGATAATGAAAAGAATAAATGGTGGAAAAGTTTGACCTAATTTTCTGGCCATAAAAATAGAAAAATACAATGGTCTATAAAAAGATAATTGTAAAGACAGTTTTAGTAAATCTAAAGAATAAAAAAGGCAAGCTCCCTTTTTCCTGAATTCTAACAACCAAGTTCATATTCTCAGACTCAAGTTCAAAGGCTGGTTCTGCCTCATGACCTTGACCTGAATAAATGATCAGGTTTCTCAGAGCTTGTTTCATCATTTGTAAAATGGAAAGGTTAGGTGATTTAAATAAACTCTTAAATAAGGACTAGATGTTAAAATATATAATCAGAACTTTTAACAAAGAAATATATTTAAAAATACAAAGTCCTGTACAAAATTTCTTCTTAGACTAAATATTTTTGTAAAAGTTCATTTACCTTTTAACTTAAAAATTTTTTTGAATAGTTCAAAAGTCACACACACACAAAGGGACAGATCAGAAGTCTTTCTCTCACCCCGGTCCCCTCCACCTGTTCCCTCCTTGGAGGAAACACTTGTTTCCTTTCCTGTCAATATTCTCTTATCCAAATGTGCAAAAATATTAGTATGTACCCTCATAAGTTTCATCTTATTTGCAATATGAATGTGAAGTAAGCTGTTATAACCATTTTGTTGATCATAATGGCCAAGTCAGTCAGATGGTCAATTGTACAGCAAGGAGCTGGGTTAGGACTCACACGCAGGCTTGCTGATACGAAGGTACCCATGGTTAACCATGTTTTTCTGCCTGGTGGACTTTTTGTGAAATAGGGTAAATCTTTCAGAAAACTCTGTATAGAGCTGTGCTCTTAAAATAAAGTATCTGCGTTTCAGACTGGCGGACCAGACAATGACCGGCTGACTTCTCGTCTGGGGGAACAATATGTCAACATCATGAACATGCTTGTGTTCACACTGCCTGGGACTCCCATAACTTACTACGGGGAAGAAATAGGAATGAGAAATATTTTAGCCACAAATCTCCATGAAACCTATGATGTTGTAAGTTAATATAACTTAACCATGCACCACACCAAATCCTCATTTTTTGCCAAATCAGAAAATTTACTATTTCTATTCTGTTGCTGAAAATCATGATTACTTAGCTTTTGTTTCTCACTGTTTGTTAGGCAGTGAGAATTTTTCAGCTTTCTTGATTGGGGAGCTTGTTAAAAATGCTGCTTGCTGAGCCACACAACTGAATTTCTTGTGTAGAGCCCAGGACCTGCATTTCAAAGATGTTTTCCAGCTGATTCTCAGGTGCACCAAAATTTAAGAAGCCATGTTTTGAGTTTCGAATGCCCTTTACCTGAAACATGGAGTTAAGAACATTTATTATAGTGCTTGTCTGTATTGCTAGATCTCACTTGGCCATAACATAAAAGGAAGAATCTTTGTGCTAACAAATGTAATGGACAGCCTTAGGCCTGAGAAGTTTAAATTTTGTTTTTGTTTGCGGCTATGGATCTCACAATTGTGTTGCTGGGCAGATGAAAGACCTTGAAGCTATAATTTGTATGGTTAGCTTTCAATTGTGAGATCCAATTTTCCTAATATTTAGTCACAATGAAACCTTTTCTATTTAAGCTCCTAAATTTGTGTGTGCACTCATGCGATAACCAGGCTAAAAAGGATACAATTTAGGCTCACCTGTACATGGCTGCATGCCTGAATTCACCGATCACTGTATCATATTATAATGAGTTTGTAAATGGCACATTTTGAAATCCTACGTTACTCATTTTTAGGGAAAAGCAGCAAAGATTCCAAGCATGTATCAATGTTCAGTTAGTAGTTTATTCACACTCAAGATGTCATTAACTATTTTCCAATTGAAAGTGTAAAACTGGTTTATGTTCTGAATATTAAGGCCTTTTCCTTATGAATGCTAATGAATTTGAGTACTAGCTGAGAAATATAGGGAATTAAATACCTCTGAAGTAAATCATGGCCAAATTACATTTCTTTTTAATAACCAGATCACTGTTTTTTTCCTTTATGGTCTTTTGACATAGGATACTCTTCTCTCAAAGTCACCAATGCAGTGGGACAATAGCTCAAATGCTGGTTTTTCTGAAGGCAATCACACCTGGTTACCCACCAGTTCAGATTACCACACTGTGAATGTTGATGTAAGTATCAATGAAAATTTCATGCTAACTCCAGAACAGGAAATGAGTTTCTGTTGCTGACAACATACACTCACCTTGAGTTGTGGAAAACCTTAACTGATGCTCTTTAAATCAATCACATAGACTTCTTTTGCAGTTTTCATTTTTAAGGAGTTTGCAAATCATGTTTTTGTGAAAATACAAACTGGTGCAGAAGTGTACCATCTGAAGTATCATACAGAATACACAACTCTTCCTTGGAATGACTTTGAGCTATGAAATATTAAGAACATTTTATGGAGGGCTTTCAGCAAGCCTGCTATCCTTTCTCCATTCCACCCCTCAAAAGGAAGGAAAGAAAGTAGGAGATTGATCAATCAATCAATCTAGGGTAAGACTCTTGAGAGCAAAGCTGTTTACCTACAGAAACTGAAGCATGAATAATCCCTAAAAGTAGCTGTTCTGGAAAAGCATACCCTTCAGCTTTTGCCTATACTATTTTCTGTTCTCATGGTGATCAACTTTGCCAAGTTCAGCAAACAAATTCCTTAAACAGGAATGCATTAATTCCAGCAAAGTGCTAAACACACTTCCTTAGACCAGAAAAATGTGCAATGGCTTCAGGTGAGTTTCAGGTGTTTTCACTGGAAAACACAATCTAAACTACTTAAGAGGGAGAGAAATTACTGGCATCACATGAGGATACAAGTTTTATAGCATCTACTAAGTATTTTGAAAACACTCCCCAGATTATTCTGATACGGAACTTCAGGCAAACCCTCCTGGTTCCCACATCTCCCTGATCCAAGCACCCCAGGGATAACTTTGTTTTATATGGTCATAGGTCCCTGAAACACAAAAATTGTAGATTAACATTTGTGTTTTGGATTAAGTGCACTTACTGATTTTCATTACGTCCAAATGTCCAAAATATTCCCATAGGCCAATCTGAATCCAATATGTAAGAAATCCTACATAAAAAAGTACAGCAGCAAAGATGGAAAAATGTAAATGCATATTAAAATAATGGTCAGATTAGTCAAGTCGTTAAAATGATCATGAGTAGTGCTTGGAGGGATGCTAAATCATAATCAAATAACCGAAAGTCCCAGGCAATGCCATTTTAATAAAACACCTCCATAATAGCTCTAGAACAAGGCGAGAATTTAGGTACTTTCTAGAAGATAGAAAGTAAAATTAAGATTACAAAGAAACAAGAGCATAGAAACCATAATCTAAAATACACAGGAGAAAACAGCACTGACAGGTACAGGTGAGAGCACTGCAGGAATGTTCCTCCACCGCTGCAACTGGCTGCCCCAGAACTTGCCTGAGGAAAAAACTCAGGGCCTGTTTGGTGATCATACTCGTGTTGAATGAGTAGAGCAAAGCTTGAAATAGTGTTAATCTTCTACAAGCACAGTCGAAGAAAGAAACGGAGAAGAAAACCTAATTCCCTGGGATGATTCACTGAGGAATGATCTCCAAAGTAAGAGTTTTTACTCCTCAGTTCACAGAGGCCTTAAGAGGAGGGTAGGACCCTAGGTAGCTGGTCACCATTAAACAGGAAAAGAACCCCTACAACCCCAAAGACAAACCAGACCTACCTCCAACTTGGCTTCTCACAGTTAGTAGAGGCAGGCAACTGAAGACAGGCAAACAAGGAGTATCAAATACAAAAGTAAATGAATCACCAAAAATCACAGTACATTTGAGAAAAATTAAGACCATGAAAGGGAGACACCATTCCTAACAAAACATTGTAGAAAGCGAAGAAAATATAACATAAGACTTCATTATTAGTAAAACTGCTCCCTCCCTGATAGACTATTGTTTTATATAGCCCTTGACACTCTTTTAAAAAAGTGATTAGATCTTAGAAATACAAAAATATTGTCAAAATAAACAATAAAATAGAAGTTCTAATACTCAAGGGTTTATCCCAAAGTGTACTGTAAAAAGACAAGTTTTTTTTAAACACAACATGATTATATTTTAATACACAATCAAAATATGAAACACCATAGTAAATTTATAGCAATAAAAAAAGGGCTTTTCATTTGCATTGCATGTAACAAAAGACATTGATATTCCAAGGGAAATAGGAAAAAAAAAAGGCAAAGAAGTTAACAGTAATAATAAGAAAATTTTTGATATGTGGAGAATAAATCTAGAAATTCCAACAGATAACAAAAAACGAGTTCTAGAAAAGAACAGAGACTAATAAAGAGAAAACCTAAAAATATACAGAAAGAAACCAAACTCGAAAATAGATTGCCTGAGAAAAGGACTGAAAATTGGACTGTCATCAGACTTCTCAACGGGATACTAAAACACATTAGAACTTTACCTTCAAAGTTGTAATGGAAACTTGATTCTAAACAAAGAATCCTATATCCATTCAAACTAGCATTCAGGAGCAAAACAGAGATGGAAAAGCAAGGACCCAAATTTTACCATGTATAGCCAGTTTCTGAAAGAGAAATTGGGGACTCCAACAAAACCAAAAAGGAATCTAAAAGGAGGGCATGATGTATAAAACATAGTGAGGAAAGGAACCAACAAAACTTAAGAATGAATAATTTTTGATACATAATGTAAAATAAGGTATTCTGGAGTAAAAATCTTAGTGATTTATTTCTATATGGGAGGTGGTGGCAGGGAGGGTGTGTGTGTGTGTGAGTGAGCAAACGCACATGCGTGCAGGCTAATGCACTTTACAAGGATGGAAACAGTAACTCACTCTAGTTTTGAGCTGTCCAGTAGCCACTAACCACTGTCACTACTAAAACAGAATTAAAAGTTCCGTTCCTGTTTCACACTAGCAACACTTCAAGTGCTCAGTAGCTAGTGGCTACCATATTGTACAGCACAGAAACAGAACTTTCGGCACTGCAGGAAGTTCTACTGGACAGCACTGCTCTGTATGTTGAAAAAAATGTTTTAAATGGTTATTACAGTTTTAAGGGTCACCATGAGAAGAAAAGGGGGCCTCTACATCAGCTCTGGCCAATAAATGCGTAATTTTCAAATGATACTAGAAGGAAAAAAATTACATAAAGAAAACCAATTGATCCAATAAAAAGCTAAAAAGGAAGAAAATAAAACATTAGTACAACTAAAATAAAACATTAGTACAACTAAAATAAAAAATAAGGCTACAGGATTATGTCTAAACATGGTAATCACAGATATAAATGGGTTAAATTCACCTATTAAAAGATATAAACTCTTAGATTAGAAAACAAAGACAAAATCTGACATTAAGAGACGTAGCTAAAACAAAAGGACACAGAAAGAATTAAAATAAAGATATTACAGGCAAATGCTAACAAAAACAAACCTTGTCACCTGGCTGTAGCTTTCAAAACAAAAAAATGAACATACTTTTTAACTTAGTAATTTCGTTCCTAGATATCTGTATCTAGGAATACTTGCACATGTGGAAAATGATAAATATTCAAGGATCTCTACTGCAGCACTGTTTTTTTTTAAAGAAATATAAATTTATATAACATGATTTTTAACCTATCCAATTGGTTTTCTTTTTTTTTTTTAACATCTTTATTGGAGTATAATTGCTTTACAGTGGTGTGTTAGTTTCTGCTTTATAACAAAGTGAATCAGCTATACATATACATATATCCCCACATATCCTCCCTCTTACGTCTTCCTCCCACTCTCCCTATCCCACCCCTCTAGGTGGTCACAAAGCACTGAGCTGATCTCCCTGTGCTATGTGGCTGCTTCCCACTAGCTATCTATTTTACATTGGTAGTATATATAAGTCCATGCCAATCTCTCACTTCTTCCCAGCTTACCCTTCCCCCTCCCCATGTCCTCAAGTCCATTCTCTACGTCTGCATCTTTATTCCTGTCCTGCCCCTAGGTTCTTCAGAACCATTTTTTATTTTATTTTTTTAGATTCCATATATATGTGTTAGCATATGGTATTTATTTTTCTCTTTCTGACTTACTTCACTGTGTATGACAGTCTCTAGGTCCATCCACCTCACTACAAATAACTCCATTTCATTTCTTCTTATGGCTGAGTAATATTCCATTGTATATATGTGCCACATCTTTATCCATTCATCTGTCAATGGACACATAGGTTGCTTCCATGTCCTGGCTATTGTAAATAGAGCTGCAATGAACATTGTGATACACGACTCTTTTTGAATTATGGTTTTCTCAGGGTATATGCCCAGTAGTGGGACTGTGCAGCACTGTTCTTAATAGCAGAAGACTCTGGAAATGATTTATATATTTCATCAACAGAAAGCCAGTTGAATCAATTATGGTTAATCTATACAAGAGACAAGTACGCAGCTGTGAAAAAGAATGAGGGAGTTCTCTGTGCATTGATAAGAGACCACCTCTAACATATACTAAATAATTTAAAAAATGGTACAGAATGGTAACATGCCACTATTTGTGTAAACAAGGAAAAAGTATATCTACCTATGTCTGCATAGGCACAGAATGTATCATTTCATATGAAACATAAAATGAAAGAATATAAACAGTAATAGCGTTTATCTCTGGGAGAGAAAATGGGAAGCTAGGGGACGGTATTGAAGAAAACCATTTATATATTATTCTTATAATTGAATTTTATATTGTATGCATGCCTTTTCTATTTAAAACAATAAAGTTACAAAAAGCAGGTGTGGAAATATTTAATAGCAGACAAAATAGAATTCAATATGAAAAGCATGAGACAAAGGCAATTTTCAAAAACTGATGAAAGAACATTCCCCTATAAATCATGAATCTATGCATCTAACAATAGCTTCAAAATGTATAAAACAAGTACTATGAGAAATGCAAAGAAAGACTGATAAATCCACAATTACAGAGAGACACTTCAACATACTTCTAGAAAATGGTAAATGAATAGACAAAAATAATAGTTAACACTTACTGGGCACTTCTTATGTGAGTGGCACTGAACTATGCTTCTTCATGCATTATCTAAGGCTATAGAAAATGTTAGTAGTAATTTGACAAGTCATATACATATACCATATACATGTACCATAAACACCTTTGTACCTGATAAACACAGAATAAACATTTTTTTCAGACATTCATTAGATATTCACTAAACATTACGCACCTGCCCCAAACAACCACCAGTACCACTGAGGTCAACATGGCTGGCAAGACTACAATGAAATGAATGCTATCACTGATTTGGCAACAGCTTTTATGAAGACAAATTTGGCATTATGTATCAAGTATCCATACTCCTTGACATAATAATTGTCTTTCTGATATTTATATCTTAAATAAATAATCCAAATATGGGGGAAGCATATTAGAAACTTGAATGTCAAAATGAAAGGGAATGATTAAGTATTGTATAACCATTCATTAGAATATTATTCTGCCATTAAAATGACATTTAATATAATAACAAAAGATGCTTAAAATGTTAAAGGAAAACAAGAAAAATACATTAAATTATGTATATTTTATACAGCTGTAAAATTAACCCCAATCTTCTTTAATGGGCATATTTTAACTTTCACTTTAGGCAGCATTTTGCTTTGCATCCCTTTCTGCAATTTTCTGTTCATAATTAGCATCTGTTAATGTTACACCAACCTACACATTATTCTACAATAAAGAACAGAGAAGCCCCAGTTCACCAGAGGTGCTCGCAGTCCATGGCCATGATGGCTGCTTTTCTGCCAGTTAAATATAGCATAAAGGGACTTTCTTTAGGCAAGTTAAATATCCATTAACTTAGACATGGACATTTAGTGGAGTCAAATTTGGCCTCTACATCAGCTCTGGCCAAGATGTAGCAGAGAACTGTGCATGCAGCAGTCACTCCCAGACAAGGTGAAACCCTGAATTTGTAGTTTCTATCGGTAGTTAAATAAACTATTCTTACCTACTTATTAATACTTAAAAGTTGGTAGTTGTTTTAAGGGTTAAAATAGAAGCAAGTTTTTTGGGGAAATAATTCCTTATTTGATACTCTTAGAATCAAACATTTATGTGAATATTCTTTTTTAAAAAAATAGGTCCAAAAGACTCAGCCCAGATCAGCACTGAAGCTATATCAAGAATTAAGTCTGCTTCATGCCAATGAGCCACTCTTCAGCAGGGGCTGGTTTTGCTACTTGAGGAATGACAACCACTCTGTTGTGTACACAAGAGAGCTGGATGGCATAGACAGAGTCTTCCTCATGGTTCTGAATTTTGGAGAATTATCACTGCTAAATCTAAAGGAAATGATTTCAAATATTCCCATAAGAGTAAGGATAAGGTTAAGTACCAATTCTGCCTACAAAGGCCATGAAGTTGATACGCATGCCATTACACTGGACAAAGGAGAAGGACTCATCCTTGAATACAACACGAGGAATCTCCTTCATCACCAAACAGCATTCCAAGACAGATGTTTTGTTTCCAACCGGGCATGCTATTCCAGTGTACTGAACATACTGCACAGCTTGTGTTAGGCACCTCTGTGAAAGAGATGGAGCCGCTGGCATTCTGTTCTATTGTAAGCATTTGCAGTAACTTCACGTACAGCAGCATGGTGCTGGGTGAACTTTGTGAACGGTAATTAATTCTTAGATATCTCTAGCTTGAGTGAAACTGCTTTAGGATAGGTTCTCAAATGTTTTTCAAGAATAATAAAGTGTTTAAAAGAAAATTATCCCTTGCAGGAACTTGTGTTAGCCTCAATAACATGATCAGAGCACCTTAGGACTCCAGAATATTAGAGAGATCTAATGAATTTTAATGTGAGGAATATCATCTTCTTCCATAAAATGCAGGTACAGAAATTGGAGGATGACTTAACTGCTAGAGTATCTAAAAATGTTCACTAGCAAAGAAGCAGGACCTTGATTTGTAAACTGTTCCAAGAAAATCAGAGTAAAACAAACCTGTTCTGATGCGGGAAAGGGGAAAGTTCTGCTGTCACCAATCCTTCCTTCACTCCCTTCTCTATGTCCTTCTACAGAGCATGGTTTGAAAACTACTTTCCTAGGTTAAGGGGCATGTGCATCAATGGAGACGATGGTATAAGCAAGTGAGCTGTATACAAAACAAAATCTGGATGGAGAAGCAAATTTTAAAAATTATTTACTAACTTAAAAAACTCACTTTTGTTAATGCAACTGGAAATATGACTGAAATATTTCAGTGTGTTTCCAATTTCCACTGAATGCAGCATTTCAGAATTTTAGATATTTCTTAAGATTCTCGAAAACACTGGTGCTGTCAAGTCCAAGTTCCTCGTACAGGAATTTAATTTGGGCTGTAATCTAAAAGAAACACATTTTAAAAATTAGAAAGAAGGCCTTTGTGGTAAAACTCCAGTGTTCAAGTCTCTCCTTGTCCATCCATCTTCACCTAACCCTTAAGTCGGCAATTTATGGCAAAGGTGTTTTTTATTTGGCACAGAGGCAGAAGGCTCCCAAGAACTGAGATTCAACTACTTTCTCTGACAGAGCTCATGTATCAAGTACCTTTTCTCTTTATTGACTCTGAGTTCCTCCTTCCCCCTCAGGTCTCAGCCATAGACCTGACGGTTGGTGAAGCAGCCAGCACAAACCCTGCTGCAACCACTGAAAGGCCAAGTACAACACATCACTAATTGGGAATCTGTCAACTCAGAGGGGCTTGATAGCATACCTTTTTGTGAGAATCCTCAATCACATGATTGCCTCCAGGCTGAATATCTAAAATAATACTGGGGGCTTGATAACCTGAAAGAGTTAACATATGAAACAATTAGAAGGTTTTCAGCCAACTGAGACCCACCCATTTCACCTGGCTCCTTCCAAGCACTCATTTTATTAAAATAACAGTGAAGGAGAAAGGCATAAGCCACCACCACCACCAACAACAAAGACAGGAGAGGTGGGGAGAGCAGTAGAAAACAAATTTTTGAAACAGGAAAAGCAGGAGGAGGCCCAGAGGCAGAGGAAGCTGGATGGAAGAGACTACAGGGCTACATGGAGAAGGAAGCCAATCGGTCTTATGGAATCTGAGAGCCTTGTGACCTGGAAACACCAACTATAGCAATGGGTGAGAGTGAGACACAGAACTGAATACAGGGCAACTGTCTGGAAACTTGTATGTGAGACCCTCTGACCCTGAGCCCAGAAGGTCCTGGCATGTCTTGGCAAGGAAAAACGGTAAGAGTGCTTGTCTAGTAAAATTGAAAGATATAGAGAAAATTAAAGCTGCTAGTTTGGGCACTGAAGCTCCAGAGCAAAAACTTCAGAATTTGTTTTTAGAGATTCCCAAGAATAATAGCTCAATTAATTTTGTTAAAGAATGAATGATATGATACGGTATGATAGTACACCTCCAAGTTATGTAGATATTTAAATTTACTTTTTTCTTTGTGCCTTGCCTACCTTATTTTAATGCTGTCCTTTGAAAAACAGGCGAGGCAGTTATAGTTATTACATTTGCTTCAAATGGGTAGTTGACATAGGAAAAACAGTGGTTTGTCTAAAATCATGGGTGATTGATTTGGTCTGCAGTACTACTCTGAGCAGTACACTGAAGGTGACATTCCATGTAGCTACGTCCCCTGCTCCCAGGTGGTCTCCTACCTTCCCCGGTGTCCTTAGCATGCTCCACGATGGCTTCCTTGAGTTTCTCAGTATAGTTTACAATTCCTTTCAGAGGCACACGTTCGTCATTTTCATAAGCTGTGATGTGAATCGAAGGATAATGCTGAAAGAAAAGAGATGTACAAAGAATTTATATTATTCCTTATGGTCCCTTTCCACCTTATGGATTATGAAAAACAATCACCTCCAATTTCTTTTTCCCTAAGTGCTAGAATTTTTTTTCTCATTTGATATTCTTGAGAGATATATGGCATCACAATACTAGACGATTTGTTACCTGGAATAACCTTTTCTTGACTAGTGAGACCTTGATCTTATTGAATCTATTCTCCTGAGCTATTAAGTTGAAACAAACATGGAGTATGAGCAGAGAAGGGGCTGAAAGGTGTTTGAGTATTATAAGAAACAATCTAAGGCCTTACTAAATTCCTGCTTTGGCTCGGGTAAATATCCTTTTCATTATTCTCTCTATCACTTCAGCATAGTATGTCATTAACTGTCTTTCACTACCTTAGGTTTAATGTTTTGATAGGGGCAGTAACGTTTTATGTAGTTCTTGTGTTTTTCATCAGATGAAGGATTCCCCCACTCTTCTAATTCTTCTAATGTCAGAGGAAGTGTAGTGTCCATCATGGTGTTGAGAACATCCAAGAAAGGTGCCTTAAAAAAAAAAAAGCCAGAGAAATTTAACCTTCAATTAATAAATTGGTAAAATGAGTTTCAGAAAAATACTATACTTTATGAATATACATGCTGACATCACAGAACAAAGCTCAAGAAGTTATGTACATTCCCAGGAGCCAGATTAATTAGCCAGTCTGTAACCAGGGACTGTGATTTATAACTGGCTTTTAAGGTATTCAGACTCCTTAAATGACAAAGGGTTTATCTTCCAATTTCACAATTTTTGCTTTTAGTTTTGTTTCTTTTATTCACATAATAAATGCCACCACCTCACATCCATTAGGCTACTATAAGAAAAAAAAGTGTTGGCAAGGATGTGGACAAACTGGAACACTTGTGCACTGCTGGTGGGAATGTAAAATGATGCAGAGAGTATGTTGGTTTCTTAAAAAATTAAACTTAGAATTATCATATGATCCAGTAATTCTATTCCTAGGTATATATCCAAAAGAAATGAAAGCACGGTCTTGAAGAGTACACCCCTGTTCACAGCAGTATTTACAATACCCAAAAGGTGGACATAACCCAAGTGTCCACTGACAGATGAATGGATAAGCAAAATATAAATACAATAACACAATGAAATTCAGCTTTACAAAGAAGGAAAATCTGACACCTGCTACAACACAATGGACCTTGAGAACATTATCTAAGTGAAATAAACCAGTTATAAAAAGACATATAGGGCTTCCCTGGTGGCGCAGTGGTTGAGAGTCCGCCTGCAGATGCAGGGGACATGGGTTCGTGCCCCGGTCCGGGAAGATCCCACATGCCGCGGAGCGGTTGGGCCTGTGAGCCATGGCCGCTAAGCCTGCGCGTCCGGAGCCTGTGCTCCGCAACGGTAGAGGCCACAACAGTGAGAGGCCTGCGTACGGCAAAAAAAAAAAAAAAAAAAAAAAAAAAAAAGACGTATAATACATTGTACGATTCCATTTATATAGGAGGTACCTTAGTGTAGTCAGATTCATAGAAAACTAGAATGGTGGTTCCCAGGGTCCAGAGGAAGGAGAAATTGGGGAGTTGCTATTTAATGGGTACAGAGTTTCAGTTTTGCAAGATGAGGAGTTATGGAAACTGGTTGCACAACAACGTTGAGTGTACTTAACACTACTGAACTGAACACACTTAAAAATGGTTAAGATCGGGGCTTCCCTGGTGGTGCAGTGGTTGAGAGTCTGCCTGCTGATGCAGGGGATGCGGGTTTGTGCCCCGGTCCGGGAAGATCCCACATGCCACGGAGCGGCTGGGCCCGTGAGCCATGGCCACTGGGCCTGCACGTCCGGAGCCTGTGCTCTGCAGTGGGAGAGGCCACAGCAGTGAGAGGCCCACGTACCGCCAAAAGAAAAAAAAAATGGTTGAGATGGTAAATTTTATGTTATTTTACCACAATTAAAACTTAAAAATAAGGGCTTTCCTGGTGGCGCAGTGGCTGAGAATCCACCTGCCAATGCAGGGGACATGGGTTCGAGCCCTGGGCTGGGAAGATCCCACATGCTGCCAAGCAACTAAGTCCATGTGCCACAACTACTGAGCCTGTGCTCCAGAGCCCATGAGCCACAACTACTGAGCCCACGTGCCACAACTACTGAAGCCCACGTGCCTAGAGCCTGTGCTCTGCAACAAGAGAAGCCACCACCATGAGAAGGCCACCACTGCAATGAAGAATAGCCCCCGCTTGACACAACTAGAGAAGCTCACGTGCAGCAACGAAGACCCAACACAGCTAAAAATAAATAAATAAAAAATTAAAAATAAAACCCCAACAACACATGAATAAACTCAGTTGGACATTTTACATTATAAAAAGGTAATAAATGCTAATTGAAGAAAATCTGAAAATTATCCAAGTTGAAAAAGAATATCACTCATTGGCTTATAACCAGTATTAAAACATTTAATAAAATGGGAGCTGCTTTGTTCATATAGCTATATGATCTTCTGTTAACATGTTTTGCAGCTTTCTCTTTTATGAACATTAAGCAAATATGGGCAAATGCAATTCTTTTTGGCTTCCTAGCATGTTAGCTCCTTTTCTGCATTTAGAATATCCCTAACCTTATGAGACAGCCTGCCTCTCACTGTAGAGGAGCTAAATGCCAGATAGTTCCTTTTCCAGCTTTCCCTCAGAGTGAGAGTAGCCACATGACTTAGGTTTACCAATCAGACATAACGGGCTCCAAACTTTGAATGAATTGTGGGATAACTGCGTTACCTCCAATTCTTCACTATTATAAGCAATGTGGGATAAATATTCTTATAAATTTCTGATTATTTCCTTTCTGATTTCTTTCTTTTTTAAAATTTATTTATTTTTGGCTGTGTTGGGTCTTCCTTGCTGCGCGCGGGCTATCTCTAGTTGCGGCGAGTGGGGGCTACTCTTCGTTGAGGTGCGCAGGCCTCTCATTGCGGTGGCCTCCTGTTGCAGAGCACGGGCTCTAGGCGCACGGGCTTCAGTAGTTGTGGCACGCAGGCTCAGTAGTTCTGGCGCACAGGCTTAGTTGCTCCGTGGCATGCGGGATCTTCCCGGACCAGGGCTTGAACCCGTGTCCCCTGCACTGGCAGGCGGATTCCTAACCACTGCACCACCAGGGAAGCCCTCCTTTCTGATTTCTAAAAGTCAAAGGTTAGTTGCATTTTCTTTATAATTCTGCCATTATTATCTTTGTGCATAGAGTTTTTTCCCTTCTGTACTTAGTATTTCTCTTAAAAAACAGATTTACAGATCAGGAATATTTAACACTTATTTACTTAATACAAGCCCACAGTGTATAGCCCACACCCTCAAAAAAAAAAAAAAAAACCTGAAAATAATTTACTCTCTCCATCCTAGTCATTATCTTCTAGAGTATCTACTGTAGAAGAACAAAATTTGTCACCCCCCGATTATTTCAAGCGGAAAACAATCAAGGCCCAAAAGGCTCAGGAAGAAACTTTGATCTTCTCCCTAACAGCCTGAAGAATTTAGATAGAGGGTGTATTACAGGAACATCACTAGATAATAAATATGGACTAGCTGTGGTGGGGAAATGCTTAGAGACCAGAGTCCACTCTGTGTCCCATGGCCTCTGCTAACCCAGCAAACATGTTTACCAAACTTTTGCTTTTCCACCTCCATGTGAACTGCCTTCTACCCCTTGAAGTCTTACCCCTAACATCCTCTTCCATCTTTAGCTGAAGATGGTGTTTAAGGTGAATAACCATGGCCACCATTCTGGTCATTTTGGTGAGTTACTCAGTCTGCTGGGTCTCTTCCATGTATACATGTTATTAAACTTTTGCTTGATTTTTCTCCTGTTAATCTGTCTCATGTCAATTTAATTCTGAAACCAGCCAGAAGAACCTAGAGGGAAGAGGAAAATTTCTTTCTCCCCTACACTAACCAGGAAGCAGGAGAAAGATGGAGGTGAAATGAGCGGCTATAATTTCATAACTTTGGACATCAGGAAAAGACTATAGAGCCTTTTCAGAACAGGAAAAGATATTTCAATTGAAGTATAGGAAAATATTCCTAAAGACCATTAATAAGAATAGGGTATGTGAAAATAGAGAGCCCCTAAATCCAGGACTGAAATGTTGATGGGCAAGAAGAGTCAAAGGATTTCACACATTCCAGAGTCAGTGTGCTTGGCCTGACTTCCTGGATGTGGTGTTTCGTATATGCTTTGTCTCTTTTCCACCAACTCTAAATGTTCTTACAAATAAAAAATGATCAGTGGGAATAGCCATTAATATCCTTCAGAGGAAATCCTTAAAAATCAATAAAGAACACTGTCAGGGAAGTTCTCCCAGAGCTATAATTCTGTGCTTAAAGTTTAAAAGCTTTGTTATACTCCTATGGTATGGTAAAACTGTAACAAAATTTTTCTTAGAGCATCTATTACTTCACGCCTCCCTATTCTGTAAACTGTAGAGGCAGAGTACTTACCTCCAAAGTCACAGCTCTCAGCAGCTCTGGATTAGAATTACACAATGCTCCCACAAGCACCCCTCCAGCACTGAAAGCAGTCAGGGTTGTTAGACTTGGCTGAGAAAAGCCTTGGCCATGAAGTGTCTTAATGCAAGCCTCTAAGTCAGCAAGGCCATTGAGTTTTTTAGTTAGACGGCCATCAGCGTGCCACTGGAGGCCTAACTCACCACCTCCCCTGAAATTAAAGGGCAAAAAAGTTTTAGTGGGGAAAAAATGTTAATGATATATAGGTCAGGGTCAGCAAACTACAGCCTGCGGGTTAAATCTCCCCAGGGGCCTGTTTTTGTATGGCCCTTGAGCTAAGAAGGATTTTTACATTTTTAAAGGTTGGGAAAAAAAATATCAACCAGGAATATGCAACAGAGACCATGTGGCCTGCAAAGCCTAAGATGTTTACTATTTTGTTCTTCAGAGAAAAAGTTTGCCAACCTGACACAGTCAATCAAAAATTGATTCAAGGCGCGCTGAGACCCGGGCGCGCAGTGGGGGGCAGCAGGCGTGGGGCAGGCATGGGGGCCTCACCAGCCTGGCACTAATGTCTCGCTCTGTGCCTCCCCAACACCATCCTCTCTCCTGGCGCGCCGGGCCCTGCCAACCCTGCAGGACGGCCCCAACTTCCTCTCAGAGGAGGACCTCGAACTTAAAGCAATAAATGTAGATCTTCAAAGTGATGCTGCTCTACAGGTGGACATTTCTGATGCTCTTAGTAAGAGAGAGAAAGTAAAATTCACTGTTCACACAAAGAGTTCACGGCCAAATTTTAAACAAAATGAGTTTTCTGTTGTTGGACAACACGAGGAACTTATCTGGCTTCATGATTCCTTCACTGAAAGTGAAGACTATGCAGGTTACATCATCCCTCCAAGCACCACCAAAACCTGATTTTGATGCCTCAAGGGAAAAACTACAGAAACTTCGAGGAGAAGGGTCTATGACAAAGGAAGAATTCACAAAAATGAAACAGGAGCTGGAAGCTGAGTATATTTGGCAATATTCAAGAAGACCGTTGCAGTGCATGAAGTGTTCCTGTGTTGTGTGGCAGCACACCCCGTTTTGAGGAAAGATTTAAATTTCTATGTCTTCCTGGAATATAATCAAGATTTGACTGTGCGAGGAAAAAATAAAAAAGAGAAACTTGAAGATTTCTTTAAAAATGTGGTTAAATCAGGGCTTCCCTGGTGGCGCAGTGGTTGAGAGTCCGCCTGCCGATGCAGGGGACACGGGTTCATGCCCCGGTCCGGGAAGATCTCACGTGCCGCGGAGTGGCTGGGCCCGTGAGCCATGGCCGCTGAGCCTGCGCGTCCGGAGCCTGTGCCCCGCAACGGGAGAGGCCACAATAGTGAGAGGCCCGCGTACCGCAAAAAAAAAAAAAAAAGAAATGTGGTTAAATCAGCAAATGAAGTAGTTGTTTCTTGCGTAAAGGATGCAGATGATTTCTTTGAGCATGAACGAACATTCCTTTTAGAGTATCATAACCGTGTTAAGGCTGCATCTGCTAAATCTGATAGGATGACGAGATCCCACAAAAGTGCTGCAGATGATTACAACAGAATTGGTTCTTCATTATATGCTTTAGGAACTCAGGTTTCTACACATATATGCAAGTTTTTCTTAAAGGTTCAGAACTCTTTGATAAAACAAGAAAAAGTGTCAGCTGATGAGGACCTCAAACTTTCTGACCTTTTAAAATATTACTTAAGAGAATCTCAAGCTGCTAAGGGATCTCCTCTATCAAAGATCTAGGTCACCACTGGATTATGAAAATGGTAATAAAGCACTGGATAAAGTAAGAGTGAAAAATAAAGATGTTCTGTAGGATGAAACGTCCCAACAATTATGCTGTCAGAAATTTGAAAAAATATCTGTATCTGTAAAACAAGAACGTAGAGATTTTAAGACAAGAAGAGTTGCTGCATTCAGAAAAAATTAGTGGAACTGGCAGAGTCAGAACTGAAACATGCAAAGGTAGTGTCATATTAAAGATTTAATAATTTAAGTGACATAATTTAGTAATGAGTCAGTTATGAAACCTTATTCTAGTTTTAAAAATAGAGAATCTTAGAAATGAGAGGGATTTTAAAGATCACCTAATTTAAATAAGAATAATATCTATAATAGATCTAATGGTCAGCTTTGCAAGACTCTAGTACCTAATATGGAAAAACAGTATCATTTTTTGACTAGTTGTTAAAAAAAAAATCTTCCTTAAAAAAAAAAAAACTGACTCAACAAATATGCTTTGAGTGCCTGCTTACTGTTTACCAGACATTGTGCTAAATGCAGGCCTTAAAAATATAAAAAAGTAGGGCTTCCCTGGTGGCGCAGTGGTTGAGAGTCCGCCTGCCAATGCAGGGGACACGGGTTCGTGCCCCGGTCCGGGAGGATCCCACATGCCGCGGAGCAGCTGGGCCTGTGAGCCATGGCCGCTGGGCCTGCACGTCCGGAGCCTGTGCTCCGCAACAGGAGAGGCCACAAAAGTGAGAGGCCCGTGTACCGCAAAAAAAAAAAAAAAAAAAAAAAAAAAAAAAAATATATATATATATATATATATATATAAAAGTAGAATCCTCTGTCCTAGAGGTCATAATTTTGTGGGGAAAGAGAATAGCTACCAAGCAATGTGGTTGCTGCTATAACAGAACCAGAACCAGAGGAGAGAACATCCATCCAACCTGTCAGGTTAGGGGCATATATAGGAGTCAGGAACATGAATGCTTTAAGGAGGTGATACCTAAGCTGAGTCTTGAAGGAAGAATGTGGGTTCCCAGAAGGGCAAAGAAAGGGAAGGCATCAAGACACAGCATGTGCAAAGGCACAGAGGGGAAAGAGGTTGTCATTTGAAAGCATGTAGCGAGGCTGGATGTGTAGGATGTGCATGGCTGGAGAGCAGGACGTGTTTGGGAAGTGATGACAGATGCCACTACAAAGATAAGCCAAGGGCTTCCCTGGTGGTGCAGTGGTTGAGAGTCCGCCTGCCGATGCAGGGGACACGGGTTCGTGCCCCGGTCCGGGAAGATCCCACATGCCGCGGAGCAGCTGGGCCCGTGAGCCATGGCCGCTGAGCCTGCGCGTCCGGAGCCTGTGCCCCACAACGGGAGAGGTCACAACAGTGAGAGGCCCGCGTACCGCAAAAAAAAAAAAAAAAGATAAGCCAAGTCATTAGGACGTTAAATACTACTCTGAGGTATTTGGATTTTATTGTGGAGATGGGGAAGTGGTAAAGAATTTTAAGCAGAAACATAATACTAATTGTGTCCTGAAAACAGCTTAAATAAAATGGAAGTTACAGTGGAAAAAAGGGAGTCCAGCTTAAGAGGCTATTTTAGAAAAACCCAAACTCATGAGAATTAAATGGAAATAATAATGTAACTAAGAAAGTACAGAGCTTGGTTTATCTATTCTAAAAGTCCTAAAAATCTGGTGTAAAATCCAAAAAATCTACCCTTTTGCTTTTGGGATTAATTAATATGTTACTGAATCAGGTTCTACTAGCACAGGTTTAAGAATACACGAATTCAACAATACAACTGAGAAAATAAACTTCTGCTCCCCAACATACTGTTATTTTGAACATGTGACAATACTCCAGTACTCATATGCCAGGCAAAATGTGCTGACTCACCGAACATGACAATATGCTAATATCCATCCATCGTCCACCAACACCCGCCTTTCAGGCCTGAAATTCATTTTCAAATCCATTCCATAAGCTCCATATACATGTACCAGGAGAGGTTTCTTCTGCAAGTCCTCAGAATCCGTTTTATGGAAAATAGTCATTGGCACTAATTTTCCATCCTGGAAATGAAGATTTACTATGCAGGTAAAGAAGTCTTTTCAAACAGTTTTAACCCCAATTTTATGTGCTGCTTATTGATGTTGAGCACCAACTTCATTTAATTAAGACAAAAGAGTTACGGTCTCTAAAAATCCCTCAGGGTCCTTAATTTTCAGCTACTCTGCTGACCTATAATAGTAACTAGAAAGGAACAGCAAGAGTCTGGCTTGAAAACAGTTTATGAAATGTAGCTTTTCAGTACAGTAAAGAGTTCTTCACTACTCAGTATAACAGATTTTTTTTTTCTTTCACGACAAGCCAAAATACTTATCAAGGTTAGATACACTAGCACGGTATTCTTCCTATACCTCAGGTTACATATGGGCATTTCTCATCTTTGAATATATACAAATATGCTAATTAAAGAAGTTTTAACAACTCAATTTTCTGTACTCAACAGTCAGAATTCTCAATCATTAAAACCTTAAATCTCTTACTGACCTAACACCCACCCACATCCTCTTCAAAGACCTATTTATTTTTAAAATGTTTAAAAGCAGTTTAAGTTTTATAAATTTTAACATCTAAATTATTTTTAGGGCAAATAACTATACTCCAGTGTAGTTCACACTCAACTGACTTCCTTTCATAGAAAAAGGGTAGAAATGTTGGTTCTCACCCTGCTTACAGAAGAAACTAATGAAAAAGCACTAGTTTACATAAGGAAAATAACATAACCAGGCCACTCTCCCTGTTTTTTTCATTCCCATTTTGAAAACTTCACTTTGGGGCACTAGAGTGTTATCAAGTAAGGAAGAACTCTTCCTCTCGTTATTATACCCATTATGACAGCGTAACTGAATTTTCACCATAACTGAATATTCACTTCTCAGTAAGATTCATACTTATAAAATGATGCAGATTTATTTCTATAAAATAATCTTGCTGTGTTCATCTTCCTGCCTCCTACCCAACTTCACTTAAACAAGCAGAGAAGAACTTGTTGGTTGAAAACTTATGAAAAGGAAACGGTAAGGATGGTAGCAAGTCCTGTGATGGCCTGAATCCCAGAGTTCATCAGCAGTGCAAAAATGCCTGTAGTTACAGCAGCTTCCCTTTAGCAGTTGTTTCCTTCTTCCCTAAGGTACGAAGAATCCCTTGGCTCTCCAAGAGCTTAGCTTCACTGTTCTTTCCATTTGGGGTATAATTAAAACATTTTGGGAGATTGGTATAAATCCCATCTTTGTAAAACAAAACAAAGCCTAATCATATGTATTTTGTTGACAAAAACCAAAAGTCTGGAAGGTGATAATGTGTTAACAATGATTATTTCTATGCAGTACAGCAAATAGGACTGAAAAGTAGTCATTTAAATTTTATACATTCTGTATTTTTGCATTTGTTCTAATAAGCATGTATTGCTTTTATAATATTAAAGTAGTCTTTGCTTAAAGATATTTTAAAAAAATCAGTGAATTAAAGAAAAAATTCACAAGGAAAAAAGACTTCTGTTTTGATTCATTCTTTGTCAGTACATGCAAAATTATCTGATGTATGATGTGCTAAGCTCTGAGAATTCCTTAAATTCAAGGCCACGGTTCATGTATTAGTTTGTTCCTCACTTGCTCAAATTTTCTTCTCTACTTACTACCTCCCCAACCTCCCACTGCCCCTGGACAATCTTCCCTCTTTTACGCTAGACTTTGGCCATACTGTTCTCCTTTATACTTCTTGAATGCATTATTTCCCCCTCAATTCAGGGCCTCTGCACAAAATAGAATCCTCCTCCCCCTTTTCTAGCTTAACTCTTGATCATCTTAGAGGCATTACTTCCTCAGAGAAGCTTTCCCCAATTTCTCCAGAGGAGGTAAGGTCCCTTTACCATATGTTTCCACTGTACTCAGTACGTCTTCCTTGGCAGCAATCAGTACATTAGTAATTACTTCTTCAAAATCTAGCATCTTCCCCACTAGATTTAACCTCCATGAGGGCAGGGAGTCTATATTAGTCTAGTTCACTCTAGTCAATTGCTTACTACCTTCATAATTTTTGTCATATCTACACAGAAACTTTGATTATTTTCTTCTTGAAATCAACTTTTAATATTCAAATATACACAAGACATGAAATCAAGGGCTTGCTATGATGGTTATAAATTTTCGAATCCATGTTAAAATAAATGCATGAGTATCAGAAGTTAAAAAAAAAAGTCCACGTACCCCCTAAAATCATTTGGGTCTTGCTGTGGAATGTGAGATCCACTTTACTAAACTGTGCTAATGTAATCCCAGCAATTGCACAATACTTGACAAATAGTATCCTTTCAACAAACAGAGGCTGACAGTGGGGATCACAAAGACTTACCTTGCTTTTGGCTTCTATACGTAAAACACGACTAGTCTTTGTGATTGGGTCTTCATGTCCAGTTTCCTCAAACAGTTTGCCTTCTGCAAACTTATATGTGTAATATTTAGGGGGGCGTATAGGAGAGCAAAGCTGAAAGGGGCAGTTCTTTGGGTCTGAATTTGTATCCATTATGAATCCACAGGCCCAAGGCGGGAGCTGAAGAAATAAAAGTTATTTTTACTCTTTATCTAGACACTAAGTATTATTAATTAAAATTCTGGGTCTGCTCCAAACAAGATGATGTGGACATCAAATTTATTTTTATCCATTATCACATAATGCCTCATCTAAGGGTAACTTCAGCACAACAAAAAATATTTCAAGTGAAAAACAAAACTCTATGCAAATGACCAATAAAATAAGGAAAATGGTTTATCATGAATCTAGATTTACATGAAGTCTCCTTCAATAAAAAAGTTTATTTTGGGGGTATATAAACTTGGGCAATGAAACAGCAAAATGATTAAGAATAACAGCAAATCAAGTAGTAATTCCAGAACCCAGAGACATCTCCAAGATCTCTACTCTCATAGAACATGAAATTTCTCACATGTGTTTTTAATAATTTATCCAGCAGCCCTTACTCTGCTGCCTGGACAGCAGCAGTGATGACAGTTATTATTCCAGGGCTACAAACTGGCTCAGCAGCACTAAAGCATTTACAATTTGTTTTTAACTTTAGCTCCCAGGGTAACCATTGTGCAGAAGAAAACCTTTCCCGCACATCCACTCTGAGAGACTCACAGCTATTACGATTAAGATTCTTAACTTTAAGAAAAAAGGAAAGAAATCAAAATTTATTCTCTCAGAGCAGCAGGGTCCAGCCTCAAGCCTTCCACTAACATCCCTCTTACACCTTTTAAAGAACTCTAGTAAGCAGGCTGACAGTGTGTTAGAAATGGTACTGAGAGTCAGAACATTAAAAGAAAATTGCCTTTCTTTTCCTGAGTAATTGTAGAAAGAGCAAATTCCTTAGAAAATCAGAGGTCTTGGCACAGCAACGTCACTGGTGGGCACTATTCAGAAAGGGTAGGTGGGGGATGTATGCATAAAGAGTGTATCATTTAACCTGTAGAAACTATAGCCAAAGAGCTTATGTTCACAGAGCAAATTCCTTGTAATTAATCCAAAGAATCCACTGCCCTGAAACACTAGGGACATAAATTGGCATGTCTCTCTAAAGGAGTTCCTAACTTATTCTCCTCAGATTGTGGGTTATTTTCAAGGATAATTTGTTTATTTAAATATAAGCCATAACTAGAAAGAAAAATGTAATCATGAAAGTTGGGAAATCTGGTAGCAAAAGTGAAACGAGTAAAAATTGAGACCTCAGTGGGAAAAAAAGGAAGAAGCATTGCTATTAACCTTGTAACAGAGGCCTCAGATTGAGGGCACAAGGCTCCTCAGCCCTCAGGGGTACAAGTTTTTCTCCCCTTTGGTGACACTTTAAAACATTTTCCATGTGACTCATGTAGTAAGCTTAGTTTTTTTTTTTTTTTTTTTAGTAAGCTTAGTTTCTGATTAAATGGTTCCAATAAATCAAAAAGTCTTTTGGGTGTATTTCTTAAACTAATGGGACCAAGGTTAAAGTTTTAATCATAACAAAAACTGTTCCAAGGCTATGGACTTTTTAAAGTTTGTCCAGCTGATATAGAAGTATTAACTATCTCAAGGATATCTTCAGCCACATTTCCTATTGAGATAAGCCTGCGGTATCATCTATGTATATTAATGAACAGAGCCTGAGAAGAATTGTAAGCTGGCCAGGTGATATGCAGATATTCCTTGAGATATCTGACAGAAACACGTTTAGTTTAAGCATTCTACCAGCTAACCACAGTCATTTCATCAAAAGAATGATTAAGACATACATGCTGAAAGAAAATCAGCCCAAGCATGCAGGCTGCTCCAGATGAATTGATGTTAGCACAAAGCAAAACATTTCCTAATTTGCTTTAATTAAATATCATAACCAAATAATATATCATAACTAAAAATATCACCAGGAAATACTGATGACATGATGACCAAGGATATGAGGCAATGTATTAAGGGCTCCACATTTTCTATTGCTGAGATTGAGTTTATAAAGCTCTTTTAGTCAAGTGCCCACTGGGCAGAGATGTTACATACAGAAATACTTTATAATCCGCTCACAGTATGGCTTACAGATGTCCTTTGTATATAGCACTGTCTGTGCATATTAATCAGTGTTATCCAGTTCATAAAAAGGCTCTGATCTATAAAATTCTCTTTAACTAGCACCTGGTATATAATATAGTATTTGATTCCATGTGATGATGACTCAGAACATCATACTCAGAACATCATAATAGGTACTACAGGTTGGGAAAGGTCAAGGAATAAAGAAATATAGGATACAGAATAAATGAAAGACATGATGTTTGTGTTAATGGAAGTTAAAACAATGGAAACTGAGGCATACCTTAAAAATACAAAAGGCCATATTTACTTAGAAATCAAATCTTGGCAAAGTCTCATGACACTCCTAATTCTGAAAGAATTTTGTTATAATAAATGCATTGCTCGAGATTATATATTTTCTCCCATCCCCATTCCTATAGACTGCAATAAGAACAAATGCTCTGCCAGTTTCTGGATTGAAGATGTCTGAATTTGGCATCAATTAGCAAGTGAAAAGACACACTTTGATTTCAGTAGATGAAAGCAGTAAGAAAATTGCTGGAGTTAAAAATCACCATTTTTGTTTTAGGACATTTATATAGCCTTCTAAGGCACCAGATATTACATTTGATAATTTGATAATTTGATTTCATGAAGTAGATGGAAAATTTTGGTTGTTTTATTTAGGCCCTAGTTATTTCTTATTTATACCACTGTAACCATCTCAAAACTAACCTCTATGCCCCTTATCTCCTGGTGCTTTGGTGTACTCTAACACAGCTGCCAGATAACCTCATGAACTACAGCTTGACTCCTTAAATTATTCCCCTGCCCACACACTTCACGTTCCCCTCTTCATAATTTATGCATAAATTCACCACCTTGACAAAGAATGTCAAATCATAGCTTCATCACCTAGACATTTATTCTGCTTCAATAAAAATGAATTATTAGCAGCTTCCTGAACATTTTCTGAACTTCTCCAGCTTAGAGCTTCATTTGATGGACTTTCTCAGCCTAGAATACCATTCCCTTCCCCACCCATCGAAATCCTATCTATCCTCTTTGGTTTATCTCAAATTCTACTTCTCCTCAAAGCTTTCCTGGGTCCTCTTCCTTTCCTTTGGGCCCCACAGCACATTTTATGTTTCTGATCCCACTTATTTAAACCCTTCTTATACTTGATCTTTGTGTACTAGTCTAGTCTCATGATAAACTGTATTCTCCTTAAGGCCTGATATTTTGTCCTACTATCTTTCCATTCCAGAGTGCCCAATACAGTACTTTGCACACAGAAATTTGATAAACATCCAGTGAATTTACTGGAATTGCATTTTAACAAAAATTGTGATAATAGTACAGATGGAGAGGTACAAGTGGTCTGTTTGCTGGTCACACAACTCCATCCATATCAAGCAAAACAGAGGCCTCTCTTCTTCCCTTCAGTGCATGCTATCTAAAGTCACATATTAATGCTGCTTTAAAACTGGGCAATAACATTACCGTTCACCAGTTTTAGCAATAAAATTGGCAAAGAGATGATGAAGACATGAGAATGCAGTGGCAGAAACATAGTAGGAGAAACACAGTGGGCATGACTACTATCCCCACTGGGGATGTGGGATGGGAACAGGAGGCAGTGGTTAGGCACTAGCTGCCAAGTTGGCCTGAGTTATTACTGTATCTAAAGTTGTAGAGATATGTGATATAGAGATATGCAGAAAGAGGAATACAATGGCACTTTACCTCTGAAATTCATGCTATAAGACAGTATTTTTAAGTAAAAGTGCACAAAAAGGAAGGTCCTCTAAGTAATTCTAAAACAAACCTCCTAAACCTGATAAAGACCCAATATGCTAAATTCCATTTAAATTAATTTCCTTTTAAGAAAAAGTATATTGGTATTATTCAAAATTTGATGTTGTTAATAAACTGCATATATTTTGACTAATGTATTATCTTTTGAAAATTAAACATACCTTTAGAGACCGAACTGAATCGTCAGCCAGACCAATCACATTAACATAAAGTAGATTGCTATGCTTCAGGAATAGAACACAGTGATCCTTAAACATGTCCAAGTCTACAACTTTGGTATTTCTCTTCATTGTGAAAAATAAATCCCAATTCATAATAGCAGGGGTATCAGCTGCTGTTCTCATTAGCTGTGTGGAACAAAATTAGAAGAGATCTAGGTACCAGAACATGATTACTACAGCATCCAGAGATGAAACCACTGAAAACCAGACCATACTCGTCTTCACTGTTTTATGAAGAGCTGAAGGAACTAACTCTGCATCAGGGCTGAAGTGTGAACATCACCATATGAATGAGCCCAGGCTAGCCTGCTGGGTGGGTATAGCCCAGTGCTTAGCTGACTGGTCAACCAATGGACATTTGAGTGAGAGTACTGACAGCCAGTTGACTGTGGAACTATCCATGAGCCTAGCCAAGACCAGTGAAAGAACTGCCTGAGATCAATCCAAAATGCTGACTCACAAAATCATAAGCTTATAAAAGTTTGTTAAGCCACTAAGTTTGGCTTTGATAACTAATATATTCAGGATAGAGTATGTTTTCATTTACTAACCTTTTTTAGGTACAATTAAAATATGAAGAGGTATTAGCTCTAAGGGAAGAGAAATAGGATTGGTTCTACATAGGAAGGTAGCATTAGTTTTTACAGTACCCAAAGCTTACAAAACAATAAACTCTTAGAGCAAGAAATGTTGATGTTAGTGTAACACTCCCTAAGACCCTAAATGGGGACCAGAAGAATACAGGATTTACCTTGAATTCTGTAGGCTCGCCAACATTAGTGAGAATGTATAATTCATCATCTCTGTGTTCTACGTAGTAAAGGACCCCGTGTATTCGCTTCTGGATAAGTACTGGTGGGTCCCAAGGGCTCATGCCATCTATCAACCACACCTCTGAAGTGGTCTTGTTCATAATATTCATGGTGAGAAAACGACTGTCTTTTGTAAGATAAAGGAAAACAAAAAAGCTGCACAGAAGAAAAAGAGAGGGAGAGAGAGATACAAAAACCCAATAAATTTCAAATGCACGCTATCTTGTTAATGACAATATCTCACTGGTGTTCAATATATATATTAATTTATAATGTAGATAGAAAATAAAAACTCCTTAGTGAATACTGCTTATAAAAACTGGCTATTATATTTCTCATTTCCTCCCCAAAGGCATTCAAAATAATTTTTCTCTAACATTTTATTATAAAAATTTTTCAAACATACAATAAAGATGAAAGAAATGTAAGGTAAATACCAATATACCTACCACTAAGATTCAATCATGGCTAACATTTTGTTATATTGCCTTTATTGTATATCTATGTATCTATCAATCCATCTTTTTTTAAAAAATGCATTTCAAGGTAAACTACAGACATCATCTAACTCTCAATCACATTAATAGATTATAGGGCTTTTTCCTGAGAAGAGGAAATAAACTTCCTAGAGGAGATATGTAACTGTAGGGAAGAAAAGGAATACAGAGTTTCCTTTGTTTTTCTTCTCTGTGCATGTTGGATATCCTTTTTCCTACTCTCCTAGTTTTTACAACTAAACAAACAATAGGAAGAAAAACCCTCACAATCTCACTAACCTAACACATTTTTAAAATTAACTATTTTAATTTTTCTATTTTTCCTTCTAAGGCTTAATTGTATTTTATACATGTCTTTAAATAGATGTAGTTATTTAAAAAATATAGATGCAATTCTGGATTCTGCATTTAGGTTTTTTTTTTTTTTTATTGGCTGCGCTGCGTGGCACATAGGATCTCAGTTCCCCAACCAGGGATAGACCTGCGCCCGCTGCAGTGGAAGTGCAGAGTCTTAAGCACTGGACTGCCAGGGAAGCCCCTGCATTTCTTCTTACACATATTATCATCTTCCCCTACATTAGTTATACAGTCTGTGATCATTATTTTTAATGGCTACCTAATATTCTATTGAGTTGAATTATCATAATTCTTAAAAATGTAGATTTTAATGTTTCACTGTAATAAATATAAAAGGGAATATGTCATGAAGATGGTTTCCCTCTCCCTAACTTAAAATAATTAATTAATTAATTAATTAGGTTGTGCTGGGTCTTAGTTGTAGCCGGTGGGCTCCTTAGTTGTGGCTCACTGGCTCCTTTAGTTGTGGCATGTGTGCTCCCTAGTTACAGCCAGTGGGCTCCCTAGCTGCAGCAGGCAGGCTCCTCAGCTGAGGCTTGCCTCCTCCTTAGTTGTGGCATGCGGGACCTAGCTCCCCAACCAGGAAATGAACCTGGGCCCCCTGCATTGGGAGTGCAGAGTCTTAACCACTGCGCCACCAGGGAAGTCCCTCTTCCTAACTTTTATAATTATTTCCTTAGGATAAATTCTTAGTAACAGAAATACTGTCTTAATGATTAAGTATTTTGATGACTCTTGATCAATATAATCAAATACTATCCCAAGAGCATTACACTAATTCATATTGACACACTGGATGCCTTTAAATATTCTACCTACATGTTTCCTTATTACAAAAGTAATTCATACTGAAAATACTAAAGAATATAAAGAAGGACGATAACCCTGAATTCCACTCCCCAGAGAAAAGCATTTTGGTAAAATTCCTTTTGTACTGGATTAATTACCATGTTTGTCAATTTTATTTCTTTGCAATGTGTCCATTTTAAACTTGGTGATGTAGTTTACATTATTGGTCTATAACCATCTCTTTATAAATTAGGGACATTAACTTGTCCTTTTGTTGAAAATACTTTCCCCCATTTTGTCATATGGATTTTTTTTTTACATCTTTATTGGAGTATAATTGCTTTACAATGGTGTGCTAGTTTCTGCTTCATAACAAAGTGAATCAGCCACACACACATATGTGTCATATGGATTTTAATTTATTTGTTTACAATAGTGTCTGATGTAAGAGTCTAATATTTTAGATAATCAAGAATATTGGTACTACCCTTTGTAATTTCTTCTATTGATTTTATGCTCTGGAAATATTTCAACCAAACTGAGTGAAATACATATATTTTCACCAAGGGTTTTTTTTTTTTTTTTGATGGTTTTATTTTTACCAATAGATTCTTTAAATCTTTTAGGAATGTATGCTAATGTACGAATTGATGAAAACTATTTTTGTCCAAATATTCAATATTTACATTCTAGGGTCTGTTTTAGGGTTATCTATTCTGGTCTCTTTTATTGGTCTGTCAATTTGTATTATTTTAACTGTTGTGCCTTCTCATGTTTTAATATATTGTTGTAAGGCAAATCCCCTGCCCTACTTTGCTCTTTATTTTCAACACTTCCTTTGCTATTTTTATCTACTTATTTATGTGTAATGATGACACAGGTAATCAAAAGATAAATTACTCAGTCAATTATCTGGCAGACATGTGGTTACAGGGAAGTGAGAACACAAGCATCTCTGTAAGTAACAGTTTTCTTAGAAAGAGAAGTAAAATTGTGGTAACTACCAAGCAAAAACCTACAGTAGATACACAAAATATAAAGAGAAGGGAATCAAACTATAGCACTATGGAAAACCATCAATTCATTAAGACAGTAGGAAAGGAAGAACTGGGAACTATTGATCCAAAGCAGCTAGAAAACATGAAAAAGATGGCATTAGTAAGTCTTTAGCTGTTATAAATTACTCTAAATGTAAATGAATTAAATTCTCCAATCAAAAGGCATTAAGTGGCTAAACAGATAAAAAAAGAACTAACTATATGCTGCCTATAGTAAGAGATTCATTTCAATTTCATGGACATACATGGGTCAAAATAAAGAAAAAGACATTCCACACAAGTAAAAACCAAGAGGGAGCAAGAGTAGCTATACTTATATCAGACAAAATAGACCTTAACTCAAAAGCTCTATCAAGAGATAAAGAAGGCCACTACATAATGACAAAGGTGTCAATTCGTCAAGAAGATTTATAACAAGCATAAATATATATATATGCACTCGACATCAGAACCCTCAAATATATTAAGCAAATATTAACAGATCTGAAAGGAAAATCGACAACATAATAATAGTAGGGGACTTTAGTAGCCCACTTTCAACAATGGATAGATCATCCAGGCAGAAAATCAGTAAGGAAACCTTGGACGTGAACTATACTTTAGAACAAATGGATCTAACAGACGTATACAGAACATTCTGTCCAACGGCAGCAAAAATAAAAATACCATTCTTCTCAAGTGGACCTGGAACATTCTCCAGGATAGATTATGTGTTAGTTCACAAAATAAGTATTAACAGGAAAAAAACTGGAAAATTCACAAATACATGGAAATTAAACAATACACTCCTAAACAACCAAAGGGTCAAAGAAGAAATCAAAAGGGAAATTAAAAAAAAAAAATTGAAGTAAATGAACATGGAAATACCACACACCAAAACCTAAGGGATACAGCAAAAGCAGTTCTAATAGAGGCATTTATAGCAATAAACACATTAAGAAAATAGAAAAATCTCAAACAAACTTCACACCTCAAGAAACTAGAAAAAGAAGTTAAGGTAATTTTGGCAAACCTTACTTGTGAGAGCAGAATACTAAAACCTGGGGATCAAGGCAAACACAGTAAAAAACCAGCTCAGTCGTAGAAGTTCTACGAAGACTTTTATTACATTTTCTCTACTGGTATGCTGCCTTTCCCTCTTGGTCCTTCCCTTTGGATTAGGGCTGTTAAGTACAGCTGACCCCTGAACAACATGGATTTGAACTGGTGGGGTCCACTTATATACAGATTTTTCTCAATAAATACATACCACACTACCACACCATCTGTGGTTGGTTGAATACTCTGATATGGAACAGTGGATAAAGAGAATACTTTGATATGGAACAGTGGATAAACAGTGAATACTCTGATATGGAACAGTGGATAAAGATATGGAACAGTGGATAAAGAGGGTCAACCGTAAAGTTATAGGTGGATTTTCAACCACATGGGAGTCAGTGCCCCTAACCCCCAGTTGTTCAAGGGTCACCTGTATTCAGAATAGACAAACAAATCTGTGCTTTAGAGATGAGATGCCAAACTAGGTTTAAACATACTTAATTATGGTTAATTCTTTTTGGGGTAGAAAAAGCACACAAGAAGCCAAAAATCAAGAATCTTAAATGTATGTATAACTCAATCTTAGAACTTAGGATAGTAACAACATATGGCAACTAAGTACCTTATTCAAGGGTATAGCTCATAGGGTCAATTTTGAGTTTTATTCACAAGATGTAAAATGGTTCACAATCATAAGTCATTGATACAATGTAATAAATTACTAGCTTAAACTGTCATCTCCAAAAGATAGCCTTGACAAATGACACATAAAGTAGTGGATCGTATGAAGAGCAGGTTCTAGTAAATTCTCATTAAAACAATCATTATCAGAAAAAAGCAATGACAGCATTACTGAACCCAGAATGTTAGTTCTATGGGTTGGAATAATACAATTTCTCCAGACCTCAAGTTCTTTTTTTTTTTTTTTTGCGGTATGCGGGCCTCTCACTGTTGTGGCCTCTCCCGTTGTGGAGCACAGGCTCCGGATGTGCAGGCTCAGCGGCCATGGCTCACGGGCCTAGCCGCTCCGCGGCATGTGGGATCTTCCCGGACCAGGGCACGAACCCGTGTCCCCTGCATCGGCAGGCGGACTCTCAACCACTGCACCACCAGGGAAGCCCTCAAGTTCTTTATATAAACTGGGTGTTGTATAAGATTTTCTTTAAGGTCCTTGTCAGCTCTGAGATTTTATTAAGTGAAGGGTTACTTTTCTTGTTTTGGGTATCAATTTTACTGTCATAGATTTGGTGTTAAAGATAATTTTTCTCTCTTGCAAAATCTGTTCAGACATTGTCCAAATTATACTGTAAGAGGTGACAGGACCCTGGTGTTAAGAAATAATTTATCATAAATCATTTGGAAAAGTATATCTGGGTAAGAGTTAAGGGATTTTGCCAGATAAATTTATTATCATTTCCTCCCAAGCATGGTTAAGTGGTAATATGAGGCATAAGTCCTGAAGCAAAAAGAATTAGCTTTAAGGAGGAATTACCAAAGTATTGAGGAAAGTAAAATTTAAAGACCAATGTATATCATGGTTCAAAGCAAAGCAATTTAAAATTCAGGTAACCTATATGAAATAAATGGTGAATTCTGTGTAACTGACACCACGGTTATTTTAGTTATGACTTACAAGAGATTCATAACTGCTGCATGGAAACCATATTAAATGTTTAATTAACAACTCCTCTCATGTGTCAGTACAGAGAGAATGTTAGTAACTCAGCATTTGAATCTAATGATATATTTGTATTCACTCTGAAGTTTGAATGTAACTAATTTCCAATTTTGAATTTAAACCACTTATAAAAGAATGCTTATGCTCCTCTTAGACTTATATCTGATTCCAGCCAAAATCAATGTTTTAAGTCAACCAAGAGCAGCACTTTAGATAACTAGAGAAATACTTTGAAGAAAAAGACTTAATTGCATTGTTTTAGTACCTTGGGTCTTTTTCTGTGTAAAAACGTTCATTACGCCTGTTATCACCAAAAGTGGCTCGATATACATCATGACAGCGAAGGTTCCTCTGGAAGGTATAGAATAAAACATCTTCATCTTCTTCATCCTTTACCCATTCTAAAAGAAAATAATTAAAGAATTATATATATCCACCTACTTACAGTTAAAAAAAAAAAAGGCACAGTGCATTCTAATTTTGAGTGCCAAATAGAAGAGATGTGCAAGTTTATCCCTGGAAATCTAAATCTAACATAGGTTTGACTATGTCTAACCCTGTTATTTATAAGCCAGAGATATTTCCAGAGAATAAGATACTACTACATCAATTCTAAGTTTTCAAGTAGTTATTAGTCTCAGGGTACTCAAGTTTCTAGATAAGAGATGAATATTCAATATTTAAGAAAGACTTTGGTAAAGTCACATTTGCTTTCAGGAGATGAATTATGTTTAAATCTACAACCTCTAAATCTGAGGAAATTTTGGACCATTTTCTCTCATGCCTAAATGTTTTCTGTCTGTTTTCAAGCCACAGGATATCTCAAACTACCAAATATGGTGTTTTCTAGATCTTACCAGAGGCTGTCAATGGAAGTTTTCACACAATTACATCATGACTGCCACCTGGCTGACAGTGACTGTAAGACATTATTGTATAGTATGCATTCTGATTTTAGAGAGGTTAAAATGTACAAGAGGTACGCCTTAGAATCAATTAGATACAGTATAATTTCTATTCACTGCAAAAGCATTTAGTTATTAAACAATGGGGAAATTTATGGCAGAAAATAAAAAGGGAGGATAAAGTATAAACATATATATCACTCAGTGATAAATGATAAAATTTAAAGTTGGTTCTATTGGTAAAAATATCATAGCTTTTATTAAATAAGTTAGTTCGTCGTGTTCCAGAGTTCCTTGGTAGTGACCCTGGGCAATGTGCTATAATGGCTTAACAAGATAATGTGAAATGAAACAATCATACCCAAGCTTAAAGTTGAATAAAATATTAAGAGACAATTTATATGTGAAAATGTACTCTAAATAATAGCAAAGAATTACTGATATATTAACATACACTGTACAACCTGGACTCTGATTACAATACTTTTAAAAACATGAACATGAATTTGGATATTTAACTAAAGAAGGGAAGGTCTCCTGAATAAGAGGCACAGAGGAAGGTATGGAGTCCACAGGGATAAACAGATCAGTTATTCATCTTCTCATTCACTCATGTAAGCAAGTAAAAATGTTTGCAAAGTGTGGACAATTCTCTTTACTGTTGCCTTTTCAATGTAGAAGACTGCTTTGGTTGGTGGCTTACCAAAACTGGACACATTTGGGAAAGAAGCTTCCATTACAGGTTGATCACTGAGCTTCACAACTACACAGGTAGATGCTTCAGAATCTTCAGTTCTTATCTTGGCAGCTACATATTTTTCATCAGGAGCAACTCTGATACAATCAATGAAGGGTTGCTCTAATTTAAGTTCCTCCAAATTGAACAAAACTTCATAATTATCATTGTCTGCTGCACAAAGAAAAGGATAAAAGAGATAATTCCACAAAATATACTTCAAAAAATTTTAAACTGTATTTCAATGTTTTAAACTAGCATTCCTCTTTTGTAAGAGGCTACATTTTGGCATCTTTGAACAATGACAGCAGTTTGATGTGTACAGAAAATGGCCTTAGTATTTAATACTACCCTACGCTATTTGATATTATTCAGTGCATCAACCTATGTGATATTACTTGATAGTTATAGTCTAATATTTGTAGACCATATAGAACCTAGAAAAGTAAGAAAATGTAAGTGAGTAAGTGACCCTGAATAGTCTATATAGTGCCTAGCACAGTATCCAGGATTTGGTAGATGCTCAAAAAATGCTGGTTCCCACCTCCATTCTCTCTGCAAAAGCTTTTGAATGTAGCTGTTAATTATATCTTAGGCAAACCCAGAAATTAAAAAACTACTCATTTAAAAAAAGAGAGAAAAAATCAGAAATTGAAAACAGCTATTTTCTATACCTTTGAAAAATCAATACCAAATTTCCAATGAAAAATGTGAAACCTGAAAAATCAGATATTTCTTAAAAGGAAAAACTGTTTTGTACCTTCTTCATCTTTGGAACGAACCAAACAGCAGCCCTCTTGATAATAAACAAAACCACCATGTTTAATCTGACAAGGAAAAGAAACAAATGGTTTATTTAATTACAATTTATTCAATAATTTTAAAAAAATTGATTGTTTAGTGATCTGACTAGTCAAGATGAAGAAATGAGATCTTTTATAAGCAAACGTGTTGCAGTCTATGCATGAACATATAAAAAATACAAAATGAATCACTTTTTACAACATAGTGATTAAGATATGGTTTTCATATGTTTACAATCAATCACTGGAGGAGTTTATAATACATAAATGTAAGAGGCAACAAAGAGAAGGCATTAACGAAACCTACGTCAGTTATGACTGTACAAACCACTTTAGCTTTACTTCTGGAACATTTGACAATTAACAGATCAAGTGGCATCTTTAAGATAATCCAAAATGATGCAGATGTGGAAACTGTGACTTAAGACTATTCTGAAAACCCAGTCAATTACTTTCTGAGAGTCTTTTCTTTAAAATATGCTGTCACTGCCAATTGTCCATGGTTTGATCTGATTTTACACAAAGCATCTCACCCTCTGTGAGGGTGACAGATATAGAAAATTTAAGATTGAAAGACTATTACCAATATATGAATCATGCTCTTGTCTAATTCCTACATATTAAATGCAACTGACTGATACGATTTCAGGTAGCTTAAAACAATTACTACTTGCTAGTTAGTGGCATAATTTGAAGCTGGAATTCCTCATTCTTAACCTATTGCTATTTCCATTCTACTATGTATGTAATTTTCATTCATAAGCTGTGGTTCTATTTTCCAATCTTATCGAAAAATTTTCAACATGCATGTTCAATCTGTTTCAACTAATTATTTATGACTGTGGTAACCATAAAACAGTCAAGCAAATACTTGGATTTCATAGTATTATACTATTTAAAGTGAATTTTCTTTTATTAAAAAAAGTACAGATAGAACAATCAAACACTTTTCAAGTAATAAAACATTATGAGTTAGTTTCATTTGAACTTCTCCTTGGAAGTATTTAAAAAATATAAAGACAGAATTGTTTTTTTCCAAAAACCAGAATTAACATTATATGCTTGGAAATTCACCTTGGCTTTGATCTTTATAATTTATTTAAAGGACCATACTCAGCTTATTCTTTGTTCTTTAAGTTTTTCAGCATATTTTAAAGGCCAAAAGCAGTCTAATTTTGATGTGGGATTATGTTTATAAATCACAAGGTATTTTATTTGTACCCTGACTGGTAATATCAGATCAAAAAAAATAGATATAAGATATCCTACCTCTGCATTGATGATTTCGTATTCTTCTTGTGGCTGTGTTTCTAATTTTGTTCTCACTTTTTCAAATGCATCCATGTTTTCTGAGAGGGATTTTTTGTTTTCTTGTTTAATAGGCAAAAATTCCTGGAAAAAGTTTTATCAGTATGATCATAATATTTCAACTAGGGAGAAAACCTTTGCTTTTTAAAGGTAATTCTTATTTCCTTTTCATTCAAGTACTACAATGTTAGGTCTATACCTATGAAATAATATGCATTTCACAGATCTTAAATGTTTCATAAGCTCAATAAATTATTTCCTCTTTTTCATTTAAAAATGTAAACAAGTAAGGTGGATACTTGATGACTACTATTAATTCAAATGGCTAAGTCCTTAAGATGTAGTAGTACTAAGAAGCGCTGAAAAGTCTTCAGAAATACTATGAGAAAGCAGTAAAGGAAATCCTATGAACATATACATATTTAATAGCCAGGTGTGAGAAGTAAAAGTTTACTGAGTTTTATAAAGTACTGAAATACCTCCTAAAAAGGGGAAAATGTCAAAGGGAGAGGAAGACATTATCATTATTAATAAATGTCCACTATTATTTTATTCACATCAAGAGTTATGATAAAAAGTTTTTCATACTTTATATCTTCATTAGCCATAATTTTCTTCTCATGGAGATAAGGAATCCTCCGAATAGAACTGTTTATTAGCTCAAAAGGCAAATTAGGGCTTCCCTGGTGGCGCAGTGGTTGAGAGTCTGCCTGCCGATGCAGGGGACACGGGTTCGTGCCCCGGTCTGGGAGGATCCCACATGCCGTGGAGCGGCTAGGCCCGTGAGCCATTGCCGCTGAGCCTGCGCGTCCAGAGCCTGTGCTCTGCAACGGGAGAGGCCACAACAGTGAGAGGCCCGTGTACCACAAAAAAAAAAAAAAAAAAAAAAAAAAAAAAGGCAAATTAATGCTTTATAAAACAGAGCTTCTCTTTGAGGTTAAAAAAATATATATACTCATCTTCAAAAAGGAAAAATAATGGAAAATTAACAAGTAGAGATATAGGTGAAAGCTAAATAAAGCACTCAGTGTCTTATTAGGAGTATCTAATAAGCTAACAGCTTAAGTAAGTTGATCTCTGATGAGCATATAAATATCATATGAATTATTAAAATTTGGATAAGGCAAAACCTCAGTTGTCAAATTTAAAAAAGGGTTGAATAATTCAACACTCCACAGGTTTCCCTTGCTTAAGGAAAATAATTCTAGCCAAGATTTTAAATGTCAGCTTTCTGGCAAAGATGACAACTGTAGTGATTTGTGCCAGAAAGAGCACTAAGCCTTTGGTTAGGACCTGCAACAGCTGGTAAATATTTATTGCACAAGGGTATCCATGATACTTTACCAACAGTGTAGAGAATGTAAGCTATAAATACAGTTTGTATCACAAAGAGTTTACGCAGTCTAAAATTAAACACAAGAATAAAACAGAAAAATCACCAAAGCAAATTAAATGAAAAAATAATCATTCTCACAAAGTTTTTTAGACTTTTTGAGATGCTTTATGATTTGGATTAGATTCACATTAGCAACAATGGCTGTTACAGTAGTCTAAATCATTCAGTCTCTACTTCAATTGAAGTCTCTACTTCAATCAAAAAATTAATGATTAATGATTTGAAATTCAAATTCTAAAGGCTCATTTTTTTTTTTTTAGTATTTCTACAAAATCTAGTGTTAATCTTTAGTGAGGCAAAATATCTATACCAATAATTTCCTATTATCACCCAAAGCACAAATCAGAAGATCGCTAGAAATTTATCTTGAAACTATATATAACTTAGTGGTAGAAGCTACCTTTTCATATCCAGATATATGCTTATCTATTCTGTTAATTCCTTTTAGAACTTTTGAAGTACAGTCAGGATGGCTATGAAGAGAGTATCTCTTTCTACTACCTTGCAGCTCCTAGCACACTGTAGGTGAGGAGCTGGGCTCTGCCACTTTTAAACACCCATTCTTATTGAGAGCCATGGCCAATGCCAGGCTAAGGCAACAGGGCTGGGCCCAATACCTATCCTCCTAAACTTATTTTACACCCTTGATTAATTTTCTGTGTCACAAATCCAAATAAACTGAGCTTACCTGAACCAAAATAACCCTGAAAGCAATAGGATTTTTAACTGTCTTAATAAAATGGAAGTAGAATTCGAGAGTTTTGCAAATAATTCCTCAAAAGGAATTACTTCCAGGGAAACTGAGATTTTATATAATAATCATAAAGTACTCCAAATTGGTTTTGGTTTAAGTTCTGTCCCCAAGAATACCCACTGGGTGTTTTAAGCTTTAATTTCAATGCCAGCTAGCATTACCATTAGGGTATGCAGCTAAACCTAACCATTTAAGCCAAGTATCTTAATGCAGGGGTTCCCAACCTCTGGGCTGTGAACTGGTACCTGTCCGTGGCCTGCTAGGAACCGGGCCATACAGCAGGAGGTGAGCGGCAGGCGAGCGAGCAAAGCTTCATCTGCTGCTCCCCATCGCTTGCATTACCACCTGAACCATCCCTAGCATTAGCACCTGAACCATCCCCCCAACCCCCGTCCATGCAAAAATTGTCTTCCACAAAACTGGTCCCTGGTGCCAAAAAGATTGGGGAACACTGTCTTAATACATGAATAGTCTATTGGTTTTAAGGGAATATACTACCTAAAGGAGCTGAGGTGAGGAAAGCTTTAAATTTTAAAAAAGTTACATGTATAGTATCACTCAATTAGTGGAAAAAAGAAGCATTCCTTCCCACCTTCTGGGTGGTCCACCACAAAACCATTTTACAACGGAAACTCGTAAGACAAGAGAATGGAATATGTAAACTTCACATTTCATTAATTTATTTATTTTTTGGCTACACTGCATGGCATGCAGGATCTTAGTTCCCCAACCAGGGATCAAACCTGTGCCCCCTACAGTGGAAGCATGGAGTCAACCACTGGACTGCCAGGAAAGTCTCTGTAAACTTTATTATAGCAAATAATAATGAACTCTAAAAACAGAAAATAGCACAATAGAAGAACAGTGGGCAGATTTTAGTTAAGATGGTGCCATTAATTAATGGCTCATTCCAAGTCTGGGGGCAGGGAGAGTAAAAAGTAGGCTTAGGTCATTTTGTGTCAGAAAGCAAGAAGTGTTCAAAGGTTCATGGAGATGTGTCAAAAGAACACAAAGGCCAGTTTGAAGGGGTTCCTACTAGCCACATTTGGGACAGTTTGAGCATCAAAAACAATAATGACTGTAATTGATTATAATAAACTGAAAAAAAATAAAAACAATAATTTAAAAAGAAGCAAAACACAAAACACACACCTAACTAAAATAAAAAAAATAAAAAGAGGGTACAAAAAAAGGGGGAAACTCTTAACAGAATACTACCACCTAATAAATGTAGAAAGAACAATAGAAATAGAAAATCATTAGCAACCCCCAGTGAAACAAATGATTAGGGTAAAGATCATCCTTGGTTATTAAACTCATTAAACTCATTAGATGAAATGATGTCAGGCAATAAAATATTTGAGACAAAGTATTACCTTAAGTCTTAGGGTAATATTTGAGACAAAGTATTACCCTAAGTCTTAGGGTAACAAAGTAGTACCCTAAGTCTACTTAGTAACTGCAAAGGGAATAATGGCCTGTTAACAATGGAGAGAACTAGCAGTTATCACCTTAACTGAAATTATCAAGCTTAGCACCATTAATAATGGGACAAGCTGAGATTACGTGTCTCCTGAAATAATGTAATACGGAACATTTCAATTTAAGACAGAAAAAGAAAAGAGTAAACCTAAAGGAACTAGAAGAAAGGAAATAAAATTAATTTGTTTCAATTAAGTTGATACAGTAACTAACGAGAAGACCAACAAAATAAAAAAGTTGGTTCTTTAAAAAAATGTACTAAGGGGCTTCCCTGGTGGTGCAGTGGTTGAGAGTCCGCCTGCCAATGCAGGAGATGCGGGTTCGTGCCCCAGGCCGGGAGGATCCCACATACCGCGGAGCAGCTGGGCCTGTGAGCCATGGCCGCTGAGCCTGCACATCCAGAGCCTGTGCTCCGCAACGGGAGAGGCCACAACAGTGAGAGGCCCACGTACCGCAAAAAAAAAAAAGAAAAATGTACTAAGAAAGACATGTATAGCAAAACTGATTAAAAAAATGATAAAACATTACGAATGAAAAGGTTGGCATAATTACAGATATAGTAAAGATTAGAACTTACAATAACATTCTTTATGCAAATATATTTGAAAACATGATAAAATGGATAATATTCCAGAAAATAAATTACCAAAACCAACTCAAAAAAAAGAAAAGCTGTATAAGCTAATAAATATCAAAGAAATTGATAACTAAGTGTTCCCTTCTTAAAAGAGACACAAAACCCAGATACTTTCAAAGGTAGCTTTCTCTAATCTTCAAGGAAAAGATAATCTCATATGTCAACTATTTAAGAAAAAAAATGTCAACTATTTAAAACTACTCAACTTATTTTATCAGGCTGATATAACCCTGACACTAAAACTAGACAGTGACAATGTTAGACAATTAAAAATTCTTACTGTAAAATATGGATTGAAAAGACTCTAAAATAAAATTCATAAATCAATGTATTTTTTAAAAGCACAAAATAAAAACAATAATAGTAACAATAAAATCCTATATGACCAAGTAGGACTTACCTTAAGAATGAAAGGATGGTTCAATGTTAGAAAAATCCATCAATCACAAATAAAGGAAATAAATCTTAGGCCCATTTCCATTAATGCAGAAAAAACCAGAAAATAATGCACTTAAAAAATGATAAAAACCTTAAATTAGGAATAGAGAAGAACTTCCTTGACTTAATAAATGATCTCTGTTTTTTTACACAAAACCATACTAATCATCTGTGAAACTCTTTTCAAGACTCTTAATTATATTCATTTAAAATATCTAGTTATATTTGCTGCTTATTTTCTCATTCAAAAAGTGACTGTTAAATGAAGGAAACTAACTGTTTCCAATGCTCCCTACTTCTAATTTCTCTCCTTGAGCCCAGTAAGATTTTTGTCCTTCTCATTCCACTGACTGCTCTTGTCAAGGTCACTGATGGCCAGAGATACTATGGGGGGCAGAGACAAGATGACAGAGTAGAAAGATGTGAGCTCACCTCTTCTATGAAAACACCCAAATCACAACTAACTGCTGAACAACACTGACAAAAAAATCCTGGAACCTACCAAAAAAAAGATATCCTACATCCAAAGACAAAGAAGCCACAACAAGATGGTAGGAGGGGGGCAATAGTGATAAATCAAATACCATACCCGTCAGGTAGATGACCCACAAACTGGAAAATAATCATATCACAAAAGTTCTCCCACAGGGGCAAAAGTTCTGAGCCCCACATCAGGCTCACCAGCCTGGGCGTCTGTCAATGGGAGGAGGAGCCCCCAGAGAATCTGGCTTTGAAGGCCAGCAGGTTTTGATAGCAGGAATTCCACAGGACTGGGGGAAACAGAGACTGCACTCTTGGAGGGTGCACACAAAGTCTCATGTGCACCAGGACCAAGGGAAAAAAGAAATGACCTCAAAAGAGCCTGGGCCAGACCTACTGGCTGGTACTGGAGGGCCTTCTGTGGAAGCAGGGGGTGGCTGTGGCTCACTGTGGGGACAAAGACACTGGCAGCAGTAGTTCTGGGGAGTACTCATTGGCGTGAGCCCTACTGGTGGCTGCAATTTTCTCACCAAGACCTGGCCCCACCCAACAGCCTGTAGGCTCCAGTGCTGGGACATCTCAGGCCAAACAACCAACAGGGCAGGAACACATCAGCAGACAGGCTGCTTAAAGTGTTCCTGAGCACACAGCTTCCTGCTAAACACACCCCTTGACATGGCCCTGCCCACAAGAGGGACAAGACTCAGCCCCACCCATCAATGGGCAGGAACCAGTCCTTCCCACCAGGAAGGCTGGACAAACCTCTTAGGCTCATCCACCAGCGGGCAGACAGCAGAAACAAGAAGAACTACAATCCCGTAGCCTGTGGAACAGAAACCATAATCACAGAAAGTTAGACAAAATGAGATGGCAGAGGAATATGTCCCAAATGAAGGAACAAGATAAAACCCCAGAAGAACATCTAAGTGAAGTGGAGATAGGCAATCTACCTGAAAAAGAATTCACAGTAATGATAGTAAAGATGATCCAAGATCTTGGAAAAGGCACAGATTGAGAAAATACAAGAAATGTTTAACAAAGAGAAGAACTAAAGAACAAACAAACAGAGATGAACAATACAATAACTGAAATGAAAAATACACTTGAAGGAATCAATAGAATAACTAAGGCAGAAGAACGGATAAGTGAGCTGGAAGATAGAATGGTGGAAATCACTGCTACAGAACAGAATAAAGAAAAAAGAATGAAAAGAAATGAGGACAGTCTAAGGGACCTCTGGGACAACATTAAAGGCACCAACATTCACATTATAGGGATCCCAGAAGAACAAGACAGAGAGAAGGGACCTGAGAAAATATCTGAAGAGATAATAGCTGGAAACTTCCCTAACGTGGGAAAGGAAACAGTCACTCAAGTCCAGGAAGCACAGAGTCCCAGGCAAGATAAACTGAAGGAGGAACATGCCAAGACACATAGTAATCAAACTGACAAAAATTAAAGACAAAGAAAAAAATAATAAAAGCAACAAGGGAAGAGCAACAAATAACATACAGGAGAATTCTCATAAGGTTATCAGCTGATTTCTTAGCAGACACTCTGCAAGCCAGAAGGGAGTGGAAGGATATATTTAAAGTGATGAAAGGGAAGAACCTACAACCAAGAATGCTCTAATCAGCAAGGCTCTCATTCAGAGTCAATGGAGAAATCAAAAGCTTTGTAGACAAGCAAGAGCTAAGAGAATTTGGCACCACCAGACCAGCTTTGCAACAAATGCTAAAGGAACTTCTCAAGGTGGAAAAGAAAAGGTTACAACTAGAAACAAGAAAATTAAGAATGGAAAAGCTCACTGGTAAAGGCAAACATACAGTAAAGGTAGGAAATGACCCACATACAAATATGATATCAAAACCAGCAATTGTGAGAAGAGTACAAATGCAGGATATTGGAAATGGATTTGAAATTAAAAGACCAGCAACTTAAAACAATCTTGTTTACATATAGACTGCTATATCAAAACCTCATGGTAACTGCAAACCGAAAATCTACAATAGATACACCACAAAAAATAAAAAGGAATCCAAACACAACAGTAAAGTTAGTCATCAAATCACAAGAGAACAAAAGAGGAAGGGTCGAAAAAAGTCCTACAAAAACAAATCCAAAACAATTAACAAAATGGAAATAAGAACATACATGTCAATAATTACTTTAAATGTAAATGAATTAAATGATCCAACAAAAGACAAAGACTGGCTAAATGGATACAAGAATAAGACCCATATATATATATGCTGTCTATGAGAGATCCACTTCAGATCTAGGGAAACATACAGACTAAAAGTGAGGGGATGGAAAAAGCTATCCCATGCAAATGGAAATAAAAGAATGCTGGAGTAGCAATACTCATATCAGACTAAATAGACTTTAAAATAAAGAATGTTACAAGAGACAAGGAAGGATACTACATAATGATCAAGGGATCAATCCAAGAAAAAGATATACCAATTATAAATATACATGCACCCAACACAGGAGCACCTCAATACATAAGACAACTGCTAACAGCTGTAAAAGAGGAAATCAACAGTAACACAATAATAGTGGGGGACTTTAACACCCCACTTTCATCAATGGACAGATGATCCAGACAGAAAATCAATAAGGAAACACAGGTCTTAAATGACACATTAGACCAGATGAACTTAATTGATATTTACAGAGCATTCCATCCAAAAGCAGCAGAATACACATTCTTCTCCAGTACCCATGGAACACTCTCCAGGACTGATCACACGGTGGGCCACAAAGCGAACCTTGGTAAATTTAAGAAAACTGAAATTGTACCAAGAATCTTTTCCAACTACAATGCTAGGAAAAGAAAACTGTAAAAAAACAGTAAAACAAAACACAACAAAAAAACTGTAAAAAACACAAACACTTGGAGACTAAACAATATGCTACTAAACAACTAATGCATCACTGAAGAAATCAAAGAGGAAAAATCAAAAAATACCTAGAGGGCTTCCCTGGTGGCGCAGTGGTTGGGAGTACGCCTGCCGATGCAGGGGGCGCAGGTTCGTGCCCCGGTCTGGGAGGATCCCGCGTGCCGCGGAGCGGCTGGGCCCGTGAGCCGTGGCCGCTGAGCCTACGCGTCTGGAGCCTGTGCTCCGCGGCGGGAGGGGCCACAGTGGTGAGAGGCCCGCGTACCGCAAAAACAACAACAACAACAAAAAAACCTAGAGACAAATAGAAACAAAAGCACGCCAATCCAAAACCTATGGGACGCAGCAAAAGCAGTCTTAAGAGAGAAGTTTATAGTAATAAAATCTTACCTCAGGAAACAAGAAAATCTCAAATAAAAAACCTAACCTCACACCTAAAGCAAATAGAGAAAGAAGAACAAACAAAACTCAAAGTTAGTAAAAGGAAAGAAATCATAAAGATCAGAGAATAAATAAATGAAATAGAGACAAAGAAAACAATAGAAAAGATCAATGGAACTAAAAGCTGGTTCCATGAAAAGATAAACAAAATTGATAAACCTTTAACCAGACTCCTCAAGAAAAAAAGGTAGAGGGCTCAAATCAATAAAATTAGAAATGAAAAAGGAGAAGTTACAATGGACACCACAGAAATACAAGGGATCATATGAGACTACTACAAGCAACTATATGCCAATAAAATGGACAACCTAGAAGAAATGGACAAATTCTTAGAAAGGTACAATCTCCCAAGACTGACCCAGGAAGAATGGAAAATATGAACAGACCAATCACAAGTAGTGAAATTGAAATCTGTGATTAAAAAACTCCCAACTAACAAAAGTCCAGGACCAGATGGCTTCACAGGTGAATTCTATCAAACATTTAGAGAAGCGTTAACACCTATCCTTCTGAAACTCTTCCAAAAAACTGCAGAGGAAGGAACACTCCCAAACTCATTCTATGAGGCCACTGTCACCCTGATACCAAAATCAGACAGATACCACAAGAAAAGAAAATTACAGGCCAGTATCACTGATGAAGATAGATGCTAAAATCTTCAACAAAATATTTGCAAACTGAATCCAACAATATATTAAAAGGATCATACACCATGAAAAAGTGGGATTTATCCCAGGGATGCAAGGATTTTTCAATATCCACAAAACAATCAGTATGACACACCACATCAACAAATTAAAGAATAAAAACCATATGATCATCTCAATAGAAAAAGCTTTTGACAAAATTCAACACCCATTTATGATGATAACTCTCCAGAAAGTGGGTATAGAGAGAACATACTTCAACATAATAAAGGCCATATATGACAAAACTATAGCTAATATCAAACTCAGTGGTGAAAAGCTCAAAGTATTTCCTCTAAGATCAGGAACAAGACAAAGATGTCCACTCTTGTCACTTTCATTCAACATAGTTTTGGAAGTCCTAGGCATGGCAATCAGAGAAGAAAAAAGAAATACAAGGAATCCAACTTGGAAAAGAAGAAGTAAAACTGTCACTGTTTCAGATGACATGATGCTATCCAGAGAAAATTCTGAAGAAGCTACCAGAAAACTACTAGAGCTCATCAATGAATTCAGTAAAGTTGCAGGATACAAAATTAATACCTAGAAATCTGTTGAATTTCTATGCAGTAACAACAAAAGATCAGAAAGAGAAATTAAAGAAACAATCCCATGTACTCTTGCATCAAAAAGAATAAAATACCTAGGAATAAACCTACCTAAGGAGACAAAAGACCTATAACCCCAAAACTATAGGACACTGATGAAAGAAATCAAAGATGACACAGATGGAAAGACATACCATGTTCTTAGATTGTAAGAATCAATACTGTCAAAATGACTATACTACCAAGGCAATCCAGATTCAATGCAATCCCTATCAAATTACCAATGGTATTTTGCACAGAACTAGAACAAAAAATTTTTAAATTTGTATGGAGACACAAAAGACCCTGAATAGCCAAAGCAATCTTGAGAAAGAAAAACAGAGCTGGAGGAATCAGGCTTCCTGACTTCAAATTATACTGCAAAGCTACGGTAATCAAGAAGTATGGTACTGGCACAAAAACAGAAATATAGATCAAAGGAACAGGATAGAAAGCCCAGAGATAAACCCATGCGCCTATGGTCAATTTATCTACGACAAAGGAGGAAAGACTATGCAATGGAGAAAAGACAGTCTCTTCAATAAATAGTGCTGGGAAAACTGGACAGCTACATGTAAAAGAATGAAATTAGAACATTCTTTAACACCATACATAATAATAAACTCAAAATGGATTAAAGACCTAAATGTAACAGCAGATACTATAAAACTCTTAGAGGAAAACATAGGCAGAACACCCTTTGACATAAATTGCAGCAATATCTTTTTCAATCCATCTCCCAGAGTAATGGAAATAAAAACAAAAATAAACAAATGGGACCTAATTAAACTCAAAAGCTTTTGCACAGCAAAGGAAACCATAAACAAAACAAAAAGACAACCCACAGAATGGGAGAAAATATTTGCAAAGATGCAATCAACAAGGGATTAATCTCCAAACTTACAAACAGCTCATGTGGCTCAATATCAAAAAAACAAACAACCCAATCAAAAAAACAAACAACCCAATCAAAAAATGGGGAGAAGACCTAAATAGACATTTCTCTAAAGACATACAGATGGCCAAGAGGCACATGAAAAGATGCTCAACATCACTAATTATTAGAGAAATGCACATCAAAACTACAATGAGATATCACCTCACACCAGTTGGAATGGTCATCATCAAAAGTCTACAGGGCTTCCCTGGTGGCACAGTGGTTGAGAGCCCGCCTGCCAATGAAGGGGACGTGGGTTCCTGCCCCAGTCCGGGAAGATCCCACATGCTGTGGAGTGGCTAGGCCTGTGAGCCATGGCCGCTGAGCCTGCGCATCCGGAGCCTGTGCTCTGCAACGGGAGAGGCCTGCGTAACGTAAAAAAAAAAAAAAAAAAAAAAGTCTACAAACAATAAATGCTGGAGAGGGTGTGAAGAAAAGGGAACCCTCCTACACTGTTGGTGGGAATGTAAATTGGTATACCCACAATGGAGAACAATATGGAGGTTCCTTAAAAAACTAAAAATAGAGCTACCATATGATCCAGCAATCCCACTCCTGGGCATATATCTGGAGAAAACCATGGTTTGAAAGGATGCATGCACCCCAATGTTCATTGCAGTGCTGTTTACAATAGCCAAGAATGGAAGCAACCTTAATGCCCATTGACAGAGGAATAGATAAAGAAGATGTGGTACATGTATACATTGGAATATTACTCAGCCATTAAAAAGAATGAAATTGTGCCATTTGTAGCAACATGGATGGACCCAGAGATTATCATACTAAGTGAAGTCAGACAGAGAAAGGCAAATATCATATGATATCACTTACATGCAGAATCTTAAAAAAATGATACAAATGAACTTATTTCCAAACTGAAACAGACTCACAGACTTAGAAAACAAACTTATCGTTTGGGACTTCCCTGGTGGCGCCACAAAGAATCTTCCTGTCAATGCAGGGGGCATGGGTTCGATCCCTGGTCTGGGAAGATCCCACATGCCGCGGAGCAACTAAGCCTGTTCGCCACAACTATGGAGCCTGAGCTCTAGAGCCCACGCTCCACAACTACTGAAGCCCAGGTGCTCTACAGCCCATGAGACACAACTACTGAGCCCACGCACCGCAACTACGAAGCCTGCGTGCCGCGACTACTGAGCTCACGTGTTGCAACTACTGAAGCCTGCGTGCCTAGAGCCTCTGCTCTGCAATAAGAGAAGCCACCACAATGAGAAGCCCATGCACAGCAACGAGAAGTCCACGCCCTGCGACAAACATTAGCCCCCATTCACAACTAGAGAAAAGCCCACACGCAGCAACGAAGACCCAACGCAACCAAAAAATAAATAAAATTTTTTTTAAAAAAGAAAAACTTATGGCTAACAAAGGGGAAAGGTGGGTGGGGGGAGGGATAAATTGGGAGTCTGGGATTGACATATACACACTACTATATTTAAAATAGATAACAAACAAGGACAGCACAGGGAACTCTGCTCAATATTCTGTAATAACCTAAGTGCAAAAAGAATTTGAGATAGATACATGTATATGTGTAACTGAATCACTTTGCTGTACACCTGAAACACAACACTGTTAATGAACTATACTCCAATATAAAATAATAGTGAAAAAAATAAGATATTACTTCATTAAAAAAAAGGTCACTGATGGCCACTACATCACAAAATACAAATGTTAATTCTAAGTATTCACAGTACTTGACCTATCAGCATTATAAACAGTTGATCACTTCCTCCTCCTAAAAACATTTTTCTTCACTTGGCTTCCAGGATACCTCATTCTCATTGTTTGCCTCCTATCTCATTGGCCCTTCTCAGTGTCTTTAGCTAGTTCCTACTCAACTCCTTGGCTCTTACCATCAAAATACCCTGGACCACTTCTTCATCTATAGTGTGCACTAATTCCTTTGGTGATCTCATCCAGTCTCATGACCTTAAAAGCTATTTATGTGCAGAGGACTCCTTAATTTATATGTCTAACAAGTATGTCAAAAAATGTCCAAAACTGAACATCCAATTTCCCCATGTACCTTCTCACCACAAAAATCTCCTGTTCTGTAGGCAATCTTTCCTATTTTCATAAATAACTCTCTTTCCAAGCTGCTCATGCTTGAAAGTATGTCTTCTTCATCTTTCTCTCTTGCCACAATCCAGTGATCTGCAAACCTTGTCAATTCTACTTTCAAGATATATCTAGAATCTGACCACTTCTCACACTTGTACTATGCTGGTGGTACCAGTATCGTTTCTCCTTTAGATTACTGCAATAGCCAAAATGCTCTGTTTCTGCCTCTACCTTCCATAGTCTATTTTCAACAAAGGAACTAGAGTGAGCCTGAAGTCAGATTATATCACTCCTTCACTCAAAACCCCATCCAATGGTTTTCCCATCTCACTCAAGAGGAAAAATCCTTAAAATGGTCTACAAGAGCCTAAAGGATCTTGCCCCATTACCTTGCTGAACTCATCTGCTACTACATTCCTCCCTCAACCACTTACTCTGAGCCACACTGGCCTCTTTGATGTTTCTTGAATATGTCAGGCTTGCTCCCACCTTACTTTCTTAGAACTTACTGTGCCCTATGCCCAAACACCTACTTGAAGCTATTGCTCAAATATCATCTCAGTTAGGCTTGCCTTGACCACTCCACTAAAATCACAGTCCACCCTATCCCAACATGGCCTATCTAATATTTCCTTGTCTGTTTATTTGTTTATTTATTTGTTTGTTTGTTTATTTAGCGGTACGCAGGCCTCTCACTGTTGTGGCCTCTCCCGTTGCGGAGCACAGGCTCTGGACATGCAGGCTCAGCAGCCACGGCTCATGCGCCCGGCGGCTCCACGGCATGCGGGATCTCTCCAGACTGGGGCACGAACCCATGTCCCCTGCATTGGCAGGCGGACTCTCAACCACTGCGCCACCAGGGAAGCCCCCTATTTTATTTTTCATTGTACTTACTGCCTCTGACATACTTTATATTTTACTCACATATTTCTTTATTCTTTCTCTATCCCTAGAAGTAGAATGATAAGCTCCATGAAGGCAGGTATCTTTGTTTCCTTTGCTCAATGCTATATACCCAATGGGTAGAATGATGCATAGTAGGTGTTCAACAAATAATTGCTGAATTGAATGAAACATAGAGAGCACAAAACATAAAAATTTAGACTTATTTAACAAAAGACATCATAAACAAAGTGAAAAGACAGCACAAATATAGAGAAGATATCTATGCACAAATAAAAGACAAAGGATATGTAAAAAACTCCTATGAATCAGTAAGAAAAAGACAAACTCCATAGGAAAAACGGTCAAACATCATCAATAAGCAATTCAGGAAGACAAAACCAATGGTGTCAATAAACATGAAGAGATGCTCAACCATTATTAGGGCAATGAAAATTAAGCAACAATGACATATTATTTACCCATCAGCAGAGCAAAAAGGTCTGATAATATCAAATGTTATTCAAGATATAGAGATAGAATTCTTATATTTCCTTTCTATCTTGAGTGTAAGATAGTTCTATTAATTCAGAAATTAATTTAACAAGAAACATTAGGATGTGAATACAATTAGGAATGCCAATATTAGATATAGACTCCAGAGAAAGACAAGCACACATGGATAAGGAGATACATACAAGATTGTGCTCTGCAGCTTTTTTTGGGTAAGTCTGGAAATTGGAAACAACCTACATGCTTGTCCAAAGAAAACAGATTAATTCTGGCATATCATAGAATATTACGCAGCAGTTTTAAAAAATGAAACAGAGATACATATATTAATGTGGAACCTCAAAAAATCAGAATGTTGAACAGCAAAGCAAGTTATACAATTGTATGTACATTATTTACCTAAAGTTGTAAAACATGCAAAACAATATTATATATGATCAGTGGATACAAATATATATGCTATCAAATTACATAAAAATATAATGGAAAGAGGTTAAGGACAACGATCACCACTGGGGAGGTAAGGAAGATAATGTGATCAGGGAAGTACATAGGAGACTTCAAATACATCTGTAACTTTTTTGGTTAAGAAAAAAGTCACACTGAGTAGTGGATAAATGGGTATTTGCTATGGTATTCTCTCTCTCTTTGTATATATCTGTAGTGACTTATAATAAAAGATATTTAAAAGAAAGGTGATGTGAGTCAAGTTACCTGAGGTTTGGTTCTGACTCCATTAATTTTTATAATTTTTTAAAATTTTATCTTGGGCTCAGTGACTTTAGTTTTTTCATTTGTAAAGAAAGAACTCACACATTTCCTGATTTCAAAACTTAATAGAATGCTATGGCAATCAAGAGTGTAGTACTGGCCTAAGGACAAACATACAGATCAACAGGATAGAACTGACAGTCCAGAAATAAACCTTTACATTTATGGTCAATAGATTTTTGATAAGCGTGCTAAGAAAATTCGATGGGAAAAGAAAAGTCTTTTCAACAAATGATGCTGGGCTAAGTGGATATTCACAAGCAAAAGAATGAAGTCAAACTCTGACCCCTCATAGCACATACAAAAAATAAATTCAAAATAGACCAAAGACCTAAAGAAAGCTCAGATTAGATGATTTCTTTGATCTTTCTTCAAGCAATAAAATTTATGGTTACATGAAAAGAAAAAATCATTCATTCAACAATTAACTCATCCACAAACATTTACTGGTTATCTAGTATGTGGCAGTCATTAATGCTACGTGTTGGGCATATAAACATGTACATTGTAAAATTCTTGTCTTCAGGGACTTCCCAATCTAATGGAAAGAGGAAAAAAATTTAAATAATAATAATTATATAATAATAATAAAATAGCATAGAAGTAAATACAGTGTCATGCCTTTTGTGGCTTCAACCACTACCTTATACATGGACCACTCTTCCCAACTTCCAGACTCATATATCCAGCTGATGAGTAAAATCTCCACATCAATAGTGAGTTACATTTACTCCTTCTCCTTCCTCACCCTTAACATCTGAGTAATGGTAAAGCTATACATGTGACTGTGAAATAAGTCTGTTCGAAACATAAAGATTATCCACATGTGTTTTCAAATGTTGTGATTTTGAAAAGTTAACATGATGTCTATCCCAGTAAGGGGGATATCACCCTGTAAGCAAATACAATAAGAAATCGGAGGGAATTCCCTGGCGGTTCAGCAGTTAGGACTCGGTGCTTTCACTCCCATGGCCCAGGTTCAATCCCTGGTTGGGGAACTCTACTAAGTGGGATAAATAAAGATCAGAGTAGCTTTGTGTCAGTTTAGGTCAGGTTTTGCAAAAAAAAAAATAATAATAATAAGTAAATATTTTTGTAAGGGACTTCTGGATTTTAGAATCCAAATAGATCAGAGATTATCACCCTATGTTCTCTATTATTCTACTAAAATGCCCCAAATAAAATGTAATCACTGTAACTGTGAAGTTTGACTGATTCTATCTCTTCAATCCTCCCTCAAATCTTACACTTTTCTCCATTTTTCTGGCTATGTCCTTAGTTTAGGCTCTCATCTTCATTCACGTTATGACAAGGCTTCCTACTTCCAATCTATTTTCTGCAATTCTGTCAGAGTGATTCTTCTAAAATGCAAATCTGATTGCATCTACATTTTTCAATGACTTTCTATTGCTTTTAGGATGCAGTTCAAATTTCTCACAAGATTTACACAACTGCCTATACATGATCTGGCCCCTGCTTACTTTTTCTGGTTTATCTTTGACCATTTTGGCTACAGTACTTGTAGGGACTGCCCTCTCTCGATGTGGGGCTCTTGTAAGTGTTGCTCCCTGTGCCTGGTATTACCTTAACTACACTCTCAGTCCTTTCTATTTTGTCTAGCTCGATCCTTTATTTGGGGACTTAGGTTCAACAATTACACTGCAACCCACAGAATGGCATTCTATAAAATAAATGTAGGCCCCTATTTATGGGGACAGTCATTCACTCAACAGTATTTATTACTATGTCATGCATTGTCTCAGACAATAGGGAAGCAATATTGAACTGACAGACATGGACCCTGCTCTTATGGAGTTTACATTTTAGCTGGGAAGACAAAACAAAAAAGGACACTGACAAATGAAGTAATAATTGTGGTAAAGTAGTGAGAAGGAAACAAGGTTAAGGTAAAAAATGAGCTTTAGTTACTTTGATCACCATGGTCAGAAATAGCCTTTCTCAGGAGGTAACATTTAATCAAGACATAAAATAGGAAAAGGAACTAGACATGCAGGCGTCAATGGGATTAGGGATTAGTATGTAAAGGTCCTGAGATAGATGGGAAAGAGTTCTGTTCTTTGATCCAGGAGATGACCGTTGTAGCTTGACCAAAGTGAATGTGGGCAAAGTGGCAAGAAATGAGTTCGGGGCTAGATCTTGCAGAGTCTTGGGGAACAGGACTAGGAAAATGGAGTTTATGTTTATGTGTTAAGAACTTCTGGAAAGGTTTTAAGCTACAAAGTGACATGATTTAATTTATATTTTAAGATCACTCTTCTAAATGTATGAAAATGTGTTGGAAGGGAAGAGGCAAGCAAGAAACCTAGTTAGGTGGCTTCACCAGTTGTCCAGGTGAAAGATAACTGAGTGATGATGGTATAGATGGAAAAATATGGACCGATTCACCATACATTTTGGAGGTTAATTCAATGTGTTTCTGAAAGCATGTCAGACATGATGGTATACATGACTTGGAGTATATGAATATTTAATTAGAAAGAGTATAACTAGCACATCAGACTGGTGACTTACTATTATTCCTTGGGATGAGACAAGTTGGTTAAACAAAAATAATTAAGTATATAATAGGCTAGATGGTATAGTGACATGGTAAAAATCACAAAGCTAGTTTGGTATGCACTGTTAACGGATGTGATGGCAGGGTAAAGGAACAGGAGGAATAAAATATGTTTCCCCATGTTCTGCCTTGAACAACTGAGTACAGAGCAATGAAATAAAGAAGAGCGGAGTCAGGGCTGGGAGAGCTGAAGTTCAACTGTGGACAGTTTGAGAAGTCAGTAAGATGTCCAACTGGAGATTAATTCTGTGCAGCACAGAGGTGAGTCTGGGATGAAGATAATAACTGCTATGGTACTAAGTCCATGGGAATGGACAAAATTACTTAGGAAGAAATTAAGAAGAGAAAAAAGCGCCAGGACCAAGCCCTGAGAAACTTCGCAGTAGAGAAGTCACATGGAAGAAAAGTTAGAAAAGGAGATTGAGAAGGGTTGGTTTGTAAAGTAGGAGGAAAACCAGGAAAACGTGGAGTCAAGAGGCTAAAAGAGTGTTTCATGGAGGGAATGGTCAAGCATGTCAAATCTGCTGAGAGCACGTCAGAGATGAGGAAAGGGAAGTGTCTACTAGGTTGAAATATATTACATCTTTGGTGACAATGACAGAGGTTCTAATGGAGGAGGGGAGCCATACTCCAGCAGGTTAAAGAGTAAATGGAAAGTGGAGAAAAAAACAAAAAATAAAGAAGTGGTAGCTACGTACAATTCTGCAGCCTGTGGAACAAAAACCACATTTACAGAAAGATAGACAAGATGAAAAGGGAGAGGGCTATGTACCAGATGACGGAACAAGAAAAAACCCTGGAAAAACAACTAAACAAAACGGAGATAGGCAATCTTCCAGAAAGAGAATTCAGAATAATGACAGATGATCATTATTGATGAAGATGATCCAGGACGTCAGAAAAAGAACGGAGGGAAAGATTGAGAAGATGCGAGAAATGTTTAAAAAGATCTAGAAGAATTAAAGAACAAACAAACAGAGATGAAGAATATCATAACTGAAATGAAAAACACACTAGAAGGAATCAACAGCAGGATAACTGAGGCAGAAGAACGGATAAGTGACCTGGAAGACAGAATGGTGGAATCCACTGCTGCACAACAGAATAAAGAAAAAAGAATGAAAAGAAATGAAGACAGCCTAAGAGACCTCTGGGACAAGATTAAACGCAACAACATTTGCATTACAGGGGTCCCAGAAGGAGAAGAAAAAGAGAGAAAAGACCCAAGAAAATACTTGGAAAGATTATGGTCGAAAACTTCCCTAACATGGGAAAGGAAACAGCCACCCAAGTCCAGGAAGCGCAGAGAGTCCCATACAGGATAAACCCAAGGAGAAACATGCCGAGACACATAGTAATAAAACTGGCAAAAATTAAAGACAAAGAAAAATTATTGAAAGCAGCAAGGGAAAAACAACAAATAACAGACAAGGGAACTCCCATAAGGTTAACAGCTGATTCTCAGCAGAAACTCTACAAGCCAGAAGGGAGTGGCATGATATACTTAAAGTGATGAAAGGGAAGAACCTACAATCAAGATCACGCTACCCAGCGAGGATCTCATTCAGATTCAATGGAGAAATCAAAAGCTTATAGACAAGCAAAAGCGAAGAGAATTCTGCACCACCACAACAGCTCTACAACAAATGCTAAAGGAACTCCTCTAAGTGGGAAACACAAGAGAAGAAAAGGACCTACAAAAACAAACCCAAAACAATTAAGAAAATGGTCATAGGAACATACATATTGATAATTACCTTAAAGATGAATGGATTAAATGCTCCAACCAAAAGACCCAGGCTTGCTGAATGGATACAAAAACAAGACTCATATATAGGCTGTCTACAACAGACCCACTTCAGACCTAGGGACACATACAGACCGAAAGTGAGGGGATGGAAAAAGATATTCCATGCAAATGGAAATCAAAAGAAAGCTGGGGCTTCCCTGGTGGCACAGTGGTTGAGAGTCCGCCTGCCGATGCAGGGGACACGGGTTTGTGCCCCGGTCCGGGAGGATCCCACATGCCGCGGAGCGGCTGGGCCCGTGAGCCATGGCTGCTGAGCCTGCGCGTCCGGAGCCTGTGCTCCGCAACGGGAGAGGCCACAACAGTGAGAGGCCCGCATACCGCAAAAAAAAACAAACAAAAAAACAAACAAAAAAGAAAGCTGGAGTAGCAATACTCATATCAGACAAAATAGACTTTAAAATAAAGGCTATTACAAGAGTCAAAGAAGGACACTACATAATGATCAAGGGATCAATCCAAGAAGAAAATATAACAATTGTAAATATTCATGCACCCAACATAGGAGCACCTAAATACATAAGGCAACTGCTAAAAGCTCTGAAAGAGGAAATCGACAGTAACACAATAATAGTGGGGGACTTTAACACCTCACTTACACCAATGGACAGATCATCCAAACAAAAAATTAATAAGGAAACACAAGCTTTAAATGACACAATAGACCAGATAAATTTAATTGATGTTTATAGGACATTCCATCCAAAAACAGCAGATTATACTTTCTTCTCAACTGCGCACAGAACATTCTCCAGGATAGATCACATCTTGGGTCACGAATCAAGCTTCAGTAAATTTAAGAAAACTGAAATCATATCAAGCATCTTTTCTGACCACAACACTATAAGATTAGAAATGAATTACAAGGAAAAAAACGTAAAAAACACAAACACATGGAGGCTAAACAATACATTACTAAATAACTAAGAGATCACTGAAGAAGTCAAAGAGGAAATCAAAAAATACCGAGTGACAAATGACAATGAAAACATGACGATCCAAAACCTATGGGATGCAGCAAAAGCAGTTCTAAGAGGGAAGTTTACAGCTATACAAGCCTACCTCAAGAAATAAGAAAAATGTCAAATAAACAATCTAACCTTACACCTAAAGGAACTAGAGAAAGAAGAACAAACAAAACCCAAAGTTAGCAGAAGGAAAGAAATCATAAAGATCAGAGGAGAAATAAATGAAATAGAAACAAAGAAAGCAATAGCAAGATCAATAAAACTAAAAGCTGGTTCTTCGAGAAGATAAACAAAATTGATAAACCACTAGCCAGACTCATCAAGAAAAAGAGGGAGAGGACTCAAATCAATATAATTAGAAATGAAAAAGAAGTTACAGCAGACACTGCAGAAATACAAAGCATCCTAAGAGACTACTACAAGCAACTCTATGCCAGTAAAATGGACAACCTGGAAAAAATGGACAAATTCTTACAAATGTATAACCTTCCAAGACTGAACCAGGAAGAAATAGAAAATATGAACAGACCAATCACAAGTAATGAAATTGAAACTGTGATGAAAAATCTTCCAACATACAAAAGTCCAGGACCAGATGGCTTCACAGGTGAATTCCATCAAACATTTAGAGAAGAGCTAACATCCATCCTTCTCAACCTCTTCCAAAAAATCGTGGAGGAAGGAACACTCCCAAACTCATTCTACGAGGCCACCATCACCCTGATACCAAAACCAGACAAAGATACTACAAAATAAGAAAATTACAGACCAATATCACTGATGAATATAGATGCAAAAGTCCTCAACAAAATACTAGCAAACAGAATCTAACAGCACATTAAAAGGATCATACACCATGATCAAGTGGGATTTATCCCAGGGATGCAAGGATTCTTCAATATATGCAAATCAATCAATGTGATACGCCATATTAACAAACTGAAGAAGAAAAACCATATGATCATCTCAATAGATGGAGAAAAAGCTTTTGACAAAATTCAACACCCATTTATGATAAAAACTCTCCAGAAAGTGGGCATAGAGGGAAACTACCTCAACAAAATAAAGGCCATATATGACAAATCCACAGCAAACATCATTCTCAATGGAGAAGAACTGAAAGCATTTCCTCCAAGATCAGGAACAAGACAAGGATGTCCACTCTCACCACTATTATTCAACATAGTTTTGGAAGTCCTAGCCACGGCAATCAGAGAAGAAAAAGAAATAAAAGGAACGCAAATTGGGAAAGAAGTAAAACTGTCACTGTTTACAGATGATATGATACTATACATAAAGGATCCTAAAAGATGCCATCAGAAAACTTTTAGAGCTAATCAATGAATTTGGTAAAGTTGCAGGATACAAAATCAATGCACAGAAATCTCTTGCATTCCTATACACTAATGATGAAAAATCTGAAAGAGAAATTAAGGAAACACTCCCATTTACCAGTGCAGCAAAAAGAATACAATACCTAGGAATAAACCTACCTAGGGAGACAAAAGACCTTTATGCAGAAAACTATAAGACACTGATGAAAGAAATTAAAGATGATACCAACAGATGGAGAGATATACCATGTTCTTGGTTGGAAGAATCAATATTGTGAAAATGACTATACTACCCAAAGCAATCTACAGATTCAATGCAATCCCTATCAAATTACCAATGGCATTTTTTTTTACAGAACTAAAACAAAAAATCTTAAAATTTGTATGGAGACACAAAAGACCCCAAATAGCCAAAGCAGTCTTGAGGGAAACAAACGGAGCTGGAGGAATCAGACTCCCTGACTTCAGACTATACTACAAAGTTACAGTAATCCAGACAATATGGTACTGACACAAAAACAGAAATATAGATCAATGGAACAGAATAGAAAGGCCAGAGAGAAACCTACACACCTATGATCAACTATCTATGACAAAGGAGGCAAGGATATACAATGGAGAAAAGACAGTCTCTTAAACAAGTGGTGCTGGGAAAACTGGACAGCTCCATGAAAAAGAATGAAATTAGAACACTCCCTAACACCATACACAAAAATAAACTCAAAATTGATAAGAGACCTAACTAAATATAAGACCGGGCACTATAAAACTCTTAGAGGAAAACATAGGAAGAACACTCTTTCACATAAATCACAGCAAGGTCTTTTTTGATCCACCTCCTAGAGTAATGGAAATAAAAACAAAGGTAAACAAATGGGACCGAGTGAAAATTCAAAGCTTTCGCACAGCAAAGGAAACCATAAACAAGACGAAAAGACAACCCTCAGAATGGGAGAAAATATTTGCAAACGCATCAACAGACAAAGGATTAATCTTCAAAATATATAAACAGCTCAGGCAGCTCAATATTAAAAAAACAACTCAACCCAAAAATGGGCAGAAGACCTAAATAGACATTTCTCCAAAGAAGACATACAGATGGCTAAGAGGTACATGAAAAGGTGCTCAACATCACTAATTATTAGAGAAATGCAAATCAAAACTACCATGAGGTTATCACCTCACACTGGTTAGAATGGGTATCATCAGAAAATCTACAAACAGCAAATGTTGGAGAGGGTGTAGAGAAAGGGAACTCTCTTGCACTGTTGGTGGGAATGTAAATTGATACAGCCACTATGGAGAACAGTATGGAGGTTCCTTAAAAAACTAAAAATAGAATTACCATATGACCCAGCAATCCCAATACTGGTCATATACCCAGAGAAAACCACAATTCAAAAAGACACATACGCCCCAATGTTCACTGCAGCAGTATTTACAATAGCCGGATCATGGACACAACCTAAATGCCCATCGAAAGATGAATGGATAAAGAAGATGTGGTACATATATACAATGGAATATTATTCAGCCATAAAAGGGAACAAAATTGGGTCATCTGTAGAGGCGTGGATGCATCTAGAGAGTGTCATACAGAATGAAGCAAGTCAGAAAAACAAATATTGTATATTAACACATATATGTGGATCCTAGAAAATGGTACAGATGAACCGGTTTGCAGAGCAGAAATTGAGACACAGATGTAGAGAACAAACGTATGGACACCAAGGGGGAAAGTGGTGGGGGTGGTGGGGGGTGGTGTGATGAACTGGGAGATTGGGATTGACATGTATACACTTATGTGTATAAAATGATGACTAATAAGAACCTGCTGTATAAAAAAATTAATAAAATTAAATTAAAAAGAGAAGTGGTAGCTACAATGCAGTCCCACTCTGTGAACTATTATTAAAAAAAAAAACTATTGTGAGAGCACAATTTTTCTTTTCTTTCTGGCTTTCCTGAGTTTTCCTTCTTTCCTGATGATGTTTTGAACCTGTCAGAACCAGTGATCCCACAAATCACAGATCACTAGTGCCAGTGAAGGAGGTATCTGTCAACCTATCTATCTTAGAAACTACTGTAAGAACTGCTAATCTATATTGCAGAGAGTCAATGAACAAATGTTTAAACATTTTCTTTTCCTTAGTTGGTTTTCCTTTTGTGTATCATTCAATTTATCATGATCAAAGATTTTAGGAATTATTTTTGTAGGCAGAGCAGAATAGGATGATGTGAAAGATAAAGAAATGTGGTATCTGGTTTGATGCTAGTCTTTGAATATTACTAGCTGGTGCATGAGCGTAATGGAATAAGTTCCTCTTGCCATGTGGCTAATGTAAAATGGAAAGTCAAGGTATCTGCCAGTAAGAACTTCAGAACTGAATGAATTCAATGAGGTTTAGGTCAGCAACATTTGATCACAAACGTGTCTATTTCCTAAATGCAGGTCCACTGTCACTGGCAGACTGGGAATTTCAGAATTAGTTGAGGAACTTAAAACAAAACAAAAAAAGAGATCCCTAGGCCTCAGCCATTAGAGATTCTGATCCAGCATATGTGGGGTGAGATCCAGGAATCTGAATTTCTAAAAAGTTCCCCAGGATTTCTGATACACAGCCTGACTGCAGGAGTTGGTACTAGCGTCCCAAATGTATAGATGACAATTTGTTGGTAAGGTAACAAGGTAGAGATATAATATCATGAAATTTTAGCATTTGGAGGACTTTTAGAGAACACCAAGTTAAAACTCCCCCCTTTATTTCCAGTCAGAAAGGTAAGAGTCCTGACTAGTTCACAGACACACCAGTTACGGCTAGATCTCTTGCTTTCTGGCATTGCTATGATATTACACAGGCTTCCCTCTCTTACTTTTTTTTTTTTTTTCCTTTTTCGGTACGCGGGCCTCTCACTGTTGTGGCCTCTCCTGTTGCAGAGCACAGGCTCCGGACGCGCAGGCTCAGCGGCCATGGCTCACAGGCCCAGCCGCTCCGCGGCATGTGGGATCTTCCCAGACCGGGGCACGAACCCGTATTCCCTGCATCAGCAGGCGGATTCTCAACCACTGCGCCACCAGGGAAGCCCCCCTCTCTTACTCTTTAGTTAACTTATCTTACAAGTCTTTAAGTAAATATATTTTGTCTACAGGCACTAATTACTTTTTCTAATTTGTTATTCCCATAGGAGAGGACAAAGTTGGAACTGACTGGATGTTTACTTAAATGTGCATTCTTGCCTACAGGTCTCTTCACAGCTTCCTCGGGTCCCAGTGATCGTAAAGGTCAGAGGCCACAGTTTTTAGATCATATCATTTCTCACAGAAGGAATGGTTGATATATGACATGTGAAAGCAGGACCACTACCAGGTGAAAGAATTACTAATAAAGCTCCTTTTCTTGGAGTCACTGAATCAGGTTAAAGCTTCCAGGTGACAGGATTCCATGAAAGAGAACTGAAAAGTTGCTTCAGGGACAAATGGAGGGAAAAAATAGTCCTGCACAGGGCGTGAGCTAATCTCACAGCTGTCACTCTGATGGTAATTTCTGCCTACTATTTATAAACTAAGACTTAAGATAAAAGTACAAGATGACAAAGTGTTCTAAATACAATTCAAAGTAAAAAGATCTAAATGCTAAAATGTGTCCAATAGGTAAAATTTTAAAGTTTATCTTTCTAAAGTAGGACCCGTGTGCAAATACACACACACAGAAATAAAAATGAAATAAAAGACATAAAAAATTTGAGTGAGTACAGAAAGAAAGTGCTAAACTAAGATGCTATAAAAAGAAAAATTTGAATGACTGAAGTGTAAAGAGTAAAATTCTAGGACTAACAGATAAAAAGTTGAAAGCAAACAACAACAAAACTCCCCCCAAACTCCCCATAACAAATAAGTATGAGCTACGAAAAGGGCAAAAATTAAATTAAAAACCAGAAGAATTGAGTAGAATATTAAAAATATCATTTTTATAAACAGATGAAGCTGCTCAAGTGTCTATCAACAGATGAATGGATAAACAAAATGTGGTATATACATATAATGGAATATTATTCAGCCACTAAAAGGAACAAACTTCCCAGATATGCTATAATATGAATGAACCTTGAAAACATTATGCTAAGTGAAATAAGCCAAACACAAAAGGATAAATATTATATAATTCCACTTATATGAATTATCTAGAATAGAGAAATTCATAGAGACAGAAAGTAGATTAAAGGTTTCCAGGGGCTCAGGAAAGCAGCAGTCGGGAGTTCTTGCTTAATGGGTATTTTTTTCAGGTGAGGACAGGGTTTTGCAAGTAGTTGTAACAGCTGTACAACACTGTGATGTAATTAATGCCACTGAATTATACACTTAAAAATGGTTAAAGTGGAAAATTTTGTTACCTATATTTTACTACGATAGAAAATAAGCCAAAACAGACTAAAAATATTAGTATGTAACAAAACAATTAAAACCAGAAATTAAGATATTAAAATAACAAAATACATTAAATATTGCAAGAATATCACCCCTAAACACAATTTAAGGAACCTAAGGAACCTAGCAAGTATGAGGTAGGGGAGGGCTGTCAAAGAGCAGCATAAATAGCTTAATCTCAAATAATTAGGATGCCCATATAATTTACTATCCTAACCAAGACACTTCTGAGAGGAAAGGGGACACTATTAATAATAACACAGGGAAAATATGTGTAGACTGAGACTGTTGGAGGCAACCCAGGATATGTGGTCATTCTACATACAAGAGCAACAGGTCCTCAAAGTTGAGGTCATGCCCACAGCTTGGGGTCTGGCCAGAGTACAATGGTCTGAAAGCATCTTCCTGAAGGACACAAGTGGTATAAAATGCAAATCGCTTTTTCTTTTTTTTTTTACAGAGAAGTAGCACAATTACATGGTCTTTACTGCAGTTTCCTAATTTGGGATTCATAAAACAATCAGCATATTATTAGATTTTTATTAAGAGCTATTATGCTAGTCTAGGAATTTTAGAAAGCCAAATTATACTTTGAATTGCACTGGTAGGCACAATAAGGAGTTCTTAAGGTGAATCATTTTTTATATATCTACATTTTTAATATATAACATTAGAGCTCTATAAATATATATGTATATATTCTTTTATACTTATATATATGACTACAGACAATTAAGCCTGAATATTTAAAAAATCAAACCAGAATTACTGAGAAAATTAGAAACTGATATCCAACCCATTCTTTATTTTTAAACTAAAATTAATCTTAAACGCCTACACATAGGTTAACTTAAACAGTCCATACCTTACATGAGAAGTTCCGACTTGGGATGTTTCTTGCTAACTCTGATATCCTGGGTTTATTCTGCAGACACTTGGTTAGGTGATATTTTTTCAATTTTATTCTATTGTAATAATGATCAGCGAAGTTACAGTGATTCACGTGCTGTTTCTGCATGCATTTCCCAAGGTGAGGAACACTATACTTCAAAGCCTGGAGAAATAATTTGCTCTTCTGCTGCATGATATCAAAGTCCCTGGTTTATGCTCCCTTTGGGGCTGCCAGCACATGAATGATTTTCATAGGAATGACTATATAGTAGTGGGTTCTCAGAGCATCTAAGATCTGCAGTTCTTACCCCTCCCCTTTGGGGCTGTGTACCCCTCCGGTTACAAATAACCGCAGACAGCTGATAACTCAAAGTATCTGAAAACTTGTAAAAGTTAAAGTTTAATTCAAATCACACTTCTTGGCAGATGTGACATAATGTCTCATTTGTAAAGTCAATCCTGTCAGGCTCAAACTATGCAGCACTGATTCTGGTACACACATGGGCAAACTAAAACAAACAGAAAACAAACAAAAAAAAATTTGCAAATACATAGACTTAATGGAGGCATCTCAGGAACTCTGAGGGCTTTTAAAGGCAAAACGGCTTTGATTTCACATAATTCAGAACTTATCTTTGGTTTGTATGTGGAGGATAAACTGGAAAAGTCCAATTACTTAATAAAGGTAGAGGAGAAGGGATTAGTATTTATTGAGTGTTTGCTTCGTGCCACATGCTTTTATATACTTCATTTAATTTAAACTTCATAGGGACCTGATAGAGTAGCTATTATGATGTTGGCCTTACAGGTGAGCAAACTGTGGCCCAGGAAGGTTTGAGCAACTACCCCAGGTCACCTGAACAGTAAGTAGTAGAGCAATAAGTCTATCTGGACATAACAACAACTGGACGTTAATGTCAAAAAGGTGTTTATCTCTTTAGTTGAAAAAAACAACAATTCAGGAGGCACACATGAAATGTGACGCCATCTGTTTTCTGTTAGGAAGCTGGTGCTTATTAACCTATTAAGGTAAGTAAGGCTAGTAAATAGTTAAGTCAGAGAAACCTGGGTTCAGTTCTTCATTCCTGCACTTACCACCTGTGCTTAGTTTCATCATCTGCAAAACAGTGATAATGACCCCACTTACTCTATGAAGTAGCTGTTCTAAGAATGTTCTAAGAATTTGTTAAAATCTTAATGAAGTGTCTGGCACGTAGTAACCACTCAATAAACGGTGGCTACTATTTTTAGGGCAGGAAAAATCTAGGTATGTTGCACACTGTTGAATGTCATCATGGAAGTCTTCCACAAATTGCTCCTCGGTATCAAAGGTATTATACAATAGTGCGTCAGCTTTACCACAGCTTGGATGCGCTACGACGCCCCTGCCCCTCTTAACCTCTTTCTATGTCGCAGCAAAATAACGGGGGAGTGGGTAAAGGGGATGTGCAGTTGACACCAGCAAAAACAAACAAAGTAAAATAAGAGAAAATAAAATAAAGGCTCTAAACCACTACATTCGTGCCCGCAGCCTCCATCCATCCATCTTTCACCCACAGGGAGAAGACAGCAGGCAAGGCTAGGGATAGGGGTAGGGTAGACGAATGGGTGTTCCTGGGAGAACCTATTCGTTTTCCCTGTGTATCCGAGTGTGAGAGGGAGCGGTACCATGTGCCACGCAGTGAAGAGACATCGGTCAAAAAGCTAGGACCAAGGGACTGAGGGATGGTTGGGTGGGGGTGAGGACGGGGTGAAGGGAAGAGACTCCCAGCCTACGCCCCCCATACGTACGCAAACTGAAAGTCAGTCTCGCTCTAGACACCGAAACGAGTGAAGGCAGGTCGGAGAACCCGAAGCTCTCAGGAAGGAGCGCGGCGACCACCTCAGGCGCGGTCAGCCGAAGTCTGCGTTCTGCACCAACAGAACGACAGCCTACCCAGAACCGCCCGGAGCTGGTTTGCAGCACGCCGTCTACGTAACCCCCGTCTGGCACGAGCACTAAGTTGATTCCGCCATCTTTATTGTGGTCAGGAATGGGTTTTTTTTTTTACTCCTCCTGGGCTCATTAACGCTCAAAGATATAAGCCTTTTGGTTCTTTACTAGTCTTCAGAGCTCGAGATGAAACAGGAGAGAAGGGAACCAAAAGGGGCGGTGTCTCACTAGGTCTGCCACAGTTCCCTTACCCTCTGGTATGCCCTCACTCAAGATGGCCACCAGCAAAATGGTGCAGTGGCGAGAGCCGCGCTGCCCTGGTTGCTAAGGAGACGCGACTACCGGAAATGCGGAATTCGGGGAGAGAGCGCGCGCTAGGGCAGTGGGAGGGAGCCCTGGCGTCACAGATCCTGACAGGGAAGAAGTAGGCAGGTCCTGGCAGCGGGGAGCTGTGGCGGCGGTATCTCGGGTATAGCCAGCTCCAGCCGGATGGAGTCTCGAGTCGCGGACGCCGGGGCCGGCCAGGCTGAGCGCACAGCGGGCGAGGGCCGGACAAGCAGCGGCGCCGCTCAGGGACCCGCAGTCTCGGCGCCCTTGGGTGCTGCCCGGTGGAAGCTCCTGCGGCAGGTAAGGTAGAGCCCTTTCGACTCACTTTTGCTTTTGGCCACACCCCTCGCAAGCGAGAGGCAGCTACTCTCCCCTTGGCAACTCGGGGAGTTCCCTCACAGTTTTGCCGGGAGCCTCCTGAGAAGCGCCCCCCTTGGTTCACCTAAGGGTCGCGCCAAAAGGAGGTATCAGGTGGCATTGGGCAGGGAGGGTGCAGCCGACTGAGTCCTGGGAAACTCAGATGGAAGGAGAAGATCTCTTTCTAGACATTAGTCTGCATCTGAGGGACTTTTCTCCTTGCTCGCCAGTAGGTTCGGTGGGACCGTCGCTCCCCAGTCCATACTGTTCTTCTTTCCGGCTTCTGTTTTACTTTCTTCCCCTGGTTTCTTCCCCCTTGCTTCTTAACTCCTAGCCTGGTTCTAGCTCCAAATCTGGCCCCTCTCTTGGTGATCAGCGTGGTTGACTGTGTTGGGACAGTGACGTTGCACGTGTTGCTTCGGTTTCTTCCGTGGAGCGGAGAGCGAAGGGAGTTGCAAGAGCTGCCCCCGCGCCCTCCAGCTTCGCTTTCACGCGAAAGTTACATGTTTATCTTATGGTTTGAAGCGATCAGAGAGATTCTCGGTGTCTAAGTATGTTGATTTGTTAACTGGCGGTTATCTTTTAGCACTTAAAATTGCTGCTGTTGCTGGTAACTTCAGTCGTGTGCAGGTTTGAAGATTTTCTGATTTGACGACACTGACGCTCTTTCCAAACTGCTTGAAGTGAAATCTGTTTATTGTTTACACCCCAGTGTTATGCTTCTACCTGGGGTTTCCTGCCGAACACTTTATTCAACAGGACATTTTCCATTTCTGACTTATATTTCGAGGAGAGTTTCCCAGCTATTGCCAGGTTACTTGAGATTGTGCTTTTAGTATTTTGGCGGTTGCTTTGTTTGCAATTGTCTCGAGTCACCTTTTCATACAGTGGCCTTCCAGTGCTGTCCTGACACAACTCAAAGATCATTTGTTTGCTGATGCATTGAAAGCCTTTGCAGAGCATTAATGATCTGGTTTTGCAATTAATGTTACAAATGGTATTATAGGATAATAAAATGCAAGTCCTCATAGATCATTATCTATAGGAAATTTCTACAGTGAAGTAAACATCAACTAAATTTAAAGTATCAGAATAGTAAATTAGGGCCTTAAAATGATCAATCAAATCTTATCATGACGACTTAAGAGATTCCTAGTAAAAATTCTAGTTGACCATCACTTATATTCATTCCGAATTGCTGTCTACATTAGAATAAGGATAAGTTTCAGCTATGGCTGCCATTTGAACTCCTCACATGCTTTGAAGTTTAATGTTTTGGTATACATGTGCCCTCTGCTTAGAGTCTTTCTGTTTCTCTACTTGATGAATGACTGTTCATCCTTCAGACCTCTATTTCAATATCCTCTTACGTGAAGGCTCTGCTGACTCCTCTGGCTGAGTTAGACCTTCAGCTCACACTATATGGGTGAACCTCATATCACATTATTTTATGATCATTTGATCAGAGTCCAACTTTCTCACTAGAATAGGAGTTCTTCCTGGGAAAAGGTGATATTTTATTAATCTCCATCTTCTGCATCAGCTCTGGCTAGTTGATTTTTTTTTTTTACGGTACGTGGGCCTCTCACTGTTGTGGTCTCTCCCGTTGCGGAGCACAGGCTCCAGATGCGCAGGCTCAGCGGCCATGGCTCACGGGCCCAGGCGCTCCACGGCACGTGGGATCTTCCCGGACCGGGGCACGAACCCGTGTCCCCTGCATCAGCAGGCGGACTCTCAACCACTGCGCCACCAGGGAAGCCCTGGCTAGTTGATTTTTAGTAGATACTGTTACATGTTGTGGAAAGCCTGAGTAAGGACAGTCTTTAAGTGGCCCACAGCATCTCATCCTCAGTGTATTGTATCAGTGAGTAACAAATAACTACACCGTCACAACTGCATTCAACAGTGAGCATTTATTCTGTTTGTGGGCCACCTGGGAGTTGACTGACATAGGCTGTGATCAGCTGAGTGGCTCTATGCTGCATGCTTGGTCCACATGCCTCTAATTCTGGACTGACATGTTCTCATGGTGACGACAGAGGTATAAGAGAACAAATGCAACCACTGAAACACATTTTAAGCACCTACTAATATCCTGTTGGGCAAAGTAAGATACTTAGCCAAGCCCAAAGTTAGGGGGCAGAGAAGTATGTTTTTTTCTTTGAGGGAGCAGGGGAGAAAGTGAATATTTTTCTATAATAATCGAATCTTCCATGTATTTTAAACATTTGCAGGCTTTTAGTAAATACGTTTTAAATGAATGGACCATTTGCATCTTGTTAGCATCCAGCTGGAAAACTGTGAGGAATCTAAACAATGCTAGAGATATGCAATTCTTTTTCTCTCTCTTATGTGACATCTTCATGACATCTGCTATGTCTCCTTGTTTTCTCCCTCACAATTCTGTCTTTCCACTAGGGCTCCAGTGCTATCTCATGGCCCTTCACCTTAACTGTTCAATATTTCCTATGTTTTATAATTAACATTTTTGAGAGAAAACCTGGTTGATACTCATTTGATACTAGGTCGCATTGCTCTTGGGTGGCCTCAGCCTGCAGTGGCTTGAAGCGGGATTTTGGTTCATGGCCAGAGATTGAGGTTGGGCCATGGCAGTGAGAGTGCTGAATCTTAGCTACTAGACCACAAGGGACCAGTGGCCAGTGACGAGGCCCTGGCCCATCAGCTGTTGTAGAAGTGAATTTCCACATAGAGACGGAAAGTGGTGAAACAAGTGTTTATTAGGAGGAAAAGAGTACTTGTGGATAGACACATGGGCGAGCTCAGAGAGAGAGTTGTGTCCTTGTGGTAGTTTGAATCACTTTTATGGGGCATTTCTTCTGGGTTTCCTTTGGCCAATCATCTTGCTTTCCCTGGTTCTGAGTCCATATCAGTATATCTCAGGGTCCTCCCATGTGTGTGTGCGTGCATCTCTTAGCCAAGATGGATTCCAGCAAAGAGGCGTATGGGTAGGATGGCATCACTTACTATGGGGTAGCACCCCCTCCCTTTTTGACCTTCAGGGAGCCTTTCTGTGCATGTGTAGTGGAGAAGGTCTCCTTGACTTCAAGAATGGGGAATATGTGGTCTTTTATCTCTTATCTGGGCAGGGCTTAGCTCTTCTCCCTCCTGCTATTTTGGAGTATCTGCCCACAGGGGATGAACTCCAGCTGCTCATCCTCGGGCCCATCTATCTCCTGCCTCAACACGGAAAATTGCTGACTTTTGAGTCTAGTGCCCACTTTAATTACATGAGGTCTGAAAGTCTATGGATCAATATCAATAGAGGCTATGAATATTCTGTAATATTTTCTCTTTGTTGTGTCTCATTACCTGATGGCAAAGATAGCTGTTGGCAACTTCATCATCCACCCAGCTAGTGATCCAGAAGAAATAACCCTTTTCCCCAACACCCAAATCATTTCCTCCAAAGAACTCTAAGAGGCGGAGTTTGCACCAACTGCTGTGTCTAGGAGACTAGTGCACTTTGGCCTGCGTCATGAGCCCACCCTGTGGCAGGGAAAATAACAACCCTACCATTATTGCATAGAGAGAGAGAGAGGGGCATTTCCCAAGGGGAAGGGATGTAGAGCAGATGAAAAAGTAGCAAATGACCATTACATGCTTACACACATCTCACAACCACCTACAGAATGAATAATGGGGCCTAGAGGTCTGAATACTTGGCTGAAGAATCCGATTAATGGAATATTTCACAGTGTAATTTATTTTTTTAATTAAAAAAAAATTACTTTTTAAATTTTTTGGCTGTGCCTTGCGATGTGTGGGATCTTAGTTCCCCAACCAGGGATCGAACCTGTGCCCCCTGCATTGGAAGCGCAGAGTCTTAACCACTGGACTGCCAGGGAAGTCCCTCACATTACAATTTAAATTAAAGCAGGATGATATATGTTTGAGACTGTCAATGCGGAAAGAGACAGCATGATTTCTGGAATAGAATTTCATACAATTGATTTTAGTCCCAGATCTACCACCCTTAACTATTTGTATGATGGTGAGCACCCTCTTTGGACCTCAGTTTTCTCATTTGTAAATGAAAGAGTGGGACTAGATTTCTTTAAGACCTTCTTCCTAATAATTATTATTTCATTTGTTTTTGTAATATTTAATTCATGACAATACCAACAGGTGGTATAAAAAAGCTTGTGAAGAAGGACAGTTAACTTGGCAAACAACTCAACAGGGAAGGGCAGGAATAGTGCACTGGCACTATTCAGTTCACATGGCCCAGTTTAATAGAGGGAATGGAGAGTGTCTGTTAATCCAGAGAGTCAGTTACTAGAGATGTACTGTATTTTGTGCTCTTTTTAGGCCTTCTGATTCCATTGTAGAAAATGGCAAACAGACACCAAGAGATCATGTCTTAAGAATGGTTGTGTGATGTGCTTGTAGATCTTGCACTGAGGATTGTGGTTTAGATCCCTACGTAAGTGAAGAATTGAGGGATGGGCTCTTCATTGGTTTTTATTGGCATCACTTGGATCACTTTCTGCAGCAGGGGCTGAGCAAGGTCATTCGTGCTCTTTCACTCTTTTTTTTTGCATAGAGAATTATCCTTTGACAACATTTTATGCATCATTGTATTTATAAGGGTTCTTTCACATTGTTGAAGTTAAACTGACATTTCAATTGATTATAGAACTTTATACTGCTATAGTCACAGATGACATAGATTTTTTTGTACTCTGCAGATCATACTTTAACCTTAAACGTCTACATGTAATGCTCATCCCTGACCCCCGCTGTTCAAACCTTGTTGACATATACATCAGTGATTGGAGGAGATTTTCTTTTTTATGTCTCTGATTTATTAAGATTAATAATTGGTTTCATTGGATTCCTTAAAAATATTTAGGATTGTGTTTTAGGTTAAAAAGGTGAATGTGAATGTTTTCTTGAATTAGAAGTGTGTAGCTTATCAGTGTAAAAACAAAATATTCCACCAATAATTATTTTGAATGAAATGAACTTTTAACTGTGCAGTAAAGAAACTAAAATGTTTAGAAGGCTCTAGGTGTGAAAACATTTGTCTTTTTTTTTTTTGAATTTTATGTTTTGTGTATTGGGTTGGTCAAAATGTTCATTCAAGTTTTTCCATAAGATGTTACAAAAAAACCCAGAGGAACTCTTTGGCCAACCCAATATTTTCCACAATTAAAAAAATTTTAAAAGCAAAAACTTTCTAGAGCAGTGAATTTTGAGTGGGGTTTGGAAATTTACATATTTTAACAATTGCCCCAGATAAACATCTTTTCATGCTTATTTGCCATCTGTATATCACTTCAATGAAATGTCTCTTCATGTCTTTTGTCCATTTTCTTTTTTTTTAAAGGTGTACATATATTTATATTGGTAAATGTAAAAGAGAGAAAAACTAACATAGTATTGACTTATTTTAAACATTTTATCAAGGCACTTTTTTTTTTTTTAATACAGCAGGCTCTTATTACTCATCAGTTTTGTGCACATCAGTGTATACATGTCAATCCCAATCACCCAATTCATCCCACCACCACCACCCGCCCCCCTGCCTCTTCTCCCTTTGGTGTCCATACGTTTGTTCCCTACATCTGTGTCTCAATTTCTGCTCTGCAAACAGGCTCATCTGTACCATTTTTCTAGGTTCCACATATATGCGTTAATATACGATATTTGGTTTTCTCTTTCTGACTTACTTCACTCTGTATGACAGTCTCTAGATCCATCCACATCTCAACAAATGACCCAATTCCGTTCCTTTTGATGGCTGAGTAATATTCCATTATATATATGTACCACATCTTCTTTATCCATTCGCCCATCTGTTGATGGGCATTTAGGTTGCTTCCATGACCCGGCCATTGTAAATAGTGCTGCAGTGAACGTTGGGGTACATGTGTCTTTTTTTTTTTTTTTTTTGCAGTACGTGGGCCTCTCACTGTTGTGGCCTCTCCCGTTGCAGAGCACAGGCTCCGGACACGCAGGCTCAGCGGCCATGGCTCACGGGCCTAGCCGGTCCGCGGCATGTGGGATCTTCCCGGACCGGGGCACGAACCCGTGTCCCCTGCATCGGCAGGCGGACTCTCAACCACTGCGCCACCAGGGAAGCCCCTGCATGTGTCTTTTTGAATTATGGTTTTCTAAGGGTATATGCCCAGTAGTGGGATTTCTGGGTCATATGATAATTCTATTTTTAGTTTTTTAAGGAACCTCCATACTGTTCTCCATAGTGGCTGTACCAATTTACATTCCCACCAACAGTGCAAGAGGGTTCCCTTTTCTCCACACCCTCTCCAGCATTTGTTGTTTGTAGATTTTCTCATGATACCCATTCTAACCAGTGTGAGGTGATAACCTCATGGTAGTTTTGATTTGCATTTCTATAATAATTAGTGATGTTGAGCACCTTTTCATATGCTTCTTGGCCATCTGTATGTCTTCTTTGGAGAAATGTCTGTTTAGGTCTTCTGCCCATTTTTGGGTTGAGTTGTTTTTTTAATATTGAGCTGCCTGAGCTGTTTATATATTTTGGAGATTAATCATTTGTCCGTTGATGCGTTTGCAAATATTTTCTCCCATTCTGAGGGTTGTCTTTTCGTCTTGTTTATGGTTTCCTTTGCTGTGCGAAAGCTTTGAATTTTCACTCGGTCCCATTTGTTTACCTTTGTTTTTATTTCCATTACTCTAGGAGGTGGATCAAAAAAGACCTTGCTGTGATTTATGTGAAAGAGTGTTCTTCCTACGTTTTCCTCTAAGAGTTTTATAGTGCCCGGTCTTACATTTAGTTAGGTCTCTTATCAATTTTGAGTTTATTTTTGTGTATGGTGTTAGGGAGTGTTCTAATTTCCTTCTTTTACATGGAGCTGTCCAGTTTTCCCAGCACCACTTGTTTAAGAGACTGTCTTTTCTCCATTGTATATCCTTGCCTCCTTTGTCATAGATAGTTGATCATAGGTGTGTGGGTTTCTCTCTGGCCTTTCTATTCTGTTCCATTGATCTATATTTCTGTTTTTGTGTCAGTACCATATTGTCTGGATTACTGTAACTTTGTAGTATAGTCTGAAGTCAGGGAGTCTGATTCCTCCAGCTCCGTTTGTTTCCCTCAAGACTGCTGTGGCTATTTGGGGTCTTTTGTGTCTCCATACAAATTTTAAGATTTTTTGTTTTAGTTCTGTAAAAAAAATGCCATTGGTAATTTGATAGGGATTGCATTGAATCTGTAGATTGCTTTGGGTAGTATAGTCATTTTCACAATATTGATTCTTCCAACCAAGAACATGGTATATCTCTCCATCTGTTGGTATCATCTTTAATTTCTTTCATCAGTGTCTTATAGTTTTCTGCATAAAGGTCTTTTGTCTCCCTAGGTAGGTTTATTCTTAGGTATTTTATTCTTTTTCTTGTACTGGTAAATGGGAGTGTTTCCTTAATTTCTCTTTCAGATTTTTCATCATTAGTGTATAGGAATGCAAGAGATTTCTGTGCATTGATTTTGTATCCTGCAACTTTACCAAATTCATTGATTAGCTCTAAAAGTTTTCTGATGGCATCTTTTAGGATCCTTTATGTATAGTATCATATCATCTGTAAACAGTGACAGTTTTACTTCTTTCCCAATTTGCGTTCCTTTTATTTCTTTTTCTTCTCTGATTGCCGTGGCTAGGACTTCCAAAACTATGTTGAATAATAGTGGTGAGAGTGGACATCCTTGTCTTGTTCCTGATCTTGGAGGAAATGCTTTCAGTTCTTCTCCATTGAGAATGATGTTTGCTGTGGCTTGTCATATATGGCCTTTATTTTGTTGAGGTAGTTTCCCTCTATGCCCACTTTCTGGAGAGTTTTTACCATAAATGGGTGTTGAATTTTGTCAAAAGCTTTTTCTCCATCTATTGAGATGATCATATGGTTTTTCTTCTTCAGTTTGTTAATATGGCGTATCACATTGATTGATTTGCATATATTGAAGAATCCTTGCATCCCTGGGATAAATCCCACTTGATCATGGTGTATGATCCTTTTAATGTGCTGTTAGATTCTGTTTGCTAGTATTTTGTTGAGGATTTTTGCATCTATATTCATCAGTGATATTGGTCTGTAATTTTCTTTTTTTGTAGTATCTTTGTCTGGTTTTGGTATCAGGGTGATGGTGGCTTCGTAGAATGAGTTTGGGATTGTTCCTTCCTCTGCAATTTTTTGGAAGAGTTTGAGAAGGATGGGTGTTAGCTCCTCTCTAAATGTTTGATGGAATTCACCTGTGAAGCCATCTGGTCCTGGACTTTTGTATGTTGGAAGATTTTTCATCACAGTTTTAATTTCATTACTTGTGATTGGTCTGTTCATATTTTCTATTTCTTCCTGGTTCAGTCTTGGAAGGTTATACGTTTGTAAGAATTTGTTCATTTTTTCCAGGTTGTCCATTTTACTGGCATAGAGTTGCTTGTAGTAGTCTCTTAGGATGCTTTGTATTTCTGCGGTGTCTGTTGTAACTTCTGTTTCATTTCTCATTTTATTGATTTGAGTCCTCTCCCTCTTTTTCTTGATGAGTCTGGCTAATGGTTTATCAATTTTGTTTATCTTCTCAAAGAACCAACTTTTAGTTTTATTGACTTTGCTTTTGCTTTCTTTGTTTCTATTTCATTTATTTCTGCTAAACTTCCCTCTTAGAACTGCTTTTGCTGCATCCCATAGGTTTTGGATCGTCGTGTTTTCATTGTCATTTGTCACTCAGTATTTTTTGATTTCCTCTTTGATTTCTTCAGGGATCTCTTGGTTATTTCGTAACGTATTGTTTAGCCTCCATGTGTTTGTGTTTTTTACGTTTTTTTCCTTGTAATTCATTTCTAATCTGATAGTGTTTTGGTCGGAAAAGATGCTTGATATGATTTCAATTTTCTTAAATTTACTGAGGCTTGATTTGTGACCCAAGATGTGATCTATCCTGGAGAATGTTCCATGCACAGTTGAGAAGAAAGTATAATCTGCTGTTTTTGGATGGAATGTCCTATAAACATCAGTTAAATTTATCTGGTCTATTGTGTCATTTAAAGCTTGTGTTTCCTTATTAATTTTTTGTTTGGATGATCTGTCCATTGGTGTAAGTGAGGTGTTAATGTCCCCACTATTATTGTGTTACTGTCGATTTCCTCTTTTAGAGCTGTTAGCAGTTGCCTTATGTATTGAGGTGCTCCTATGTTGGGTGCATATATAGTTGTTATATCTTCTTTTTGGATCGATCCCTTGATCATTATGTAGTGTCCTTCCTTGTCTCTTGTAACATTCTTTTATTTTATTTTATTTATTTATTTATTTATTTATTTATTTATGTGGCATGCGGGCCTCCAACTGTTGTGGCCTCTCCCGTTGTGGAGCACAGGCTCTGGACGCGCAGGCTCAGCGGGCATGGCTCTCGGGCCCAGCCGCTCCGCGGCCTGTGTGATCTTCCCGGACCGGGTCACGAACCCGTGTCCCCTGCATCGGCAGGCGGCCTCTCAACCACTGCGCCACCAGGGAAGCCCAACATTCTTTATTTTAAAGTCTATTTTATCTGATATGAGTATTGCTACTCCAGCATTCTTTTGATTTTCATTTGCATGGAATATATTTTTCCATCTCCTCACTTTCAGTCTGTATGTGTCCCTAGGTCTGAAGTGGGTCTCTTATAGACAGCATATATGTGGGTCTTGTTTTTGTTTCCATTCAGCAAGCCTGGGTCTTTTGGTTGGAGCATTTAATCCATTCACGTTTAAGGTAATTATCGATATGTATGTTCCTGTGACCATTTTCTGAATTGTTTTGGGTTTGTTTTTATAGGTCCTTTTCTTCTCTTGTGTTTCCCACTTAGAGAAGTTCCTTTAGCATTTGCTGTAGACCTGGTTTCGTGGTGCTGAATTCTCTTAGCTTTTGCTTGTCTGTAAAGCTTTTGATTTCTCCATTGAACCTGAATGAGATCCTTGCCGGGTAGCGTGATCTTGATTGTAGGTTCTTCCCTTTCATCACTTTAAGTATATCATGCCACTCCCTTCTGGCTTGTAGAGTTTCTGCTGAGAAATCAGCTGTTAACCTTATGGGAGTTCCCTTGTATGTTATTTGTTGTTTTTCCCTTGCTGCTTTCAATAATTTTTCTTTGTCTTTAATTTTTGCCAGTTTGATTACTATGTGTCTTGGCGTGTTTCTCCTTGGGTTTATCCTGTGTGGGAGTCTCTGTGCTTCCTGGACTTGGGTGGCTATTTCCTTTCCCATGTTAGGGAAGTTTTCGACTATAATCTCTTCAAATATTTTCTCGGGTCCTTTCTCTCTTCTCCTTCTGGGACCCCTATAATGCGAATGTTGTTGCGTTTAATGTTGTCCCAGAGGTCTCTTAGGCTGTTTTCATTTCTTTTCATTCTTTTTCTTTATTCTGTTGTGCAGCAGTGAATTCCACCATTCTGTCTTCCAGGTCACTTATCCGTTCTTCTGCCTCAGTTATTCTGCTATTGATTCCTTCTAGTGTAGTTTTCGTTTCAGTTATTGTATTGTTCATCTCTGTTTGTTTGTTCTTTAATTCTTCTAGGTATTTGTCAAACATTTCTTGCATGTTTTCGATCTGTGCCTCCATTCTTTTTCCGAGGTCTTGGATCATCTTCACTATCATTATTCTGAATTCTTTTTCTGTAAGGTTGCCTATCTCCACTTCATTTAGCTGTTTTTCTGGGGTTTTATCTTGTTTCTTCATCTGGTACATAGCCCTCTGTCTTTTTATCTTGTCTGTCTTTCTGTGAATGTGGTTTTTGTTCCACAGGCTGCAGGATTGTCCATTTGTGATTTTAGACTCACAAAGTTGTAAAAGTTATTAGACTGTATTAATCATTAGACTCACAGAGCTGTAAAATTATTAGACTGTATTAATCAATAGTCTTCCTAAGAGTAAATATAACAATTTTCTAGAGGTTAAATACTTTAACTGCCATTTCTAAAATAATGCTGAATATTTTTATTTGGCTCATTTTTATTATTTAAATTAAGACCAGAAATCTATGATTTATTTTCTTTTTAAAAAAATATTGATTGGACTTCCCTGGTGGCACAGTGGTTGAGAGTCCTCCTGCCGATGCAGGGGACACGGGTTCGTGCCCCAGTCCAGGAAGATCCCACATGCTGCAGAGCGGCTGGGCCCGTGAGCCATGGTTGCTGAGCCTGTGCGTCCGGAGCCTGTGCTCCACAACGGGAGAGGCCACAACAGTGAGAGGCCCGCGTACTGCAAAGAAAAAAAAAAATTATTTATTTATTTGGCTGCACCAGGTCTTAGTTGCGGCACATGGGATCTTCGTTGCTGCTACGGGATCTTCATTGTGGCACATGGGACCTTTTTAGTTGTGGCACGTGGATCCTTAGTTGCAGCACACGAACTCTTAGTTGCAGCATGTGGGATCTAGTTCTGTGACCGGGGATTGAAGCTGGGCCCCCTGCATTGGGAGCGTGGAGCATTAGCCACTGGACCACCAGGGAAGTCCCTATGATTTATTTTCAATCTTAAAAACAGTTTTGAGTCCTAAAAATGATGCTTTTATATGAATTTTTCTAAGATTAAAAAATTTAGTATTTAAAAAATTTTCAGCTTTATTGAGGTATAATTGACAAATAAAATTGTAAACTATTTAAAGTGTTCAGTGTGATGATTTGATATATGTTTGCGTTGTGAAAGGATTCTCCACCCCCATCCCCAATGAGTTAACACATCCATCACCTTTTTTGGTGTTGTTGTTAAGAACACTTTCTTCCATTCCTCTTTTTTCTGGAGCTTTCAAACAACCTAATATTTTCACTTTGTCTACCTGATTTTCATTGCCTTCTTGTTCCTTCTAAATTCCTTGTGGAAAAGAGAGTCTATATCCCTCTGTCACCTCTAATTTTTTGCTGTTTTAGGAAGCTGCTCTCTTTAGGTACTCATTTTACTTCACAGTTCTAGCTCAGACCCCAAACTTTATTTATAAAGTTTATAAACCTTTTTTCTCTGAACTTTGAGTATTTTGCTTCATGCCTGATAATTCCATTTGAATACTGTATAATCGTATAGTGGGTTGGCAGGAGATATTCTAAAAATGGTAGGTGGGACTTCCCTGGTGGTCCAGTGGTTAAGAATTTGCCTTCCAATGCAGGGAACGCAGGTTTGACCCCTGGTCAGGGAACTAAGATCGCACATGCCGTGGGGCAGGTAAGCCTGCATGCCACAACTACTGAGCCCGCGTGCTCTGGAGCTGGCGTGCCACAACTAGAAAGAAGCCAGAGTGTCACAACTAGAGAAGCCTGTGTGCCACAATGAAAGATCTCTCATGCTGCAACTAAGACCTGATACATCAAATAAATAAATAAATAAATAAATAAATTAATTAAAAAAAATAAAAGTGGTAGGTGATAAGTTTATACCTTGATGGGAGATTTGAGTATCCTCTCAAGTCACAAAGCTGCAGATTTTTTAAAATATAAATTTATTTTATTTATTTATTTATTTTTGGCTCCACTGGGTCTTCGTTGCTGCTTGCAGGCTATCTTTAGTTGCGGGGAGCAGGTGCTACTCTTTGTTGTGGTGCATGGGCTTCTCATTGCAGTGGCTTCTCTTGTTTCAGAGCACAGGCTCTAGGCGTGCAGGCTTCAGTGGTTACAGCATGCGGTCTCAGTAGTTGCGGCTCGCGGGCTCCAGAGCGCAGGCTCAGCAGCTGTGGTGCACGGGCCCAGCTGCTCTGTAGCATGTGGGATCTTCCCGGACCAGGGCTCAAACCCACGTCCCCTGCATTGGCAGGCAAGCTGTCAACCACTGCGCCACCAGGGAAGCCCTGCAGATATTTTTGATGGCCTTAAAATAACCAAATCAAAAGTAATTTAACTTGATCTCCATTATAGTTACCTTTATTGAGAATGTATAGATTACATAAATAAATGTTTGCTTTTATTTATTCTAAGTATATTGCCTGTTACTTTCATTGAGTATTACCTTGTTGACATATTGTAGATCATGGGATTTACTAAACTATAAAAGCCCCTTTAAATATTATACATGTATTGATTTAAATAATTTTTTACCTTAGTGATTTATGATGCCATTACCTTGACATCACAGTAATTTAATTAGTATAAAAAGGCATTTGCTTCTTGGAAGTTAATTGGACAAGATCTAAAACAATATATAATATCTACATTTTACATTTTAAAATTTAATTACTTTGTTTTTTTCTTGAGACTAAGCTTTGTTGAGTGGTGTGTTTTTCTTCCTGATGACCATAGTTGATAGATAACAAAAAGACCCTATTTTTGTGAAAACTTTTAAAACAATTCATCCTTTCTTTCTTTCTTTTTTTTGTTTTTGCGGTACGTGGGCCTCTCACTGTTGTGGCCTCTCCCGTTGCGGAGCACAGGCTCCAGATGCACAGGCTCAGTGGCCATGGCTCACGGGCCTAGCTGCTCCGCGGCATGTGGGATCTTCCCGCACCGGGGCACAAACCCGTGTCCCCTGCATCGGCAGGCGGACTCTCAACCACTGCGCCACCAGGGGAGCCCTAAAACTATCACTGAAACAAGTGCAACAAGGTAAAATAAAACCTCAACAGAAAAAAGAAAAAAAAAGGGGGGGGGCGGGAAACAAGCCAAAAGGGGAGAACAATTACAGAGTATAAAGAATAAAATAAAATTAGAAAAATAAAAGATTTATTAGGAAAAATAAAACCATAAAAGAATCAACAACAATGAATCAGCAAGGTAAAACAGAACCCCAATCTAAAAGAAGAGAAAAGAAAAAGAAAAAAAAAAAAAGCCCTGGCTATGGGGGCGAAGTTTAGGTGGGGGCTGGAACTTAGGCAGGGGCGGGGTTTAGGGTGGGGCAGGACCCAGGCATTTGGTGTTACGTTTGATCATGGGGCGGGGCCTAGGCTCAGGACCCATGTAGCTGGAAAAGGCCTTGAGGAGGGCCACATTCAGGTGTGGTGCAGGGCCTCTTCTTAAGACCTGTGTGGAAGGGGAGAGGCAGCACATGGAAGGGAGGGCCTCTGGAGTGTGGGGTTCCAGAGTTTGGAGGTAGGGCCCTGAGTGAGGGTGTGTGGGTGGGGTTGAGGCCCAGTGCATTGGAGGGGGTCTCCGAGTGTAGAGGTGGGGCCCTGGGTGAGGGTGTAAGGGTGGGGCTTGGATTCTGCATGGCAGGAGGGAGGCTCCGAGGGCAGAGGATTAGGCCCGAGTCCAACAGGCTCTCTGGTGCCTAAGTGGACAGGGAAGGCACTGGCCACATTCCCTTCCATTCCTTCGTGCCCCTCCCTCACCATCTCCCCCCGGGTGTCCCCTGTCACTGCTGGACCCCTAACTGCGGGTGGGTCCCGCTGGGTGTAGGAACTACCCTCCCCCAGCCACCCCTCAGGGTTGCCAGTCCTGGAGGTCAGGCCTTTACTTTTGCTCCTCCTTCCTCCCTTCCACTCCCTCAGGACCTGCATGGCTGGAGGGGGCCTCGGTCGGCAGAGGATGAGTCCTGGGATCTCAGCAGGTTCCTGGGCGCCCAAGTGGTCAGGAGAAACCTGGCCACGCTCCCTTTTGATCCTCTGCCCTCCCAATGGTCCCCCAATTTACCCCTTCCGGCATGGGATCCCTTCCCCTCCCCCAGCTGCCCCTTAGGGGCACCAGTCCCGTCCTGCCTCCACTTCTCCCCCTTCACTCCTCCCATGCCCATGTCCTACCCGGTCGCTGGAGGTTCGTCCTGTCCCCTTAGGTGTCTGTGGTCCCTCACCGGTGCCTGGTAGGTGCCCTAGTTGTGGGGGGAGATGAATTCCGAGTCCTCCTAGTATGCCATCTTGACTCCGCCCTTGAAATGTATTTTCATTATTCAGTTCAAAATACTTTCTAATTTCCATTGTGTTCTTTTTTTGATTCAGAGGTTATTTAGAAGTTTATTGCTTAACTTCCAAATATATTTGGTTTTTCATATCTTTTTATTTTTCATTTGTTTATGACTATTAGAGCACTTTATATCTTAAAAAAACTTTATGGAAATGTCAAACATATACAAAAGTGGAAAAAAATAGTTTAATAACCACTCAGGTGTCCATAGCTTCAACTATTTTTAACTCTGGACCAAATTCGTTTCATTTCTGTTCTCTCATTATGCAACCCTCACCAGATTATTTTGAAGCGAATCTCAGATATAATATTTTTTTCTTTAAATATTTCGGTATGTACCTATACAAGATGACATTAAAAAATTAATTACAATACCATATCCTATCCAGAATATGTCATAAAATATCTGGTCAGTTTCCAAAAGTTTTCCATTGTCTCCTAATTTTTCTTTACAGTTTGATTATTTTGAAAACAGGATCCAAATTAAGTTCCAAATATTGTTATTGGTTGATATGTTCAAGTCTTTTTAATCTAAATATTCCCTTAGCATGTCTCTTTTTCAACCCTTGCCGTTTATTTTAGAAGCAACTGGGTGTTTTGTAGTTTCCCATAATTTGAATTTTGCTAATTGCACTTGATTATGTTGTTTAATGTGTTCCTCTATCCCTGTATTTCCTATTTCCTGTAAGATATAGAGGCTTGATCCGATTCAGATTTCATGTTTTTTGTTTTGTCTTGTTTAGTTGGTCAAGATGGTGGTGGTGTGAGATTTCATCAATAATCATAGTGATGTCTGGTTATTTCTCTTCTTGATGATGATTACCTAGGTTCATGAATTCATGAGGGAGTTGAAAAATGGTGATATTCTGTTGTTCCTTCTTCATTTATTACTTGGGATACTAGTGTAAAGAGAAATTTCCCCTCATCTTCCATTTGGATATTCTCAGTTATGGTTCATATAGAAGAGACAGATACATACTTGATTTTTTCTCCTCATTTACTAGTTTTCAAAATAACTTGGTTCTTTAGCATTTTTCAGTGATCATCAATGAGGCATTTAAAAAGTTACCGTTATGAACTAATGTGTTTCAATTCAGTTACATTTATTACCTTTGTTAATGCTTGCACTATCCCATGTTTGGCCAATGGACCCTGCTCAGATTGTCTCCTGAGTCCTTTTGATATAACCCTTAATTTTGTATGGCTTTCTTGTTTTTTTGTGTGCATGATGCTCCAGACTTATCTTGTACAATTCCTGCCCTTCTTCCAAGGGCCTTACTTTTTTTTTTTTTTCTTTCTTTTTTTTGGCTGTGCTGCGTGGCTTGCATTATCTTAGTTCCCTGACCAGGAATTGAACCCATGCCCTTGGCAGTGAAAGCGTGGAGTTCTAACCCCTGGACCACCAGGGGATTCCCCTTACTTTGTTTTAATAAAAAAAGGTATTTAGAGACAGCAGTATGTGCAGTAGGTGTGCTCATTGCTACTAGTTTGGTCATTGTTGTTAGACCTTTTCAGTGGTTAGATGTAGGAAATATATGTACAGTTTTAAACAATGAAATACATCATTAGTTTATATTATACTTTATTCAGATTCAGAACTACAGGGTTTTTGCTTAACCTCATTAATCTTACAGCTGTATCTCCTTTCTTCCATACTTAAAAACCTAGTTTTCAATGGCACCAACAAAACTACTGATTTGATTTATCTTAACACACACACACACACACACACACACACACCGGCTCAGAATAACATACCTGCCCCTGCCTAGGTATTAAGCTTTGAAATTCAGCTTTTACCCCCTAAGTCTACAAGCTGTTGAAGGTGCTGCTTGTCTTCTCTGCTCTTTCTTTTGGAATTGAGGAATGTTTCACAAGAAAAGTGGTTGCAAAAGCCAGACTCATCTCTCTAGATTTACCTCCTTTTAAAGATATTAGACTGGTAGATCTTCACTATATTCTTTGCCCTCTGATGCCTTCGAGTAATGTTTTAAAATATTTTGTGCATCTTTTCTAGTTGTCTTCAGTAAGATGTTGGTCTGAATTATCTAATCTGCCATTATTGGAAAAGAAAGTCCCCTTACCACTTAAATGTTGAACATTTAATTTATATTTATATAATGTGACCATAATATTTGGTTTTATTTCAAAGGTCCTGAAACAAAAACACCTGGATGATTGTCTACGACATGTATCTGTAAGAAGATTTGAATCATTTAATCTGTTTTCAGTAACAGAAGCCCAAAAAAGGGAAACTGAAGAGGAAGTTGGTGCCTGGGTTCAATATACAAGCATCTTCTATCCTGAATACAGTATTTTCTTAAGGTAAACATCACTCTAGTTAAGATTTTTTTTTAAGCTTTTTTCTCTTTTAGAAGAAAACAATCTACTAAGAATCTCATTGTTCATTCTATTGAGTTTGCAGGCAGTCTTTATCAGAACTTAGGTTTTGCAACTTTGTGTTTGGAATCTTGTTAACTGGGTCTTACTGTATTCTCAGAACTAAAAAAAAAAACATTCTAAGGAATGTATCAGCATTTGAGGATAAAGTTCAAATCAAAGGGTTCATTTAATCATTGTCTCATAGCATTTGATTATAAAAAAAAGCCAAGTTCTTTTTGAGGCAAAGAAGACTGAAAATGAAAACAGAATTTTTCCAAACTGTTCTTCAAGTAGTAGTTATTTGAAAAATCAAGCTTTGGTATTTTTCCCATTCATGTTTTGTCACTTTCAGAATAGAATCTTAGGAATAGGAGGAGAAAATTCACCCAAAACACTGATATCGTGAGAAGCATACAGACTGTTCTTGCTTTAAAAATCATTAGAAGAGAAATAAGAGAGTTGCAAACTGAAGTAACAAGATATCATTTTTACTGAATTAATTTTCTCTCACAGTTATAGTCTAGGATGTTGCAGTATTACTGCAGGTATTTGATTTTATAAAATCTGCCTTTCTTGACAAGATTTCACATTTTGAAAGGGAGGGAGGAGTACATTTACAGTAACTGTAAGAAGAGCAAAAAACATTTTAAGTGGAAACGTGTCTGAATACAGTTTAGGTGAGGTTAGGAATAATTTTAAGAAAAAAAGTTTTCACAAAGGATGTCTATTTATAGTATATGTTTCCTGAACTATTTTAGTTTAAAATATCTCAGCTCTAAAAGATACCATAATAGCTTAAAATTTGGGATTTGGATAAAAATTCACTAGGGTGGGCAGGGGAATGCAATTAGGATCTGGTTTCATCATATTGATTTATTAAAAACTCTAAATAGAAGGTAAAAACTTAGGGATTTGTGAGCTTGCCTGTACATTCATTATGGGATTCAAATTAGAATACCTCAACTGCCTGGCATCCTGATGGAGATAATTAGTTTAGGCATTGATTAGGAAGGAAAGAAAAATGCATTAAATGCTTACTGTTTGCCAAGTACAGTACTACGTGCTTTGATGTATTCTAATTCATGTACTCCTTACAATAACTCTGTGAAGTAGGAATGAAGATGATTAAACAATTGGAAGATAGAATCTATAAGGATATTAAAGAGAAGGAGAAACAAAGTAATACCCCTACTGGTAGGGGTCTTCAGGTATAAAGCTCTAAAACTTATCTTCTACATCTACCGTAACAAGAGGCAGTAAGTGTAAACTGTACCAAGAATAACTTCCTGACATCTTCAAGACCCTGGTAAGGCTTAGCCAGAGAGAATGTGAAATCTTCTGTTCTTGAGAGCTTTCAAAATAAGGCATGGTTCTCCACCTGGTGGAGATGGCATTGATGTAGCAGCAAGACACCTCTCCAACAGTGTGGTTCTTTGTGATATATCCATCTTTGAAAGAATAAATATATCTATATAAATATGATATTAAATCCTAGTTTATAGAAAGAAGACAGGTGACTGAGCTAGAATGAGCTAGGCCTCATTGGCTGATTTCTGTGCATTAATTTTGTATCCTGCAACCTTACTAGATTCACTAATTAGTTCTAGTCGTTTTCTGGTGACATCCTTAGGATTTTCTATGTATAGTAAAAAACTGTATTAAAAAAATTTCTTCTTCTTGTCTTATAAGTTGCAATTTCTTGTTGTAAAGAGATTACTGTATAGATACTAGAAATTGTTGTTCCCCGCCCCTGTATTTTAACTTAATTTCATTGTAATAGGAATTTGCATATTCTGGAAACTTTAAAATACTTCCATTTATATTCAGAACCATAAAAGTGCCTGAGTTATTCATTTATAAATGTATACATGTCTTAGGTATAGAAAAGCTGAGAGGCCTGAACTGTCCTCCTTTCTTTGAATGACTCCTGTTGCTATGGTAATTGCTGAATTAGAAGCCTAGCATTCTTGCCTTTTGGCCTGTCCTGGAGGCTTAGAATGGACAAGAAGTCAAGAATGACTTTGTCTTTGACTGTAGTACAAAAAATGCACGGCATTGAGATCATGTATTGCTTCTCTAAGGAAAGGAAAAAAAATAAAACAAACCCTCACCCCACTGGATTTAATATGTACCCTGTGTGTGCTCACTGAATAAAAACTTGTGGTGGGAATGGTATGCTTATGAAATTAGATGTATGGCGGATTATCCTTATATGTGTAGTGTATCATAGGTGCCCCTTTAAAACTTGACAAGGTTGGTATCTGAGGCAAATATGGATACTGAATTTATATTTGTTTATTTATTATTTTTAATTTAAATTTATTTATTTATTTGTTCATTTTTGGCTGCATTGGGTCTTCGTTGCTGCGTGCAGGCTTCTTCTAGTTGCAGTGAGCAGGGGCTACTCTTTGTCGCCGTGCGCAGGCTTCTCATTGTGGTGGCTTCTCGTTGCGGAGCATGGGCTCTAGGCACGTGGGCATCAGTAGTTGTGGCTCGTGGGCTCTAGAGCTCAGGCTCAGTAGTTGTGACGCACGGACTTAGTTGCTCTGCAGCATGTGGGATCTTCAGGGACCAGGGCTCGAGCCTGTGTCCCCTGCATTGGCAGGTGGATTCTTAACCACTGTGCCACTAGGGAAGTCCCTGAATTTATATTTTAAAAGTACAGTTTTAATGTTAGTAGTGCTGTTAACCACAGCGGTGAATATTAAAGGAGCTTTTGTCCTCTTGTATTTTATTTTGTATTTTAGAAGGAACTTTATAGGAGCTTCAAAATGTGGTGCAGTGTATGTAGAAAATTAAAAGACTAATCCATTGAGTCATGTTTTCATGGAGCTTAAATCACAGATATGGGCTAATTATAACTTAATTTTCTAGGTTATTTAAACTCCAATCATGATTGTTTGTGTAGTTTGCTTACATATACATATATTCAAAGTTTCAGTAAATTGAAATATTCCCTAGGTACTTTTTCAAATTATCATATATTATGTAGAAATAATCTTTTAGTTTCCTATAACTAGTAGATGTAAGACTGAAAAAAAAAACTCTTCAGCCATTTATTTTTGAAAGAGCTCCAAAGTAGCATGGAAAATCAACTTTTTAAACCTTTTCCTTCAGGAAACCTTTCCTCTTTGCTCTTATGCAGCCTCTTAGGACCCATTCCACTCTCTGGCTTACTTTTTCTGATTTTGGGGGACCACTTTTCTTTTTAATCAAGGTAAAATTAATCATTTTAAATTGTGCAATTCAGTATATTCATGATGTTGTGCAACCATCACCACTCTCTAATTTCCGAAGCTTTTCATCACCCCAAAAGGAAACCCCATCCCCATTACTAGTAACTCTCCATCTTCCTCCTCCCCCTAGCCCCTGGCAACTACTTATCTACTTTCTGTCTATATGGATTTGCCTATTCTGGACATTTTATATAAGTAGAATCATATGATATGTGGCCTTTATATTTGGCTTCTTTCACTTAGCATAATGTTTTCTGATTCATCCATGTTATAGCATATACCAGAACTTCATTCCTTTTTTATGGATGAATAATATTCCATTGTACGGACAATACCATATTTTGTTTATCCCTTCATCAGTTGATGGACATTTGGGTAGTTTCTACTTTTTGGCTATTATGAATAATGTTGCTATGAACATTCATGTACAAGTTTTTATGTGAATGTATAAGTTTTTTTTTTTCTTTTGCGGTGCACGGGCCTCTCACTGCTGTGGCCTCTCCTGTTGCGGAGCACAGGCTCCGGACGCGCAGGCTCAGCGGCCATGGCTCACGGGCCCAGCTGCTCCGTGGCATGTGGGATCTTCCCGGACAGGGGCATGAACCCATGTCCCCTGCATCGGCAGGTGGACTCTCAACCACTGCGCCACCAGGGAAGCCCGAATGTATAAGTTTTAAATTCTTTCTTTTAGGTATGTACTGAGGGGCAGAATTACTGGGTCATGTAGTAACTCTTTGTTTAACTTTTTAAAGAATAGCCAAATTGTTTTCCACAGTGGCTGTGCCATTTTACCTACTAGGAATATATGAGTTTCTCCCCATTCTTGCAAGCACCTATGATTTTTCCTATATTATTATTATTTTGTATTATTGCCATTCTAGTGGGTGTAAAGTGATATCTTACTGTTGTTTTGATTTGCAGTCCCCCAGTGACTAATTATGTTGTATGTTTTTTCATGTGCCCGTTGGCCATTTGTATATCTTCTTTGGAGAAATGTCTATTCAAGTCCTATGCCCATTTTTAATTGGGTTGTTTGTCTCTTTGTTATTGAATTTCAGACTTCTTTATATATTCTGGATACTTGACCCATATCAGATATGTGATTTGCAAATATTTTCTCCCATCTTCTGCGTTATCTTTTCACTTTCTTGATAGTGTCCTTTGGTGTACAAAAGTTTTTAGTTTTGTTGAAGTTCAATTTATCTATTTTTTTCTTTTGTTATTTGTGTTTTGGGTGCCATATTTAGCCCTCACTTACTTTTAACCTCTGGTTTCAATCTCTTGATACCTTTAGGCTTCAAATTTTTCTCTTGTAGCTTTTTTTTTTTCCCTCTTCAGATAATTATCTGCCCCAGTGACTTGCTCCTTAGTCCTTACCCCATAGGCCATTCTTTAGAAAAACTCAAAGGTCCTCAGGTCTAGCATAGCTTTAGGTGCTTGTGAAAAAAATTGGTTGGCTTTGGGAAGAAAAAACTGACTACTGGTAAATTTTTTTCCAGCTTTATTGAGATATTGATATAATTGACATATAACACAGTGTAAATTTAAGGTATACACTGTGTTGACTTGATTCACTTATATATTGCAAAATGATTAGTACCATACTACTAGCTGACACCTCTATCATGTCACATAATTATCATTTCTTTTTTGTGGTGAGAACATTTAAATTAAAGGCTTGGGAAACAAGTTAACGCTTCAGAGTTTAGGAGAATATGGAGTGAACTTTTTATACCCTGGATATGTTAGCAAAATGTTATGACTGTTATATAACGTTAATTATCAGTGTAACGGTAAAACTGAAGTTTGATAAGGTCCCTTCCTTGCAGGTATTACTGTCTAATAACCACATTGTCCAGGCAGGACCTAGGTAAACAGTTGAAAGATTAAGGGTAGACAAGATCTTATAAAGTTGATACTTGAATAAAGTATAGATGACTCTGAACAAAGAAAAGTCCTTGAGTTTGGGCCAAATGAAAGGGAACTTGAAATAATCAAACTGAATCTTTACCACACTGTGTTCATGGCAGTTTTCCTATAAGTAGGACTAATTCTTATACCATTGAAGACAATGTTTGTTGACATGTTTCTTTCATGAGATGCCATCTTTTAGGGTTTCTAGACTTCGTAGATAAATGATTTTCATTTTTGTAAGTTACTTAGAGGTATAGGATTAGTTTTCCTGTTTCCCCAACCTGATCCCATTTAATGTCATAGGGTATACTTTCTGCTTCTTGGCTTCAAGAAATAATGCTTTCAAGAAGACAAGTTTTGTGTCACACTTTCTATTTTTAATACTGCTTTTAACTTTTAAACATGCATTTTACTTTATCCCAGTTTCTGCTTTTTAGAAATATTTAACTTCTTGCAAAATATATGTACCTTTTTTTTTTTTAACTCTTGTCTCAGATTTCTTTTCAGATGTTTATTTCATCTTGATGAGAGAGAGAGAGAGAGAGAGTGACAGAGAGAGCGTGAGATGTGCGTGAGAGAATGTCCTTATTAAAACTAGGCCATAGGGCTTCCCTGGTGGCACAGTGGTTGAGAGTTCGCCTGCCGATGCAGGGGACACGGGTTCGTGCCCCGGTCCGGGAAGATCCCACATGCTGCGGAGCGGCTGGACCCGTGAGCCATGGCCGCTGAGCCTGCGCGTCCGGATCCCATGCTCCACAATGGGAGAGACCACAGCAGTGAGGGGCCTGCGTACCGCAAAAAAAAAAAAAAAAAAAACTAGGCCATAAAGCAATTTCACTTTTAGGTATTTATCCTGAAGGAATAATCAGAAAGGGGCTCAATGCTATTGCTACAAGGATGTTCATTGAAACAATATGCATAAAGCACAAAAGTGGGCATAATCTAAAAATCCATCATAAGGTGTTGGTTCAGTAAATTATGGTGCAATCATTGGACTACTTGGCAGCCATTAAAATCATGTTGCAGGAGAATATTTAATGATGTGGGAAACTTTATAATATGTTAAATGAAAAAATACAAATTGTGAAACCGTATGGACAATGTGCTCTCAGTTATTTAATGACAGGTCTATGAGCACAGCATAAAATTTGAAGGCTATATACCAAACTATTAACTGTGGTTACCTCTGCATGATAGGATTATGGGCAGTTTTTTCTTGAGGAAACCGTATATTGCTTTTATATTTAGGAAGAAGTTTTTTGAGTTCTGTGCTGTATTGCTGATCATTTTAATAGCTTCATCTTGTGCTTTAGATGTTTAATGCTTTGTTCTTTTTCCTCTCTTGTCTGACATGTATGTTGTAGTTTTCCATGTTAGGCGTAAATAACCTCTTCTAGAATCTTGCATCCACAGAGAAGGTGCAGAATCATTGTGTTATGAAGATGAAAGTTGGATTTGTGGTTGATAACTTCATTGCCTTAGGTTATGATACTGTTGAGCCCAATGGTTATTGGGCCAGTGATTATTGCACATAACTTTTTGCATCCTCACTTGGTCACTCCATGAAGGAACTTGGTCTCTGTGATAGAAATAAAATGTTGTTCTGAAAAGGGTATTACAGTTTACATGTGTTCTCTTACTATATGTATTAGCTTGCTAGGGCTCCCAGAACAAAACACCACTGATTGGATGGCTTAAACAGCAAGTTTATTTTCTCACAGCTTGGGGTCTAGAAGTCTTGGATCTAGGTGTTGCAGGTTTGGTTTCATCAAGGCCTCTCTCTTTGACTTGCATGTGGCTGCTCTCTTGCTGCCTCTTCACATGGTTGTCCCTCTGTGCACATGCCTTGTTGTCTCTGTGTGTCCTAATGTCCTTTTTTTGTAAGGATATGTGTGTATGTATGTATATATATATATATATATATATATATATATATATATATATATTAGGGCTCACCCTAATGACCCAATTTTAACTTAATTAACTCTTTGAAGGCCCTGTGTCCAAATTCGGTCGCATTCTGAGGCACTGGGGGTTAGGGCTTCAACATATGAATTTTGGGGAGACACAGTTCAGTCCATAATAGTATATATCATTTGTGATGAGTTTTAATGACAAAGTAGTGTGGATGAAGTAAATTTTATTGTGAATTATTAATGGTTATTATAAACTATTACAACATCCTAAAGAACTACAGCTGTAAGTTATATAAGGGAGAATGTAGAAGATTGTGGATGTGTTAGCACCAACTTTTTGTAATCACCACTGGAAAAGTAACTCAGACTCTATGACCTATTGATTCAGGTCACACCTAGTGTGATTCAGGAGTCCTGGCTAACACAACTCTGCCACTAAAATTTGGGAAATGTATTGGTAATACACCTTCTGCCATTCTTTGAAATATTTTTTTTTTTCTCCTAGCTGGGCTACATGACAGGACCCTGTGGTGGTTGGTGTCTCATTGTCCTAGAGAAATTTGTAGACTCTCTACCTTATATACTCTTACATGTGACAATGGTGATTGTTTTCTCCCCAGTGAATCCTGGGGCTGACCTGGACTTTTAACACACACTGCTACAGTCTCCTGCTTCTGGATCCTTCCTAGGGGTCTCATAGAGTGGGACCTGTTTTGTGATGTATCCAAAACTGATCTCTTTTGGGTTAGTAATTACTTAAGGAGGTATTCTTGTTGAAATACAAAATATGTTCATTTTCTACCTATATTTGGGAGACCGAAGGTGACTATCTCTTAGGAAATATAGTCCAGATTTTTAGTTTTTCTGTTTCATTGTTACTGTGTTAATGTAGTTAAGGTCTATAATATTAGTGGAATTATTTAAGCTTCAGGAGTGTCAGACTGGATTTAAAGTTTTTCCTCATTCAAATAAAGGCATATTGTGTTTATGTGTTATAGGCGTATAATGTATTTACATAGATGTGTGTGTATATATACACACACATACTTGGTAAGATAGTTTAATTAAAAAATGAGAAATTTGGGCTTTTATGGGTAATTGCTCTATTTTTAACTTAGTGGGGTCATGGAAGGTTCATGGAATATGAATTTCAGGTTTTAGCTCTTCCAGTTACTTGCTGTGTGATCATAGGCAAGTCTTTGAACAAATCTTAACTCCTCATAATTGAATAAGAAACAGTAATTAGGGACTTGCCTGTTGGCACAGTGGTTAAGAATCCGCCTGCGGGACATGGTTTGAGCCCTGGTCCGGGAAGATTCCACATGCTGCAGAGCAACTAAGCCCATGCGCCAGAACTACTGAGCCTGCGCTCTAGAGCCTGTGAGCCACAACTACCGAGCCTGTGTGCCACAACTATGGAAGCCCGTGCGCCTAGAGCCTGTGCTCTGCAACAAGAAAAGCCTCCGCAATGAGAAGCCTGCGCACCACAGTGAAGAGTAGCCCCCACTCGCCGCAACTAGAGAAAGCCCGTGTGCAGCAATGAGGACCCAACGCAGCCAAATATAAATAAATTTATTTAAAAAAATAATAAATAAGAGGAATAGAATTAAGATCAGTGAGCAAGATACAAAACATTTGCCCCCTGACATTTAGAACTCCCTGTAGATGGAATGTGCAGACCTGAAGGTCGGTTAGTTCTTTGTGACTGAAGTTGTGAATTTGTTGGGCCATAATAGAGGAACTTATGTATTCCTTCTAAGTGTGGTAATGGAAGTTGATTGTTTATTTTCATTTTGAGATTCTCAAAGTGCAGGGTTTTGTTTTGTTGTCTTTATAAAGGTAAATAATTTATGTCACATTTATATAATTATAACAATAAAAATATTTATTAGTACTTTAAAGTGTAGATTAATCATCAAGAAATGTCATTACATTAAATATCCCAAAGACTCATCTGTTATTTCTTCTCCTTCTCCCTCTAGTGGGCAGAAATATTTTAAAAACACCACATGGAAAGGATTATTAGTATTGAGTGTATCACAATATAGTCTCAGCTTTTTAAAAGATTAATGAATGTTAATGTTTCAGAATCATTAAAGAAAGTGCTTTATTCCTTTCTAGGCATAATAGTGGATCTTTGAATGTTGAAGATGTTCTTACCAGCTTTGACAATACAGGAAATATTTGTAAGTTATATACCCACTATATAGAAATATTTTTAGTGTTTTAAAAGTCCATTTTAAATTTTTTTTCACAGTGTTTATTTTATTGATATGTGTGTGTGTGTGTGTGTGTGTAATAGAAACTCTTGCTGTTTTTAGCTGCATAATAAGCCTCATGTAAGATGTACCTACTAAGTGGGATAAGGCAGTTTTTATACTTGGCAGTTTTGTGTCTGTGTGTCTGTGTGTGTGTATGACAGAACATAGATCAGGAGGAACACTGGATTCTCCAGTACTATCCCTTTTGTTTCTTGTTTTCATTTTGACCTTTTCAGTTAATCAGTCCAACAGAGGGGCTGTCTCTCCCTTCTTTGCTGTGTTTGGGTATGTGTGTTTCTACTTCTTGCTTCTTCTCTCTTTCACTAAAGAGTGAACCCAGAACATTTTTCCTTGCTGCTAATATACTTTAATACCAGAATGATTTTATTTTGTGCATTATTATAATATTATAGAATATATTGATTTCTTATCTAAGTCTCTGATTAAGTCATAATAGATTTCTCCACTGAGAAAATCATTTAATTATAATGTCATGTAATGAAAGAAATCAAACAAGAAATATCTTTATATCACTACGTTAAACAACATACCATGATAGAAGCGGTGTACTCCTTTATGTGTTGCATAGGCTATTTTTCTTAAGATAGTGGATAATCAATGAAATATTACCATTTTAAATGTAAAAATTATACTCAAATACTTTTCTTCTCAGGAAATTTCACAACTGTAACTACTTATTGTCTGAACTAAAAGAACATATTCTGCTAACAGTACTACGTTATCAAATGCTCTCTAATTTTCGATCTGCATAGAATAATGTCCAACAATACTCAGGCAATGATTTTGTTCTTATGCCCACATGATGGCAAGCTTTTGATTGTGGAGAAAAATATTTATGTATTTTGTCACTAAGGAATCTAACTATCCTAAAATTATCCTAAAATATTTAAAAGAATGTAGGTTTCTTTTTCATGGATAGTGTTAGGTATACCTTTTAGTTTCTCTGTGTTGGCACTTGCTGAATTCTTTCCCAATATTTTTATTGGGGGTTGGGGCAAGGTCTGGGTAAGGGATAGTAATGGTGGTTGAGGAGACATTCTCCTTTAGTTCTGTGGTAATGGGCAGGCTTATGCATACCCAATTTAGGAACATAATTCTAGAATGTTAAATGTGGATTTTTGATTTGGTAATGTAAAAATCAAGTACTGTTCCCAGTGGTTCGGTATGAAGTAGGGCCACTAGCTGGCAGCATTATGTAAAATAAAAATATTTTCCTAAAGGTCTAAGCTATTATTTTGTGTATGAATAATATGTTACCCCCCCCACCGTAAGTTGTTGTTGCATTGACAAATGCAGAAATTGTATGTTAATAGCTTTTTTTTCCCCCACTGCTGCCCATTGTTTGGTAGAAAGGTTTGAGTCTTTGGATTGAGACACACCTACATTTAAATCTTGGTTCTGAAATTAATCTTGAGCAATTTATATTATCTCTATGAACCTCAGTTTTTTTCATCTCTTAGAACTGGACATAATGTATGGAAAGTGTATAACATACTGTATTCCTCATACTTGATACTCAGTAAATGAAGCTCTTTATTATTACCAGTGGTGAGTACCTCTAAAGCTTTGCAGTTTTTTTCTAATAATGAAGAAAGTATTTTTAAGGATTATTCTGATGTTTTAAAATAAACTATTTTGATTGAACTAACGAGGTGGGAAAATAGATCAAATTAGAAAAATAGTAATTATTAAAATGTCTTGTCATAAATGTGGTCTTTTTAAAAAAATAAATCTATTTATTTATTTATTTTTGGCTGCCTTGGGTCATCGTTGCTGCGCGGCCTTTCTCTAGTTGTGGTGAGCAGGGGCTACTCTTCATTGTGGTGTGCAGGCTTCTCATTGCGGTGGCTTCTCTTGTTGCGGAGCACGGGCTCTAGGCATGCGGGCTTCAGTAGTTGTGGCACACGGGCCCTAGAGCGCAGGCTCAGTAGTTCTGGTGCACGGGCATAGTTGCTGTGCGGCATGTGGGATCTTCCCGGACCAGGGAATCGAACCCGTGTCCCCTGCATTGGCAGGCGAATTCTTAACCACTGCACCACCAGGGAAGTCCATAAATGTGATCTTAAAAACCTGAATGTATTGCCAAGTAAGAAGTGATAAAAATAAGACTTCTTAAAACATTTTGTTTAGTGTAAATTTTATATTATACTCTTTAAAAATGTATAATGATACTTCAACTTAATGTAAAATTGATAAATTCCTGTTATAATAAAGTAAATCTTGATTATAACTTTTATATAATCTTTGCCAAGGCTTAAAGTAATCAAGGATTGAAAAAGTGATTTCTCACTTGATGTCTCAAATGTTTGATTTTACCCTAATGGTGACATTAGATTGAGTTTGTGACTGGAAAACCCAGCAGAGGGCGCTAAAATCACAATTCTGTCTCAACAGATCAATATAACTAGAATAAATACCTTGAATAGTAACCCTAAGCTTTCATCATGTAAACATAGAAATATGTATGTGTAAACATTGAAATATGTATGTGTAAACATCTGTATTTGATTTGTTTCTTATATATTTAATACATTCAGCAATTCATTAATACAAAAAAATAGATTTTCCTGACTGATATTTTTCTTCATTTTTTTCATTTCTTTTTTAAAACAGGACAATTTATTTTTATTGTTATTTATTTTAATTAATTAATTAATTAATTTTTGGCTGTGTTGGGTCTTCGTTGCTGTGCGCGGGCTTTCTCTAGTTGCAGCGAGCGGGGGCTACTCTTCGTTGAGGCGCACGGGCTTCTCATTGCAATGGCTTCTCTCGTTGGAGAGCACGGGCTCTAGGCGCGTGGGCTTCAGTAGTTGTGGCACATGGGCTCAGTAGTTGTGGCTCGTGGGCTTTAGAGCACAGGCTCAGTAGTTGTGGCTCACATGCTTAGTTGTTCCACGGCATGTGGGATCTTCCCGGACCAGGGATCGAACCCGTGTCCCCTGCATTGGCAGGTGGATTCTTAACCACTGTGCCACCAGGGAAGTCCCAGGAATTATTCATTTACTTCAGGAGTTAGTTTACAGGTTAACATAACTTCCTGATAATAGGAAAAATAACTTAATTAAAATACTTTATAGTTACAACACCCCCGTACATGTTTATAGAAAATACACATATGTGAATATATACAAAATATATTCATGTTTAGTGGAACTATTAATCTCAATTTTAAGTTAACTTTAGAAACAAGTAATGCTTTTATTCATTGTAAATTTTCAAAGATGAGAGGATAAGTCTTAGTCCGAGTTTGTTTATGCTCTCACCAGAAAGATATGGAAAAACTCTTTAATTTTGGAAAATTAATGAAACCTCTAAATAATTTCTTATTTCCTGATATGTTAGAAAAGAAAATATTCTTTATGTTTACCTCTGTTATTTTTACATGTGTGGCTTGCAAAGTGTTTTATGTTTTTGAGATATCCTTTCAGTATTTGAATTCCTTTGAATGTTGTAGGAAGAAATAAAAATGAATCTCCACACAGTCATTTCTGCATAATGATTCATTGCTCTATACGATATGACCCCAATCTTATTTTTACATGTTTATATTTGCTCCTGTGGAAAACAAATTATTTTGAAAGTCAAGCTTCTTTTTTAGGTATGCATATTCCATCTTTGGGTTCTAGTACTTGAGAACGTACTTCCTTTTTTTTTTTTTTTTTTTTTGCGGTATGTGGGCCTCTCACTGTTGTGGCCTCTCCCGTTGCGGAGCACAGGCTCCGGACGCACAGGCCCAGCGGCCATGGCTCACGGGCCTAGCCGCTCCGCGGCATGTGGGATTTTCCCAGAGCGGGGCATGAACCCGTTTCCCGTGCATCGGCAGGCGGACGCTCAACCACTGCGCCACCAGGGAAGCCCACGTACTTCCTTTTTAACTATCAAAGCTACTCTGTGGAGAGGTTGTGTCTGCTATTGATTCATCATGCCTGGAAAGAGGTGCAATCAAGCAACCTAGGGAAAAGTATAGGATGCATCCTTCACTTCAGACAAGGTGCTGGCTGCTTCTGTGTTTCACGTAACATGTCACTCAGATAGCTTGGGTCACAAGAGAGTACTCTGCAAGCACGCAGCAGATCTCTTGCTCCTGTCTCCTCTGTGGGCAGAGTCTCCTTTCCAGCCAGTCCCTGACCTCCAAAGAAACCCCATCATGCTGTATCTCTTCTGAAACCATTTTCTCTTTCTCCAAGTCACCTCTTTCCTCTACTGAAATGAATTTTTTAAAAATGTGATTCTCTTCAGCACTTAGTTGATCCAAATTTTACTGTCATAGTATATAATACAACTATTTGCTATGTGTGAAATCTCATCAGTGCTTGGGATATAATTGCTTCATTTGTACTTTTTTAGCACGTCGTCTTTGACAGCATGAACATATGATTAATACTTCTCATACAATTTATTGTATACAATATATACAATATAATGTGTATAAGCCATTAAAGGCTTAGGAAGCCAATAGTTAATATATATCATTGCAGTAACCTAGTGTGATTCAGGAGTCCTGGCTAACACAACACTGCCACTTAAATTTGGGAAATGTATTGGTAATACACCTTCTGCCATTCTTTGAAATAAAATTTTTTTTTCTCCTAGCTGGGCTACATGACAGGACCCTGTGGTGGTTGGTGTCTCATTGTCCTAGAGAAATTTGTAGACTCTCTACCTTATATACTCTTACATGTGACAATGGTGATTGTTTTCTCCCCAGTGAATCCTGGGGCTGACCTGGACTTTTAACACACACTGCTACAGTCTCCTGCTTCTGGATCCTTCCTAGGGGTCTCATAGAGTGGGACCTGTTTTGTGATTGTATCCAAAACTGATCTCTTTTGGGTTAGTAATTACTTAAGGAGGTATTCTTGTTGAAATACAAAATATGTTCATTTTCTACCTATATTTGGGAGACCGAAGGTGACTATCTCTTAGGAAATATAGTCCAGATTTTTAGTTTTTCTGTTTCATTGTTACTGTGTTAATGTAGTTAAGGTCTATAATATTAGTGGAATTATTTAAGCTTCAGGAGTGTCAGACTGGATTTAAAGTTTTTCTTCATTCAAATAAAGGCATATTGTGTTTATGTGTTATAGGCGTATAATGCATTTACATAGATGTGTGTGTATATATACACACACATACTTGGTAAGATAGTTTAATTAAAAAATGAGAAATTTGGGCTTTTATGGGTAATTGCTCTATTTTTAACTTAGTGGGGTCATGGAAGGTTCATGGAATATGAATTTCAGGTTTTAGCTCTTCCAGTTACTTGCTGTGTGATCATAGGCAAGCCTTTGAACAAATCTTAACTCCTTATAATTGAATAAAAAACAGTAACTAGGGGCTTGCCTGTTGGCACAGTGGTTAAGAATCCGCCTGCCAATGCAAGGGACACGGGTTTGAGCCCTGGTCTGGGAAGATCCCACATGCCGCGGAGCAAGTAAGCCCGTGCACCACAACTACTGAGCCTGCGCTCTAGAGCCTGTGAGCCACGACTACTGAGCCTGCATGCCACAGCTACTGAAGCCCGCGTGCCTAGAACCCGAACTCCACAACAAGAGAAGCCACCGCAACGAGAAGCCTGCATACCGCAACGAAGAGTAGCCCCAGCTCGCCGCAGTTAGAGAAAGTCCACGCACAGCAATGAAGACCTAATGCAGCCAAAAAAAAAAAAAAAAAAGTAACAGTAACTACCTTGTAGTGTAGTAAATATCATATTAGGTAGTGTGAAAATAGTATGTAAACTGTAGATAATATTTGTACTAGTTTTTATTGTTAGTATTAATATCATGTCTTATTTGTTCCTAGACCTTCTCAATATCTTTGATATTGGAAAATAACACAAGACAGGAAATATTTTTGGTATGTGCCATCCCGTTTTAACATTTTGTACATGAAAACATAGTACAAAGCTACATTATTAAAAGTATAGTATTACTGCAGAAATACATATATAAATCAGTGTTTGAGAAAAGAAGTTTCAGAAAGACAAAAATATATGTGATTTGTCACATGATGAAGATGGAATTTCAGTGAGAGTGGAAAGGATAGATTTTTCAATAAATAGTATTGGTTAGGAATTTAGAAAATAATAACAAACTAAATCTTTCCTTTATACTATATAAATACCAAAATAAATTTAAGATAGATTAAATATTTAATTAAAAAATACTAACACTCCCAGATTTTTCAGATGAATAATTTTAAGATGTTGAAATAAGGAAGGCCCTTCTACGTGTGACCCAAATCCCTTGAATTTAAAGATGAATAGATTGACTAAATAAAGATTTAAAGTCACTTTATTTAAAAAGTATCAAAAAAGTTGAAAGACAAATGACAAACTGGTAATTATTATTTATGAAATATATGCAGACAGAGATGTATTCTCTTTATTGTGTGAAGAGCTCCCACAAAGAAATAGCAAAAACAGGCTGTAGATCTATAAGAAAAAGACAAAGCATAGTTGAAAATTAGAAAAAGGTATTTCACAAAAGTAATACCAATGCTCTATAAACATATCAAATGATTATTTTACTAGTAAAGAAGTAACGAAGTGCAATTAAAACAGTGAGATAGAATTTTTGTTATCAAATTGGTAAAGATGAGAGAAGATAAGCCATGTTTGGTGAATTGTAGGGAAATGTGCGTTCACATCCACTGTTGGTGGGAGGGTAAATTGATTCTACTTTTACAGAGGCAATCTGGCAATATCTTTCATAATTTTAAGTACCCATTTCATTTGACTAATAATTCTTTTTCTAAGAAGTAGTGAAACCAATATGCAGAGGTGGAATATAAAGGAATTTATTATAGCACAGTGAATAACTGGAAAAAACATAAATCTTTAATTTTAGGTGACTGGCTAATTATGGATAATTCATGAGATGGAATATTTTATAGCTGTTCAAGATCTCTAAAACATATTAGGTTAAAATATTACTGCAGGGAATATGATTCTATTTCTGTAAAATATATATATACTCATTAAGTAGGTATGTATATGCATAGTACTATGTCTATATGTTCATAGTGTTTTGTTAGGGTATTGGAGTTATGGATGATTATCACTTTCTTCTTTATGCTTTTTAGTATTTGCTTCTTTATGGCTTGTGTTAGGTAATGTTTTTATTTTGAAAAAAGTAGATATTCTTTAATTTACAAATTGAGTATTTTTTTTTTTTACTGAAAACTGATAAAACCTCAAATTGCTTAGGACAGTACTGTGGAAAAAAGGAGCAATTCATTTTACCACTGAAAAAATATATAAAGTATTTTATTTTTAAACAGAACTTTTGTCCAACGAGCTCCCAGCATTGTTGGATGTTAATGTGCTAATCTCCCAATACACTTAAAAGAAGTCAAAGATCAAATCATTCTAGCCCCACATTAGGTCATGGGAGTATAAAGAGGTTAAAAACTCAGTCAATGGAAGAATTTTGAGCTTGAACAGAGATAATTTATAAGTTCTGTTGAAAAATAAATTTTAAGGTTCAGTGCATTATATGGTTAGCATGGTACGCTAACCATATAATATGGTAATTGTCTGCAGCCTTGAGACTATAGGAGGCCCCAATGAGAGTGGGGAGCTGATGGCAATATGCAGCACTGGCTCTGGATTTGGCTCTTAGCCCCTCTTGAGAATCACAATGTGTGTGTAGTCTTTATTAGAAAGACTTCTAGAGGATAGGTTAGAAATGATTTCTAGAGGGTAGGTTAGGTCTCTAGATGGTAGTTTTCCCAGCTATGTATCTCCAACTGTCTGACTTCCTAGCTGCAAGTTGTCAGGCAGTTTTCTCTTTTGACACAATATTGGGTAAGCATGCCCCTAAGCCATAAACAGAGTCACATGCATTTGCTTTTACTATTTACCACGGAAGGAACATTTAGAAGATGTCTCTTTTTAATTCACTTTAAAAATTTTTATTTGAAATAAAAAATTATGGAGTTGTAGTGATTCTCTTTGATAAAAGAAGGTGCTGCTATCATGAGGAAAGACTGAAATAAACCCTATAATCCTTTCGAGATTCATAACATGTATTAATGCTTAACCAAGGTATTACTACTGGAAGGTAGTTCATGTCTTTGTCATAAATCTGCTAGTTTTTCCATCCTTTGTATATTTGAAGGGATGTTCCTAATTTAAGTGCCTCCAAGTTTTAGCAGAAGATATGCCAAGCAAGCCTCCCTCCCCCGCAGCAAATACTAAGTAGTACTTCTTTATCTTCTTTTAAATAGCTACCATTTCTTTTGCATCCCTTACAATATTAGGAACTTTGTGAATACTATTCCCATTTAATCTTCTTAACAATTTTGCAAGTGGTGAGGAAACTGACACTCAGATAAAGATAACTTGTTTAAAAATTAATATTTAGTAAGTGACCACAGAGGAGTGTTTGCCTATTCTATTTCTTAAAGGTAGCATATCTCCAAAATGGCGAGAAATGAATTTTAAGAGTTCATGGGAGAAATGAAACTAAAAGTGGTAACTTGGAGTGCTAGAAAATAACTTTGGCAGAATTCTGTCCAGTGGATTGTGTCTCAGAAGGGACTAATTAAAGGTCACTGGAAAATGGGCTCTCTAGGGTTTCTGAAAGGTAGTTGACAATCTAACGGCGTGGGGATTTCGGGAGTGAGGATGGGGCAAAAGAATGCATTTTCTTTTAAAATAGTCTAAAACCAAATGTGCGTTTTGTTTTATTTCAGATTTTCTTTTCTTTTTTGAGAAGTGCTGCTTTTTGCAGAATAATACAGTAGTAATACTGATTTGTGTTTTTACATAGCCCTTTCTCTAAGGTATTCAATGTGTTTCTCAAGCTTATGGTTATAGTGATATTTACAAATTGCTTATGTAAACACAAGTCACACAAAAGGCTCAACTAAATGAATATTTTTGTCTTTAGGAAAGTAGTGTGGATTTGGACAGCCTTTCCCCGGAGAATAGTGGATATTTGGACATTTGTATGGCCTGTATGTGTTGCCCCACTCATGAATGCTTGATGTGAACAAAATATTTGATGACTGAATGAATTTAGTATTTGTGTATATGTACCTCATCTTTTTTATGTTCTCCTCTCTCACCCTTCACCCTCCACTCCCAGCCTTGAATCTAAGTGTTTGTATTATATCCTGGGAAGGTGGGGACAGTTCATGGAAGGAATGAGGAAAAGTTTCCAATCATTCTGTCTGTGTATATGAGTTGGAAAATGTGGATGTATTATGTATATTGGAGATGCCCCACATGTTCACAATCTGCTTGTTCTGGATCAGGTAGAATTTTTGCTCCTGGTGGCAAATTCATGGTTTGTTTGAAGCCTTTGTCTATCCAGGTGGTTGGAGGCCAGACTTGTGTCTTTGCCATTTCTCAGGACTCCCTTAGTTTCTGACTAAAAGATATGGTGGAACCTAGACTTAAAACTTAAGTATCATTTTTAATTGTATGATAGTCAAAGAATGACAAATAATATTTTGATGTATCCTGGACTTTGGTTTTATTTTAATATTTGACAACTTAATTGGAATTTAGTGGGGATTCGTTGGACTGCTGTTATGAACAATTGAGAAGTGGTATGTATTTATGTAAACCATGACTTCTCTGCTTGTACTTGTCCCCTGCATACCTTTAAAGGAGAAATTAGAATAATTAGAAGGGGGAGATTGATTCATATTGCCTCCTTTGATCTTTCTCTCTTAAGTCCTACAGATTTGTAGTTTGTATTCTACAATTTAGCACTGACTTTTGTATCATATTGTATTAACTATTTGTTAATCTTTTTCTCCCCCAAATAAAATATAACCCCCCAGACTGCAGGCACAATAGCCTCTCTGGTTCAATCTCAAGGGGTGTTAGTCTAAAGTCCATGCAACAAAAGTATTTTTAAATAACTTGGGTATTTTACCTCTCTTGATTAAATGACTTGAAAGCAACAGTCTTTAGCAATTTTTCTTTTCTTTTTTTCTTTCTCCCATCCTCTATTGTTCCATATTGATGCTGATTCTGCACTTTTACATACAAAACAAACAAAAAACTTCAGAGAACAATTCTCTTGTATCCATCATAAGATAATTCTTGCCTTCCCTTTTCCCCCCTTTCCTTCTGATTCTCCATCATAGTTCTGAGGAACTAGTCTGTCAAGGTAGGATCCTCCTTGGAGGCTGTGAGCCTGGGATAGTCAGGGGCAAGAGACTGAAGCAGATCAGTTTCTTTTAGTTAAGGTGACTATACAGTCAAGGTTGTCTGGCATGATCCCAGTTTATACCTATTGTTCTTAGCATAATTATTAACAGCGCCTCCTTTCACTCCCCAAAGTGTCCTAGTTTGGATGATAAATTATATTCCAATTTTTAGAAGCCCAAGAAAGAGAGATATATTGGAAGCTTACATCAATTATTTATATCTAGTCATACCTCTTAATTCTGCCATAGTATCTTGCACAAGGTCTGGCTCAAGTGGTATTCAATATGTATTGATTCATTTGAATCCTTAGTCACACTCAAATGAATCATTCATCCTCCATAAGTGTATAACAGAGAGGTAAATCTAGGCCTCAATTTTAGAGGACATATACTACAAGCCTCAAAAACTAAAACTGAAGTTAGAACACATAGCAAGTTTTGATTAGCTAATGCAGTAATTGAAAAAAAATTGAATTACTTCCAAGATTTGAAAATAGGAAGATTCACATAACAACCTAGATTTCCACTCTCTCTGTGAGAAAAATAATGATCTAGTGGTCTGAGCCTGATCTTACGTGGTAATCGTTATCTGGAGCTGAGCAGATTCTCTATTTTGCGCCATCACGACCCACCCATGGACATTTAAATTTGCAACCTCTGATACATACTATGTATTTGGAGGCACTTACGGCAGGTTTATCTTTGTACATTTTCAGATTATTTACTTATGTATTTAAGAAGAGTCAGTTCTGATTAGTCATTTTATTAAAGCTAATTAAATAAAATACTTGTAAATTCTTTTGGAGATCAGCCTTTTTTAATTCAACAGATTAGTCATTCATTTTGGGGAAATTTTTTTCCCATACTAAGAATGTCAATAACTATTAACTAACATTTATATTATTATATTTAATAGAAAATATTTTAAGATATTATTTTAAATATTTTTCAATAGCCAATACCTTTAAGAAAACATATTTTTGAAACTTAATCACTTCGGTTTAAAATTATAAAATATCTTGAAAAATGAAATTGAAAACTAGTATAAAGCTATAGGAGAAATTTTAAATATTTGTGGGTGTATGTATGTGTGTATGTGCATGCATATGTATATGTGTGTATATAAAAAATATATAGTTAACTTTATCTTTGCCTCTTCTTTATAGATTGGAAAAGAAAGAGCAGTCTCAACAAGTGTTTATTAAGTGCCTATTGTGTGCTGTCCTGCATTTTCAATTCTCAAATGATTTTTCAACCTTGACCTAATACAAAGGAATAAAACATTCTTTCTACACATGTTGAAGAAACTACTGTATTAAAATCTAGATAAATATCTCACTGTCTGATGCATCTAGGTACATGGATGGTCTCTATGAACTATGTCTTAAGTCTCATCAGCAAACATCTTTTAAAAATAATTTAAAAGAGCTACATTGTTTCATTAATGAAGAATTCACCCTGGTAAGTTTTAGAATATTGGCAAGAAAATGGCTTGACTTTAACTACATTAAATATGAATTTAATGGCATAGACATATTATCTCAGGACATTTTATTTGTATATTTTTAAGGCTTAAAATATTGTCAGTTAAAATTATCTATCTTATAGACCATCAATTTGAAGTCTTTTCTGATGCCTTCTGACCTGTTCCAGTTTGATCTTTATGCCTGCTGCAAACCTTTCATCTTGAAATCTCCCTTCGCTGTCATCCTGGGGATTCTTATCATTTCTCTTTTTTGTTGGATTTCCCAAATACCGTGGCTTTCTCTTTGTTTACTGCATCATTTTGGGTGATGATAAACTCCTGTAGGTCTCTGAGACAGTAAGGGGAAATAATTTTTGAGTTCTTGCGATACTTTGGTAGGAAATAAAATAATAGAATTTGAAATAGTTTCTCCTTCAAAATTTTACAGCAATGTATTGCAGCTTCTAGTGTTTCATTTGAGAATTCCAATGCTATTCTAATTCTTTATCTTTTTTACGAAACTCTTAGTTCTCTCTGGAATTTGACAGAATCTTTTCTTATTTTCACTATTCTAAATTTTACGATATGATATCTTGGTGTGGCTTAATTTTCAAACATTGTTTTGGACATTTGGTGGGCACTCAGTGTAGAAAGTCACGTTTTTCAGTTCTGGGAAGTTTTCTTGAATTATTTCTTTAATGGTTGCCTCCCTTCTGTTTTCCTTGTTGTCTCTGGAACTTCCATTTTTCAAATGTTGGACATCCTGGACAGGTTCTCTTTCTTTTCATCTTCTGTTTTGCATATTTTTGACTTTTTCTGTACTCTCAGGGATATTTCTTTTGTAATAGAGGCCTTCATCAAATATCTGGTGATCTTTAAGAGCTGTGTACTATAAAACTGATTGGACGCTATGAGGATATCCTAGCTTGTTGATTGTGGATTTTGCTGTGGGATGATCCGGCTGGGCTGCTCCTTGGGGAGCCTTGGATGTCCATATGTTTGGGTGTTTCTCTTGAGCTGGTCCGTTTCCCAGAGAAAACTCTTTGAGTCTGCTGCCTTGGGAGTGTATATATCTTAGCTGCTAGCATTTTGGGTTGGGTAGGAAGAAGAGTCTCAACATTCATTTGCTCACTTTCTCTTTAAAAAAATATTTTACTTTATCTTTCACTACCCTCCCTCATCTGTGCTAATGCCCTATAGTCCAGAGCCCCTAGGATTTTGCTCTTTGGAGACTAGATGGGAGGACAGAGTGGAGGAGGGTTAGTTGCCCAGCAGTTTGGAGAATGAGATAAGATTTCAAGATCTAACTGCTTTCTAAATATATTTTCAACAAATCCTTCTGTATTTAGCCCATTCTCACCTCCATTCACAGAGATGTAAATGACTTCCCCCACTGCCAATTTAGGATTCAGCTTTTTGCTGTCATCTTCTTGTGCCTTTATGAACCCTCGTTTTATTTTCATGTCTACTTACTTTTATTTTAGAAAGGGAGTGGAAGCTAATATGTATATTCACTCTAACATCTTTAATTACCATTTTAACACACGCACATATGTGTGTATGTATATACATACATATATGTATACACACAGACATACATCAATCTCACATAAATTCTGTAACAACTTAAAAATAACTTAATAAAATTTTAAAACTTCATTTAAGTAGACCATATATGGTCTTGTCAGATGTACACTAGAAAAATATTTCCAGTTTAAATATATGGAGATGAATCACCAAGGCTTTGCACATGTTTTAGGAATTATTTTCTTCCTCATTTCTGAATCTCTCTTTAGCCTTCAAGATTCAACTCAAGTGTCACCTCCTCTATAAATTCTTTTCTGACTCTCCTAAGCTACACTTCACTGGTCCTTCTTATGTTTACCTGTAGACTTAAAAAAAAGAAAAGAATACACCATTAAAGCATCACATTGTATTATAATTGTATCTAAGTTACTCACTGGACTGTAAGCTCCTAGAGGCAGGAATAATGTTTGTCTGTATCTACAGTGCCTGGCATAAAGTGAATAATCAATAAGTGCTTTGTGGATTAGTGAACTTAATATTTAAAAAAAGGAGCACACATTTTTTTTTAATTTTTAAAATTTATTTATCTTTGGCTGTGTTGGGTCATGGTTGCTGCACGCAGGCTTTCTCTAGTTGTGGTGAGCGGGGGCTACTCTTCGTTGCGGTGCGCAGGCTTCTCATTGCGGTGGCTTCTCTTGTTGTGGAGCATGGGCTCTAGGCTCACGGGCTTCAGTAGTTGTGGCATGTGGGCTCAGCAGTTGTGGCTCGCAGGCTCTAGAGCGCAGGCTCAGTAGTTGTGGCACATGGGCTTAGTTGCTCCATGGCACATGGGATCTTCCTGGAACAGGGATTGAACCTGTGTCCCCTGCATTGGCAGACAGATTCTTAACCACTGCGCCACCAGGAAAGCCCCCCAAAAAAGGAAAACACATTTTAAATAAATTAGGATGTGATTTTTTTTTTTTTTTTGCGGTATGCGGGCCTCTCACTGTTGTGGCCTCTCCCGTTGCGGAGCACAGGCTCCGGATGCGCAGGCTCAGCGGCCATGGCTCACGGGCCCAGCCGCCATGCGGCATGTGGGATCTTCCCGGACCGGGGCACGAACCCGTGTCCCCTGCATCGGCAGGCGGACTCTCAACCACGGCGCCACCAGGGAAGCCCAGGATGTGATTATTTTATAAAATGTTCACTGTGAAAAATAATTTACTTTAGGATTCCTTTAAATAATCCATATCCTTAGCGCTCTTAAAATTTCATTATGTGCTGTTATTTTGAGAAATACATTTATGTCTAGTATCCCCTTTGCTTATCTGTATGCATATATAGGCATTCTATATTGTTCTACTTTAGTAGGAATGTTACTTATATTTAAAAAGAAATAAATGTTATTCTGTTACAAGTTGGTGACATTTTTCCTTCTAAATAACTTTTTCTGGGAGAGCACTAAGTGGCCATTCACCTAGCGTTCTGATCAGTGCAATGTATTTTAAGCAGCTAGTTCCAAAATACATTCAAATAGTATGTCCTATTCCTCATGAATTGCTATTTCTTTGCTTAAATTTCCCACTTGGACCACCAGCAATCTCTTAAGTACTTTTCCTACCAGCTAATGCTAGCTTTTAAAAATCTACTTAATGTTACCCCTTTCTTTCTCTTTATTGCCTCTGTCACTTAATGTACCTCTATGCCTGTCTGATATTGTTCCTTTTCAAGGTCTTTTTATGCTTTTAGGATGATCTTTCTTAGTCTCTTTCTACTGTCTTAGATGCTTTGATTCTGCTGTTTCTTCATTGCAATGAGCTCAGTACAGGGAACAAATAAAAATGGGTGACTTTTTTAAAAAGTTATGTACAATATTAAAAAGAATACAAGTGCTGGTGTTTACTATTTAACTAGTGTTTCAGAAAGGGTTTTGATAGACTTTTATTAGAGCCGTTCATGGGATTTGTTTAAATTTCATGGATAAAGGGAAAAGGGGAATGTTAAATTTGCCAATTGTTAAAGCTGAATGATTGATAAATGGGAATTCATTATTTTCTATTCTTTTATTTTTGGGTATATTAAAACTTTCCCATACAAGGTGTAAAAAAAATTGAAGTGTCATTTTTCATTCCTTTTCACCTAGCAATCCCACTTTTTGGTATCTGTCCTCCAGTATATAAGGGCACATGTGCAGGGATGTTAATTACAGTATTATTTGGGTTGGAAAGGAAAATAACTTGGAAACAGTCTGTTGAATCTATTCCTATTTAATGGAATTGTTGGATAGATTATGGTGTATCTGTACAATGGATTATTACACAGCAATTAAAAAGAATGAATTGAGTTATATGCTATATTCTGGAGGGATGTCCAAGATGTATTGTTAAGTAAGTTGTGTAGTGTGTGTAATGCAATTTTATTTTTATAAAAAGAAACTGTGTGAATATGCCAAAGCTGAGAAACATATACGCCAAATTATCGTTATTGGTTATTTCTACAAAGTGGGACCTGAGGACTGGGGTGGAGGAAAAATTAACCTTTTCTGTATTAATTTTATATTGTTTGATTGATTTTAAGTATGTATTACTTTGAAGGGAGGAAATATAGTAAAGATTTTAAAAATAAATGTAAAAATAGAATCTTTTCAAAATGAGTGTCAGTTCATCCATGATAATAAAAATTCTTTTTACAGTTTTAAAGAGAAGTGGAAAGTGATGTGCATATGGGAAACCAAATGATGAATTATATCATAGTTTGCCTTCAGAAAGAAAAATAAATGAATTGTTGATACTTATGTCTATGGAGTGAGTATATATTGAACTCTGACCCTATTGCCAGTCTTCCAACAGAAATTGCCTGGTGACAATTAGAACACTCTGGGCACCTCTGCATTAATTCAGTAGTTCCTAAAAATCTGTGCCTAAAACTCAAGTTTTTTTGTTACAGTGATTGAACTAATCTATTTCATAAATAAAGATGTCCCATTTTCAAGAGGCCAGTTTAACTTAGAACTAGGGTACATAGTTAGGGTTCTTTGATTGCAAGCAACAGAAACGGACTCTGGTTAACTTAGGCAAAAAGAAATGTTTTGGAAGGATACTAAGCAGGTAATAGAATTTAAGTTTCACTTGACAGTTGGGCATTTTGCTCTGTCTTAGTATGCCTCTAATATATTTCCTGCTTTTAATTACAACATTGCACTGAAAGTTCCTAGCCAAACACCTTTTGTCATCTGGCCTTTCAAGGATTAAATTTAGTTGTCTTTACAAAAAAAAAAAAATTTTAAGGGCAACATATACCATCAGTTGTTTACATTGTGCTCTAGTAAATGGTGAGTTTGGAATTATAGTTTCATTTATTATAAGAAGTAAAGCATTCAAATACTTATGGATAGCCTCAACCTACATGTTTTATTTTAGAATTGTCACCATTGAGTTTTTTCTTTACTATTGCCTCAGTGTCTGTGTGTGTGTGTGTGTGTGTGTGTCTTTAGCATAGTTTTTTGGTTTATCTTTTTTTTTCTTTTTTTACATCTTTATTGGAGTATAATTGCTTTGCAATGGTGTGTTAGTTTCTGCTTTATAACAAAGTGAATCAGTTATACATATTATATATGTTCCCATATGGTTTATCTTTTTTTGTTTCTTGTTTTAATGGTAAAATTTCCAGGGAGAATCATTTTAAATGCTTTTTTTGTGTTAAATTATAATATTGTACCTATGCTATGCTTTGTAATTTCTATCTACTTAACTGAAACACACTGATTTTACATTATGATTTTTTAAAAATCTGAACAAATTTTTTATTTTTCCAGTTGTCTGTGTTTCACAACACTCTTAACACTACTTTTATTATAAATTATAAATCATTTATATTATATATTATATGTAAATTATGTGTACGTATAAACATTATTAAAGACCAGCTTTAATATTTTTCATTTAGAGAAGCATAAAATTTTTTCCTATGTACCAGACATAGGGAATACTTTCTCTTATATAGGATACATTGCACTTAAAATAGAATCTGGCTCATTTTTCTCCTTTCCCTGCTTTGGGGCCAGACTTTCAACTGGCAGTAGGAGTAGAGGTGTAAGTGGCAAGTTCAGGGCCAAACTTTCTAACTAACCTTTCTTCCTTCCTCTTCTCTCTTTCCCTTTTTTGGAGTCAAGGTTTATGCTCAATATGGGCAGAGGTGGCGGGGGTCGGGGGGAGGGGTGTGGCGGTTAGCAGGTGTGTACATTTGAGGTTGAGTTTTCTGCTTTGCAGCTGAGAATCTGGTTACATATCAAGGGGTGGAGAGATTGAGCAAATAAATAAACACATTTGAGGATATGAGAGCTAAGTTTCTCAGTACCAACAAAGGGAATTATAAATATGGAAAGGCTGAAGGATAAAACAAACCATGTGGTATTGAATTAGAATTGGGAGTATCAGAATGAACTTATTGCTTTACTGGATAGATAGAGAGATGTGTGTGTGTGTGTGTGTGTGTGTGTATGTGTATATATATTTCCTAGCTCTGTCTGGGTCTGATAGCGGTGAGCCCACCTTGCACTCAGGTCTTGGTTTCTAAATATTATTCTCTGCTAAAAAGAACTAGGGCTCTTTGAAGAAATGGCTGACCCCAGGGCTGGGCATTTTATGTCATAAGGTAAGGAAGTACTCAAAACGTGATTAACACATGCCCAAAGAACACAGGACCTGGTTTGAAGATAATTGACCAAGTCTGAGATAATTTGAGTATCAAAATAAATGATAAAAACAGATTGTAACCCTTTGTGTAAAATAGGACTCCATGAATTTATACTAATATTCATAAATATAAAAATGAGGGAGAATAGAAAATTCTACCTATATCAGAATGTCATTTAGTAAATCTAGAACAGGCACTATAAAAATCTAGAGCCCTGGCACTAATGCCATTTTGGGCAAGATAATTCTTTGAGGGTGGGGAGAAGGAGGGGACTATTCTTACATTGCAGGATGTTTAGCATCATCCTTTCCCTCTACCTACTAGATATTAGCATCCCTCCCTACCTCCAACCTCCAGTTGTGAAAAACAAAAATGTTTCCAGACATTGCCAATGTCCCTTAGGAGGCAAAAATCACATCCCCCTATTCTCAATTGAGAACCACTGATCTAGAAGGAATGATAGAATTACAATCTTACCTTTGGTAATTATCATAGTAATAACTGATTGAGGCATGAATTATCAATGGGTTCTAAAACAAATAAGTGAAAATTTGATGAGGAATAGGATATGTATTAATCTCAAAATATCTCTCCATAAAATACTGATTACTAATTAATTGATACATACAACATTCTTATAATTAACTTCACAATAGGAAAACCCAGCAGATACCACCGTAACCAGGTAGTAAAAATTAACATCATCATTAATGGGGCAAATCCTCCTAATATGAAGCACTGAGAGAGCCCAGCATTGCTTCTGTGATATTCCTGCTGAAAGTGTCAAGTCATGAGGGAAATCAGACAAACCCAATGGGGACATTCTACAAAGTAACTGGACTGTACTCTTCAACAATGTTAAGATCATGGAAGATAGGGAAAGACGGAAGATCTGTTCTAGATTGAAGGAGACAAATGAGGAGTGATAACTAAATGTTAACGTGGGATCATGAACTGGATTCTGGACCTACAAAGGACATTATAGGGATGATCAGAGAAATTTGAATGGGGTTTGTGGATTAGATGGTAATGTATCAGTGTTTACTTTTTGATTTTGATGATTGAATTGTGGTCGTGTAGAAGAGTGTCTTTTATTTGTCAAACACACTACACTTCCTTGAGAATTTTCAGTTTCTGTTCTCTGTGTCTTTTCTCAGTTCTTTGTGTGGGTGGCTCCATTACATGGACTCAGTTGTCAGCTTCTGAGAGAGGCCATCCCTAACTACCCTATCTAAAGTACCTACCCTTTCAAAATCTGTATCCCTTTATGTTGTTTATTTTATTTATAGCATTCACTGTTACCTGTGATTACCTTATTTCTTTGTTTAATACTTGGGTCCCACTACTGAATGGAAGCTCCTGAGAGCAGAGGCCTTCTCTGTACTGCATCCTCGGTCTAAAACAGTGCTTGATACCTAGTGGAACTGCAGTAACCGTTTGTTGAATCAGTGACTGTACCTATGAAATCTGGCCTTCTCTGTCATCTGATTGGTCATGTAACTAACCTGGATATGTTAAAATGGGCCAGCGGGCACTTTCTAAATGTTGTAGAAGTTAGTGTCTACTGAGAAAAGTGGTTTGGATTGGGGTGTGGGAGTGGAAGGGGAGAGAGAAAGAGAAGGATTAAGAGAGAGAAAAGGGTACAATTGTTTGATATAACCTAAAATACTCATGGATATTGCTTGAATGTGCTTGAAGGTTTGGACTGAATACAGCTTCTCTAGGGCATATTGTCCAGCCATTGAATTAAGACCCAATGAGTTGTTGGCATCTAGTTCATTCTACTTTCTGTGCCAGCCAGACTCACTTTAAGGCTGTAAGCAGTTTTTTTGTTTTTGTTTTTGTTTTTTAAAGAAGCAGAGGCTAAACATTGTTCAACACAGAACAGAAGGATAGAAGTAGGTAATATTGAGTAATTCTGATCTCAAGCTCCCATGTCTTATGGTCTTAAGGAATACATATATACCTTTTTCCTGTGAATTAATTCTTAAATAATCACCCAGAATTGCTTTTGACATTGCAGCAACCTTAGACCATTGTGAATTGAGACCAAAAAAATGGCAGATAAGCTGCAAAATTATTGCCATATTAACTGACCAAGAACGTAATTTTGTTGCCTTTTAGATAGGTATATTTAAGGTAGAGCTATATGAGCAAGGTCAAGGGAATACTATCACAATTAAAAATGTAAAACCTCAAAAACTTGATCAGTTGAAGAATACACTTTTTCATCTTATTAACATTTTAATGTGCCTTCTCCTGAGCCATTAGTTGCATCTATGTTTAGAACTTATGAGATTGCCCAGTAAAAGAGATTTCAGACATTCAAATGAGAGGAACAGCATGGAATGTGATGCCTATATAAAAACATTGTTTTAGAAAGATAGGGATATAAAAATTGAATTTTCAGTGGTGTTTGATGAATTGCTTTGTGAAGAAACTTATTGAGATAGAGGCCACTTTCCTTATTGCCCCATTATGTTTTCTCCTTTATCTACTATCTCCTCTTTTCTAGCAGTTCACTACTAAGGATACAGTAGATGTATAATGAATCCTTTCTTAATGAATGAGTGAATGCCTGACTGTGTATTATGCAGAAAAAAAATTTTAAGACCTATTCTCTGCTCTGAAAGTGTATAATTAATACATTGTTTATATAATGTAATACATATTATCTGCTCTGTATATATAATTAATATATTTTCTATACAATAGCATTTATGATATGCAGTGTGTGGTGGATACAAGGATGGATACGGTCAAAATCTTGACCTTAAGGGACTCTACATTCTAAAGGCCTATGGACAAGATCACACTGCATTGTAATTAATTTGCTAAAAGAGATAACTTTGAATGTTGTCAAAGCCTAGGAGAAGGTGGACACCTTTCTGAAGTGGGAGGTGGATTCAGCAAAGACTTCTGAGAATGATGTAATGAATAACCTTCAAGGGCACTTGAAATAATAAGAGAATGATGTGTCACTATATTTAAATTTAAATGCACAATTGTGTGATGTTAACTTGAAGGGTAAAGTTCCTAGGACAGCGATTAGTACATTGGAAACAACAGAAGGAGGGGACAGAAACACAGGACTGAAGCTAAAATATCTGACTGTAAGCCATGTTCTACCACTTCTTGGTGGAGAAGTCTTGGCCAAGTCATTTGCATTTCTGGGGTAAATCTCCCGTGATTATCTTGATTAACTTTTTATGTATTTCTGGATTTGATCTGCTAATATTTTGTTAAGGAGTTTTACATCTGTGCTCATGAGGGATATTGGCCTGTGGTTTTCTTTCTGTGCAGTGTCTTTTTACTTGGTTTTAGCATCAGGGTAATGCTGGTCTCATGAGTTGGAAATTGTTTCCTAGAGTTTGTGTTGAATTAGTACTATTTTTTTCCTTAAATGTTTGGTGGAATTCACCAATGAAGTCATCTGGGCCTGGAGTTTTCTTTGTGGGAATGTTTATAACTCCAAATTCCATGTTCTAAAGTCTGTTTTGTCTGATGTTAAGATAACCACTCTAGCTATTTTTTCCCCCTTGACTGCTTTTAAGATTTTCTCTTTATTACTGTTTTTTAGCAGTTTAGTATAATTTTCTTTAGTGTGGTTTCCTTTAGGTTTATTCTACTTGGATTTGTTGACCTTCTTGTATCTGTAGGTTTATAGTTTTCATGAAATTTGGAAAATTTTCTGCCTTTATATCTTCAAATGTTTTTCTTCCTCCTTCCTTCAGGACTCTAATTATATCTGTGTTAGAATGCTTGCTATTGTCACTGATGTGCTTTTTCCAGTGTTTTTTCTGTGTGTGCTTCATTTTGTGTACTTTATTGCCATGCTTTCAAGGTCACTGATATTTTCTTCTGTAGATTCTAATCTGCAGTTAATCCCATTCAGAGTATTTTTCATTTCAGATACTATATTTTTCATTTCTGGATGTTCCATTTGGGAAATTTCTGTGTCTTCTAGCTGTCTTCTCATCATGCTCATGTTTTCCTCTACCTTCTTGAATATATGGGGCATGTTTACATGAACTGTTTTAACATTCATGCCTAATAGTTCCATCATCTCTGTCATTTTGGGTTCAGCTTCTATTGATTGATTTTTTTTCCTCCTGGTAATGGGTCATATTTTTCTGCTTGTTTACATGCTTGATGATTTTTTATAGGATGCCAGATACTGTGAGTTTTATGTTGTTTGCCAGATTTTGTTATGTTTCTTTAAATTGCATTGGACTTTATTTTAGCATATAGTTAATTAGAATCAGTTGGATCCTCTTGAGGCTTGCTTTTAAGCTCTATTAGGGTAAGATTCAGAGCAGTCTTTCATTATAGGGTAAATTAAGCCCCATTTCTAAAGTGATATTCTTCTTGAGGTTTCTAGTCAGTGTCCCATGTAGTATAGGTCTTTAAACTCTGGTTGGTGGGAAAATGTACTATTTCCAGCCCTGTGTAAGCTTTGGTAGTTTTTCTACACACTCTTTTCTGGTGTTTTTTTCTCCTATGGATACTTTCCTCTTATGCATACACAGATCACTTCTTAGCCAAAGAGAGAACCGCATGAGACCGCCTTGCAGATTTCTAGAGCTTTTTCTGTGCAGCTCCTTTCTGTCTGGTATTTTTGTTCCACAAATACTAGCTGCTTTGCCCTCCTGAAAATCTAATCTGTCTCTTCAACTCAGAAAGATTGTTGGGCTCTGTTTGGGTCCCAGTTATGGCCTAGGAACTTCTCTGGGTGGTAAGTTTTGGTGCAATTGTAAAGATTGCTTAGTCTGTTTCTTTTCTCTGAGGGACCACTGCCTGTTGTTTAATGTCTGAAAAACATTGCCTCATACTTTGTTATCTGATTTCTTAGCAGTTTAAGGAGGGAGTGTAAATTTGGTTCCTGTTATTCTACCTCAGCAGAAGTCTTTTGCCTTCATTTTATTTTTTTATTTGTCATTTTAAAATATTTATTTATTTATTACTTTTGGCTGTGTTGGGTTTTCGTTGCTGTGTGCGGGCTTTCTCTAGTTGCCGCGAGCGGGGACTACTCTTCTTGGTGGTGCGCAGGCTTCTCGTTGCAGTGGCTTCTCTTGTTGAGGAGCACAAGCTCTAGGCACACGGGCTTCAGTAGTTGTAGCACACGGGCTCAGTAGTTGTGGTGTGCAGGCTCAGTAGTTGCGGCGTGCAGGCTTTGTTGCTCCGTGGCATGTGGGATCTTCCCAGACCAGGGCTCGAACCCGTGTCCCCTGCATTGGCAGGCAAATTGTTAACCACTGCGCCACCAGGGAAGCCCTTGCCTTCATTTTAAAAGACATTTCACTGAGTATAGAATTCTAGGCTGCATATTTTTCTCCTTTCAGTTTAAAGGTGTTGCTCCATTGTTTTCCAGCTTGCATGGTTTTGATGAAAAGCCTGCTGTAATTTTTATCTTTGTTCTTTTGTATATAATATTCCCTTTGGCCCTGACTGCCTTCAAGATTTCCTTTTCATCTTTGGTTTTCAGCATTTGATTATGATGTGCCTAGATACGTTTTTATTTATGTTTATCCTGCTAGAGGTTCCATTTCTTGGATTCTGTTGTTTGTTTCTCATTCACTTTGGAAACTTCTTGGCCATTACCTCTTAATATGTATCTTCTGTTCCTTTCTCTCTCCTCTCTTCCTTGATTCCAATTACACGTGTGTTAACACTGATATTATTCTATCAAAATAGAGCTCTTGAATGCTCTATTCTGTCTGTCTCATTTTTTTTTTCTCTTTGTGTTTTAGTTTGGGTAATTTCTATTTATCTATCTACAATCAAGTTCACTGTCCTTTCCTCTGCTGTGTCCAGTCTGTTGATAAACTCATTGAAGGATATTTTTTAAATCTCTAATATCATGTTTTTAATTTTTAGCATTTCCATTTGACTCTTTTTAAGAATAGTTTTCTTCTTGCTGCTGACATTCCTCGTGTGTTCATTATTCTCTTGATTGTTTTTGACAATTTTTTTCCCTTAATTTTTGTTTCTGTTGTGCTTTATAATTGAATACCAAACATTGTAAAAGGACAGCAGTGACCTGAGGTAATATTCATGCCAAGAATATTAGTGGACATGCCTCCTCTTCTGTTAGGCTGTTGGGGGGTGCAGTTCAGTCAGTCTAGTCAGTAATTGAGCTGGGTTTACGTTTTGCTGTTGCTATTGTTAGCTTCAGTGTACCACAAATTTTAAGTTGTTCTAGTGGACTGCCATTTACCCTGTGCTTAGTTTGAAGCCTAGAGGCCTGGAGAGTTTTTCTCAGAATTTCTGCTCCACTCACAGCTTTCAGCAGGCTTTGCATATATGCAAAGTACTTTGATATCAAAGTGTTGCTGGCTGTCACTGTCATTACTCCTCGTAAGATGCTCTCTTTCCTTCAGTCTGTCCATCAGAGTCTTCCCAATCCTTTCAAGTTAGGGCTCAACATATACCTTCTGCATTAAATATTACCTGACTAACAAACATTTGGATAGTATCAAATAGTTTACAGTACATAAAATGTTTCACTGCCTTAACTTTAAAGGATTGGGAGGGCTTGGATGGAAAGACACTGATAGCCGGCCATATTTTGATATGAAAGTACTTTTTCTTAAATCAGTTTTTCTGTACCTCAAATGCTATTCATTCATTCATTCATTCATTCATTGTCTCTTGCTGTGCTTTACCAGACTTTGGGGTTTCATAGTCATATGGCTTAACTGTAGTAGCAGGTAGTACCTACTACATTTCCCAATGCATTGGGAAATCAGAGAGATTTAATTGAGGCCTGGGTTGTTTTGGAGGCAGAGGACAATAGCAGAATATCTCCTTCACTCTTTTTTTTAAATTGGAGTATAGTTGCTTTACAATATTGTGTTAGTTTATACTGTACAGCAAAGTGAATCAGCTATACATATACATATATCCCCTCTTTTTTGGATTTCCTTCTCATTTAGGTCACCACAGAGCACTGAGTAAAGTTCCCTGTGCTATACAGTAGGTTCTCATTAGTTATCTATTTTATACATAGTATCAATAGTGTATATATGTCAATCCCAATATCCCAATTCATCCCACCCCCCTCCTTCCCCTCTTGGTGTCCATACGTTTGTTCTCCACATCTGTGTCTCTGTTTCTGCTTTGTACATAAGATCATCTATACCAGTTTTTTCAGATTCCACATATATGCGTTAATATATGATATTTGTTTTTCTCTTTCTGACTTACTTCACTCTGTATGACAGTCTCTAGCTCCATCCATGTCTCTTCAAATGACCCAATTTCGTTCCTTTTTATGACTGAGTAATATCCCAGTGTATGTATGTACCACATCTTTTTTATCCATTCCTCTGTTGATGGACATTTAGATTGCTTCCATGTCCTGGCTATTGTAAATAGTGCTGCAGTGAACATTGGGGTGCATGTGTCTTTTGGACCTTTACCTTCGGGGCACTCCATGATAATGGCACTGACAGTAGAAAAGCTCTGGTTTACAGAGAGATTTAGTTTTGTTTTGGCCAAACATTGACTAGATACTTTGAGAAGCTTGTGTAATCTTCATTAGAGCCTCTATATGAATTATTTCCTACTTATTTATTTTTATCCACAGGTGAAGAAACTGAGTCTCAGAAGGGTTAAGTGAGTTGCTCAAGCCTGCTCAGCTAGTTTAAGTTAGAGTGTAGCTTTGATCAAGGTCAGTCTGACTTCAAAGACTGAACTCTTTCCATTATATCACTGCCTCCCAAAGCTCAGAGATCTTGTAAGGAAAGGTAGTGTTCAGAGACCTCCTATCAAAAACCTCCTATATATTTGTTTTTAGATGTTTATTTCAGCTGATAATCTTTTATTGATAGGTAAGAACAGCTAACTAAAATTCAATGAAGTATCAGGGCTTTATTATGTGTCCAGCATTGTTGTAGGTATGTATTCTCTTTCTCTCTTTTTTAAAAAAAATAAATTTATTTATTTATTTTTGGCTGCGTTGGGTCTTCGTTGCTGCATGCGGGCTTTCTCTAGTTGTGGTGAGCGGGGGCTACTCTTAGTTGTGGTGCATGGGCTTCTCACTGCAGTGGCTTCTCTTGCTATGGCCCATGGGTTCTAGGTATGCAGGCTTCAGTAGTTGTGGCTTGCGGGCTCTAGAGTGCAGGCTCAGTAGTTGTGGCGCACAGGCTTAGTTGCTTCATGGCCTGTGCAATCTTTCTGGACCAGGGATTGAACCAGTGTCCCCTTCATTGGCAGGCGGATTCTTAATCACTGTACCACCAGGGAAGTCCCAGTATGTATTCTCTTAATATTTTACATTTGACCCCCAGAGGCAGCTATGACCTATTTATTAGTTGTGGCCAGTATGACATTTCTTAAGTCTTGTGGCTCAGAAACATTTGAACTTTCTTATCATGTGGGGTTAGATGATTTAAAAATTAGGTATTGGCCAATTTTTGTCTCCTCTTGAAATTTCACTTGAACCTTGGTTTGATTTTAAAAGTAGATGTTTAATGTGTTATCACAAATAATTTGACAAAAATTTGGAATTTTGTCAAGTCTTTACTTTTGTTTTTTAGGGTGTTTTTTGGTCCCAAAGCACATCTAAAACCATTTTACAACAGGTTAGCCACTATTACAATGGCAGATTTGGATGGCTAAATATTTAAAAGCACAATAGAAGACTTGTTTATATTATAAAAATTGGTAAGATGGTAATATAAAATACTTTATCTTTAATTCTGGTATACCCGTAGACTATAGAAATTTAAATAAAATAATCCATATATAAAAGTTGGATTAAAATTTTAATCCTTTTTAAAATTTGTCATCAAAATTCATAGAAGCAATATGATGGATGTATAGGAAAGAACTGGGTTTGTGTGTTCATTTATTCAGTCATTGGATTAACAAATATTTACTGTGCTAGATACTCTGTTAATCCTGGGATACAAAGATAAACAATATCTAGGCCTTGTTTTCAAATGCTTTATAGTTCAATAGAGTAGACAAATAACTTGCTAAATTATAATATAATGCTATGTTGTAGTAGGTATATGAGACAACTACTATGGAAGCACAGAGAAGAGCTAAGAATTTTGTACATGTTTTAGTACTTTTTTTAAAACATAGTTTTGGTTTTTTATACCAATTTTTGTAGAAAGTCTGAAATTATTAGGGAACCTGTTTCTGCACGTTCTAATCGTGCACCATCAGAGAAGCAGAATGTAAGAAACTAGTAATCCAGCAATAATATGCATAAACTGACAAACTTAAGTACTTAGCTTAGAATCATCTGTAAATGGAAATGCTTTCAATTCCATAAACAAGTGGATACCAGTTAGATATCAGTATATTTCACAAGCCTCTTTGCTTGATACATGAGCATACTTGCAAGCCAATGTAAAACCTGAAAGATCCTCTTAAAATTGAGAGCTGTGATCAACCCTGAAGTCAAAGTTCCAAGGCTAATCAAACCCAAGGTAGGCTTTCATCACTGTCATTTCATCTAAATGGAATGTAACTCTGAATTATTTGAAGCAATATTTCAGTTGCCTATTCTGTAATATGCCAAAAGACTAGTGGAGAAATAACTTCATGAACAAGTGGAGGATTGCTGAGGCAAAGAGTAATTGCCTGATACTAACGGGGTAGCAGTATAGCCAGAGATTAAAAGAGAAGTTTAAGAGGTTAAAAACAACAGCTGTGTTTAAGGGTTAGTAAATTTTAGCTCACCTCCAGAAAATGAAGCAATTAACTTGTTATTATGAAATGTATCATTATGTATAATATTCACTTAAAAAAGAAATTGATAGCTCTAAGATATTAAAGAAATTTTGGCTATTTTCCTATTGGAGTTTTGTACCTTAACAAAGGAAACAATCTTTTGAATACCCATCTTGAGTATTAAATTCTCAAAAGTGGTCTTTACTGTTACACTCATTAGTTCCTACTTGTCACATCTTCTAAAAGTAGGAAATGATTGTTTTGTTTTATAATAAAATGCTTCTTGTGTTTGAGCAAATATAGTTTGCAATCTTTGTAGGCAATACTTCGGACAACCAAATTGGTTAGGGTAGACGTGGTCATGATTAACTTAATATTCTGGCTAACAGAGTTCATTCATTCATTTATTTTTGATATGTGTACCAAGTATTAAGCTAGGCAGTGGGGATACAAAGGTAAAAAAAAAAGACACTGTTCTACAGAAACACTACATTTGGTTTTCAAAGTTTCTGAAGACTTATAATCCAAGGAAATATACATTTTTAAATTCACATTATATTAAACATTGCATTTTTAGATGATTTGACTGTGAGCATATAATTCCATCTCTCTAATTTTAGTTTTCTCATCTATTCAATGAGTGCATTTGGATTATATAATCCACAAGTTTCCTATTTAGATTTTTAAGATCCTTAATAGTCTGAGTACATCACGATTTTGAATAAGGCCTAAATTTAAAAAAAAAATCCCATCCTAGGTAGCAGACAATTTTTTTGTATTTTTTAAATTAGCATATTGAGTACGCTAATGAATATAGCCTTAGACAATGTAATATGACTACCTTTCTATTACATATTGTATCCACTGTTGGAACAACCTTTCCCCAAGTTTTGTCCGAAGTTCTTTTTAGAAAAAAATCCACTTAGGGAGGTGGGGAGAGGAGGAATTGGATGAAGGCAGTCAAAAGGTACAAACCCCCTGTTACAAGATAAATAAGTGCTAGGGATATGATGTACAACATGATAAATGTAATTAATATAATTAACACTGCTGTATGTTATAGATGAAAGTTGTTAAGAGAGTAAGAGTTCCTAAGAGTTCTCATCACAAGGACAATTTTTCCCCCTATTTCTTTAATTTTGTATCTATCTGAGATGATGGATGTTTACTAAACTTATTGTGATAATCAGTTCATGATGTATGTAAGTCAAATCATTACGCTGTACACCTTAAACTTATTCAGTGCTGTATGTTAATTATATCTTATTAAAACTGGAAGAAAAAATATTCCATTTATTAAACTATTTTTATAATGGTTACTGCCAGTTACTGTTGTCTTTTTAAATTGTCATTATTCAAGGTAGTCTTTAAAAATTTTTTTCCCAATGGCAATCTAACCTCTTCAGTTTCAACTGACTCTTTTAACCTCCCTTTCATCATTGATTGCTGACCAAAGCATAACTAATATTATTAAGAAACTTTGGCTTTGGTTACACAGCCAATCAAGACTTTACATGAACATTCTTTTAAAATCGTTTTCTTCAACAGACAGTATTACTGAATCCCCTGTAATTCTTCTGCCAGGACTTTGAGAGTAAAGGCATGTAGTTGAGACAAGACAGCATATAAAAGTAACCACAAGGAGATGGAACTGATTGTCATGAACATTATATTCCAACCAATTGAATAAAACAGCTAGAGATAACCCACAAAGCATCTATCTTCATTTCATGTATCCCCTGCAGCACCTACTGTATAGTCTATACCTATAATGGAGGAGCAAATATTTGTTGAATGAATGAATAATCAAAATAATAGAGAGCATAAATTTGCCACAAATTGTTTTTGGACTATCGGTATTTATTTAAATATATGCTATATGAATAGAAATATGGAGATCCTAAAGAAGAGGGAATTTAAGTACAAAAAAACTGTTGGTGTTTTTTTGTTTTCCATCTGTAATATTCCCCATTTTAAGCTTCTTTTATATGAATTTAGCTGTATTATTATTTATCTCTAATTTCAACATTTATAAGTTATGAACTATTTCAAGTACACAGAAAAGTAAAGAGAATATGAGAAACATCATTGTAGCCACCATCCTGATTTAGCTAGAGTAGACACTGAATTTTTTATAGCAGTATATGGTTATAAGTCAATCCTATATTAATTAGTTATTCCCACTTTCTCCAGACTATGGTGATAGTGACAAAAATTAAAGAATCACTTGGATAAATTAATGGTTATACTTTCTTTGAGCCCTTTTCTTTGGCCTTTAAATTGGTCCCTTGGTATTACTTGTGTGAAGTTCTGATGTAAACAGAGAGAGCAAATAGTGTATGTGTGTGTGTGTGTGTGTGTGTATGCCTGTGTGTGAAATCTATAATGAAATCACAGTTTAGAGAAGGAATTATACCTTTAAAGTCTTCAATTTTGTGAAAACAATGATTCCACATTTCTTCAAGTGGCTGCCATAGAATGGAAATTGAAATCCCTGGGTGGGAAGTGTGCTAGAAATCATAGTATTCCTTTTCAAAGTATTTTGCATCCCCTTATACATACATTCAGTACTTCAATTCTGACCCCTACACACTGAATCATGCTGTGATTCATAATACTGTGTTATGTTTTAAATTCAAATATTGTTTTTAAAGGGAAATTGCTACTAATGTTGGCTAAGCTGCACATAATAGTTTACTAAATGGTTATAGGTTTGATTCTTCTCATGTCAATCTAAATGTGAACTAATATTATTCAAAATCCTTGTAAGGTATTGAATAATTGTTTCATTTAACTGAATGCTTTACCAAATAATATCAATTTATGAAGTATAGTTGAGTTTAGTGCATTTATTATTTAAAGAAAAAAGTAATAGGTGCATACCTACATAATTAAATGTTAATGGATATCTTTTGAGTAGCCCTGTGTTTAGAGAAAGAGGCAATTTGGTATTTTAATAGAACAATTAAATTATAGATCATTGAAAAGTTTCAAAAGTAATATATGACTTGGTTTGCTCTGTTTTTCATTTACTTTTTTATTTTATTATTTTTTTTAATCTGTTTATTTTGGGCTTCGTTGGGTCTTTGTTGCTGCGAACGGGCTTTCTCTAGCTGCAGCGAGTGGGGGCTACTCTTCCTTGCGGTGCGCAGGCTTCTCATTGCAGTGGCTTCTCTTGTTGCGGAGCATGGGCTCTAGGCGCGTGGTCTTCAGTAGTTGTGGCATGTGGGCTCAGTAGTTGTGGCTCACCTGCTCTAAGCGTAAGTGCAGGCTCAGTAATTGTGGCACATGAGCCCAGTTGCTCCACGGCATGTGGGACCTTCCCAGACCAGGGCTTGAACCCATGTCCCCTGCATTGGCAGGTGGATTCTTAACCGCTGAGCCACCAGGGAAGCCCCATTTACTTTTTTAAAAGAGCAACTTTATTAAGATATAATTTACATAAATAAAATGTACCAATTTTGATGTTTTGAAAATTTTGTATATGCATGTAACTACTATCACAATCCATATATAGAACATTTCCATCAGCCCAAAAAGTTCCCTTGTGCCCTTTTCTAGTCAATCCCTAATTCTCCTCCTAGGCAACCATTGATCTGTTTTCTGTCACTGTAGATTAGATTAGACTCTTCTAGTGATTCGTATAGATGCATCGTATATATACTCTTTTTTTTCCTCTAGCTCCTTCCATTAGCATAATATTTTTGAGATCCATCCATGTTGTTGGGTGTATCTGTTGTTTATTCCTTTTTTATTGCTGAGTAGTATTGCATGAATATACCCACAATTTGTTTATCCATTTATCCGTTGATGGATGTTTGGGTTGTTTCCATTTTTTGGCTATTTTGAATAACACTGCTGTGAACATTCATGTACAAGGTTTTTGTGTGGGCATATGTTTTCATTTCTCTGGGGTAAATGCCTAGAATTGGAATTGCTGAGTTGTATAAGTGTATGTTTAACTTTGGAAGATATTACTAAACTGTTTTCCACGGTAGTTGTACTTATAATTTTACATTGCCTCCAACAATGTATGAGAGTTCCAGTTGCTTCATATCCTTGTCCATACTTGGTATTGTCAATCTTTTTAGTCATTATACTGGGTATATAATGTTATCTCATTGTGATTTTATGCATGTACCTCATGGCTATGATGTTGAGCGTCTTTTCATTTGCTTACTGGCCATCTGTATATTTTCATTTGTGAGGTGTATGTCAGGTATTTTGCCCATTTTAAAATTGGGTTATTAAAGTGTCCTAACTTTTACAAATATCTCTTCTAATTGTATAATGGTATTTGTTTATCTTTGGGTTTCCAAATACCAAGCATAGTGCAAGTAGTGGGTACTCAGTTAATGCCTATGGTCTAAATAATTTGTCTTTTGTTTTGACTGGTTTTTTTTTTGTGTGGTACGCGGGCCTCTCACTGTTGTGGCCTCTCCCGTTGCGGAGCACAGACTCCGGACGCGCAGGCTCAGCGGCCATGGCTCACGGGCCTAGCCTCTCCGCGGCAGGGGCACGAACCCGTGTCCCCTGCATCGGCAGGCAGACTCTCAACCACTGCGCCACCAGGGAAGCCCTGTTTTGACTGTTTTTATGTTCATTGGCTCACTGGCCTAACCAGACATCCCCTGAGCTATTATCCCAGTTTTTTAGATGAGAAACACTAAAATCTGTACAAGGTCGTAAGAAGTATATAGTGAATCCTGGACTGAAATCTATTCATTTCTTTCCTCATTTAACTACTGGAGGGAGAGAGGGAAAGAGAATATATAAATGCTTTGTTACATATGTCTTGCTTTCTAATTTTTATAGTACTACAGGAAAATAAATGTTTAATAACAATTGCTAACATGACAAATCGTTAGGCATATATAAATTTTATAACTTCCACTCTCAACTGATAATAATTGGCTTTGTATCAATCACAATTTTACCTCAGTATTTCTATATGTATTCATTTATGTAAAGTTCTTGAGAAATGTTTGGATGAAATAACAAAATAACAGATAAAGATGTAAATATATAGTATTGATTTAGACATTACTTCATAATTTGAATTGCTACTGATTGAATTATTGATATAGGAATAGGTTTGAAAAAACAATTGTATAGACACTTTGTGGCAAGCATAATGTCAGAATATTATTATATTTAAAACAGCACTCTGTACATTTCATGAATGTGAGTTAGAGATCTTAGTTTTTAGCTTGTTATTTGGTCATTGAATAAAGATTTTTTTTATGGAAATCAAAAACATTGGTTATTGATGAGTTGTAGGGGTTCATTATATATTCTGAGTATGAAAACTCTATCAGGTATGTGTTGAGAACATTTTCTCCCAGCTGGTGGTTAGCCTTTGCATTTTCTTAATGGTATTTTCCAAAGAGCAAAAGTTTTTGATTTTGATAAAGTCCAATTTATTAACTTATTTTTCTATGGTTCCTACTTTCTGTGTCCGTCTAAGAAATCTTTGCCTGTACTAAGGTCATGAAATTTTTCTCCTATTTTTTCTTCTATAAATTTTATTGCATTGGCTCTTATATCTTGGTTTATGGTCCATTTTGAGTTAATATTTACATATGACATGAAATAGAGGTCAAAGTTCCTTTTTGTTGTTGTCGTTGCACATGGATATTCAGTTGTTCCAGCACCGTTTACTGAAGAGGCCGTCTTTCTCCATTAATTTACTGTTGCATCCTTTTTGAAAATCAATTGATGGTATATGTATAGATCTATTTCTAGACTTTCTATTCTGTTTCATTGATCTATCTTTTATGCCAATATCACATTGCTTTGATTATTGTGGCTTCATAGTGAGTCTGGAAATGGAGTAAGTCTTCCAAATTTGTTTTTCAAAATTGGTTTGGCTATTCTAGGTTTCTGCATTTCCATATAAATGTTAGAACCAACTTATCAATTTCTATTAAGTCTACTAGAATTTTGATTGAGGTAGCACTGAATCTATAGATGAATTTGGGGAGAATTGACATCTTAACAATATTGTTATGCAGTCCATGAATATGTATGGCTTTCTCTTTATGTAAGTATTCCTTAATTTCTCTCAGCAAAATATTGTAGTTTTATTTTACAGACCTTGCACATCCTTTGTTAAATTTATTCCTAAATATTGCATTTAAAAAAATCATACTTTAAATCACATTTTAAGCTTCCAAAACTATGTTGAATAGTAGTGGTGAGAGTGAGTAACCTTGTCTTGTTCCTGATCTTAGAGGAAATGGTTTCAGTTTTTCACCATTGAGAACAATGTTGGCTGTGGGTTTGCCATATATGGCCTTTATTATGTTGAGGTAAGTTCCCTCTATGCCTACTTTCTGGAGGGTTTTTTATCATAAATGGGTGTTGAATTCTTTCGAAAGCTTTTTCTGCATCTACTGAGATGATCATATGGTTTTTATCCTTTAATTTGTTACTATGTTTTATCACATTGATTGATTTGCTTATATTAAAGAATCCTTGCATTCCTGGGATAAACCCCCCTTGATCATGGTGTATGATCCTTTTAATGTGCTGTTGGAGTCTGTTTGCTAGTATTTTGTTGAGGATTTTTGCATCTATGTTCATCAGTGATATTCGACTGTAGTTTTCTTTTTTGTGTGACATATTTGTCTGGTTTTGATATCAGGGTGATGGTGGCTTTGTAGACTGAGTTTAGGAGTGTTCCTCCCTCTGCTACATTTTGGAAGAGTTTGAGAAGGATAGGTGTTAGCTCTTCTCTAAATGTTTGATAGAATTCGCCTGTGAAGTCATCTGGTCCTGGGCTTTTGTTTGTTGGAAGATTATTAATCACAGTTTCGATTTCAGTGCTTGTGATTGGTCTGTTTATGTTTTCTATTTCTTCCTGGTTCAGTCTCGGAAGGTTGTGCTTTTCTAAGAATTTGTCCATTTCTTCCAGGTTGTCCATTTTATTGGCATAGAGTTGCTTGTAGTAATCTCTCATGATCCTTTGTATTTCTGTAGTGTCAGTTGTTACTTCTCCTTTTTCATTTCTAATTGTATTGATTTGAGTCTTCTCCCTTTTTTTCTTGATGAGTCTGGCTAATGGTTTATCAATTTTGTTTATCTTCTCAAAGAGCCATCTTTTAGTTTTATTGATCTTTGCTGTTGCTTCCTTCATTTCTTTTTCATTTATTTCTGATTTGATCTTTAGGATTTCTTTCCTTCTGCTAACTTTGGGGTTTGTGTTCGTCTTTCTCTAATTGCTGTAGGTGTAAGTTTAGATTGTTTATTTGAGGTCTTTCTCGTTTCTTGAGGTGGGATTGTATTGCTATAAACTTCCATCTTAGAACTGCTTTTGCTGCATCCCATAGGTTTTGGGTTGTCGTGTTTTCATTGTCATTTGTGTCTAGGTATTGTTTGATTTCCTCTTTGATTTCTTCAGTGATCTCTTGGTTATTTAGTAGCATATTGTTTAGCCTCCATGTGTTTGCATTTTTTACAGATTATTTCCCTGTTATTGATATCTAGTCTCATAGTGTTGTAGTCGGAAAAGGTACTTGATACGATTTCAATTTTCTTAAATTTACCAAGGCTTGGTTTGTGACCCAAGATAAGATCTATCCTGGAGAATGTTCCATGAGCACTTGAGAAGAAAATGTATTCTGTTGTTTTTGGATGGAATGTTCTATAAATATCAATTAAATCCATTTTGTTTAATGTATCATTGAAATCTTGTGTTTCCTTATTTATTTTCATTTTGGATGATCTGTCCATTGATGTAAGTGGGGTGTTAAGTCCCCTACTATGATTGTGTTACTGTGGATTTCCCTTTTATGGCTGTTAGCATTTGCCTTATGTATTGAGGTGCTCCTTTGTTGGGTGTATAAATATTTACAATTGTTATATCTTTTTCTTGGATTGATCCCTTGATCATTATGTAGTGTCTTTCTTTGTCTCTTCTAATAGTCTTTATTTTAAAGTCTATTTTGTCTGAAATGAGAATTGCTACTCCAGCTTTGCTTTGATTTCCATTTGTATGGAATATCTTTTTCCATCCCCTCACTTTCAGTCTGTATGTGTCCCTAGGTCTGCAGTGGGTCTCCTGTAGACAGCATATATACGGTCTTCTTTTTGTATCCATCCAGCCAGTCTATGTCTTTTGGTTGGCAGCATTTAATCCATTTACATTTAAAGTAATTATTGATATGTATGTCCCTATTACCATTTTCTTAATTGTTTTGGGTTTGTTACTGTAAGCCTTTTCCTCCTCTTGTGTTTCCTGCCTAGAGAAGTTCCTTTAGCATTTGTTGTAAAGCAGGTTTGGTAGTGCTGAATTCTCTTAGCTTTTGCTTGTCTGTAAAGTATTTAATTTCTCTGTCGAATCTGAATGAGATCCTTGCTGGATAGAGTAATCTTGATTTTAGGTTTTTGCCTTTGATCACTATAAATATGTCCTGCCACACCCTTCTGGCTTGCAGAGTTTCTGATGAAAGATCAGCTGTTAACCTTATGGGGATTCCCTTCTATGTTATTTGTTGCTTTTCCCTTGCTGCTTTTAATATTTTTTCATTGTATTTAATTTTTGATAGTTTAATTAATGTTTGTCTTGGTGTGTTTCTCCTTGGATTTATCCTGTATGGGACTCTCTTTGCCTCCTGGACTTGATTGACTGTTACATTTCCCATATTAGGGAAGTTTTGACTATAATCACTTCACATATTTTCTCAGTCCCTTTCATTTTCTCTTCTTCTTCTGGGACCCTTATAATTCAAATGTTGGTGAGTTTAATGTTGTCCCAGAGGTCTCTGAGACTGTCCTCAATTCTTTTCATTCTTTTTTCTTTATTCTGCTCTGCAGTAGTTATTTCCACTATTTTATCTTCCAGGTCACTTATCCGTTCTTCTGCCTCAGTTATTCTGCTATTGATTACTTTTAGAGAATTTTTAATTTCATTTATTGTGTTGTTCATCATCGTTTGTTTGCTCTTTAGTTCTTCTAGATCCTTGTTAAACGTTTCTTGTATTTTCTCCATTCTATTTCCAAGACTTTGGATCATCTTTACTCTCATTACTCTGAATTCTTTTTCAGGTAGACTGCCTGTTTCCTCTTCATTTGTTTGGTCTCGTGGGTTTTTACCTTGCTCCTTCATTTGCTGTGTATTTCTCCGTCTTCCCATCTTGCTTAACTTACTGTGTTTGGTGTCTCCTTTTCACAGCCTGCAGGTTCGTAGTTCCCATTGTTTTTGGTGTCTGCCTCCAGTGGGTACGGTTGGTTCAGTGGCTTGTGTAGGCTTCCTGGTGGAGGGGACTGGTGCCTATTTTCTCGTGGATGAGGCTGGATCGTTTCTTTCTTGTGGGCAGGACCGCGTCTAGTGGTGTGTTTTGGGGTGTCTGTGAACTTATTATGATTTTAGGCAGCCTCTCTGCTAAGGGGTGGGGTTGTGTTCCTGTCTTGCTAGTTGTTTGGCATGGGGTGTCCAGCGCTTGAGCTTGCTGGTTGTTGAGTGCAGCTGGGTCTTAGTGTTGAGACGAAGATCTGTGGGAGAGCTCTCACCGACTGACATTTCGTGGGACCAGGAGGCCTCTGGTGGACCAATGTCCTGAACTTGGCTCTCGCACCTCAGAGGCTCAGGCCTGACACCCGGCTGGAGCACCAAGACCTTGTCAGCCACACATCTCCGAACTCCACACTCCAGAGGCCCTCCTTTCCACGTGCTGCCTCTCCCCTCCAACATAGGTATTTCTAAATGGTAGCAAGTGATAAAAAATCTTTGTCTACTGTGGAATCCTTTTTAGCAAGGATGTGTTCAAAATTAACAAATCATTCCTTTGATTAGCCTTGTTAGTCTATGTGACAAGTTAATTAGAACTTACTTTTCTGTGTTTTCCTGATACTGAAAAAAATCTCAGTACTTTTTTGAATGAGGAGGTCTACCAGTTTCAGTTTCTACATTAGTTCTTTTTATAAATCTATAAGCAGTTGTATACATTTTATGAGGTCCAGGAAATAGCCTTAAAAATGTTTTTTACTCCATGATAGGTAGTAATCATTTTTTAAAGTGCAAAGAGTGTCACAATTATCAGACAATAGATGATGTAGTACCATCATTCCTTCTTTTTAGTATTTAGAGCTTTTTGCTATCTGAGAAATACTCATACAACATCACTGATCATTGAAGCTTAGATGAATACTCAGGAGAGAAAATTACACAATTATTTTAGGTAATTATATATAAAGATGTATTAATTATAAAAATCTAACATGAGTTTAGTAATGATAGGATATAGCTTAAATCTCTGGCTTCTATTTTAACAATTTCCAAGAATCACATCCAGGTATATGAAATAAAAAGGTGACATGTTCATCTGTGTATAATTTGCATATTTCTGCATAAGTTACACAGTCAAGTCTCAGGCTGTTTCTAATTAATCTTTATTGTTGCTTTCATGAGTCTTTTTTCTTTCTTTTCTGTTTCATGAACGCAACAACAAATATTTAGGACTCAACCAATACGTTTTCCCTAGTTGTGAGAGAGGGAATACGTATGTGAAGAGGAATAATATACAAAGTGTGGGTACAGTGAGGTGCATCTGAGACGTTACTTGGATTTTTAGTAGGCCCTTGAAAGTAGTATCGAGAATTTGGAGCTAAAATCATTTAATAATATTTTAAAAAATATTAGTTTGATGGGGTGTGCCCAGGCTTATTACTCAGGACAGAGTATTATCTATCTCTTAGCCTGCATTCCGAGGGTAGAAGCTTACCTGTTTTTTCCTCTTAGGTAAAGTTTTTTTTGGAAAATTGTGTAAGCGATTAACTGTCACCTCATTATTGTTGTTAATCACTTCCAGAGCTCTTTGCTATTATCCATCACAGTGGTCAAGAGGATCACAAAGAAAGTGCTAAATCTTTATTCACAAAGAAAGTTGACTGTTGGCTGCTGCCTACATCAGCCATATATTTCCTTTGAACATTTATGGGATAGTAATAGTTACAATTAAATTTCTAGAAGTGAAAACCATTAAGATATACAACTAATATTTCCTCAAAACCATTTACATTATTCTCCTGTTCATATAGTTCTTTTAAGCAGTTTTCTTGAAAGTTTTGAAGAAAAGACTTTTTGCTGTTTAAAAATTAAAAACTTTTTAGCAATGTGAAGAAATTTTATTTACATTTTTTCACTCTTAATTAACCTCTTTATTTCATGTGTCCTTTCCCAGTATTATTGAGATATAATTGACATATAACATTGTATGGTTTATAATGATTTGATATTGTATATTATATATGTGATAATATTTCACGTATATTGTGAAATGATTGCCACAGTATGTTTAATTAATATCCATCACCTCACAAAGTTACAAAAAATTTTTTACCTTGTGATGAGAACTCTTAAGATTTACTCTTAGCAACTTTCAAATATAAAAAACAGTATTGTTAGCTATAGTTATCATGTACATTACGTCCCCATAACTTATTTATCTTATAACTGGAAGTTAGTGCCTTTTGACCATCTTTACCCAATTTCCCCATCCCTTGCCCCCTCACCTCTGGCAATTACAAATCTGATCTCTGTTTCTGAGTTTGTTTTTTTTAGATTCCACACATAAATGAAGTCATCCAGTATTTGTCTCTTTCTGACCTATTGCATTTAGTGTAATACCCTCAAGGTCTATCCATGTTGTTGCAAATGGCAGTATTTCCTTATTCTTTATGGCCGAATAGTTTTCCGTTGTATATGTAAACCACATTTTCTGTATCCATTCATCCATCGGTGGACACTTAGGTTGTTTCCATGTTTTGGATATTGCAAGTAATACCGCAGTGAACATGGGGGTGCAGGTACTTCTCCTTCCTTTCCTTTGGATGTATTCCCGGAAGTAGAATGTGGAATCATATTGTCGTTCTATTTTTAATTTTTTGAAGAACCTCCGTATTTTTTTCCATAGTGGCTGCACCAATTTACATTCCCATCAGCAGTGCACCATGGCTCCCTTTTCTCCACATTCTCACCAGCATTTGCTATCTCTTATCTTTTTGATGACAGCCATCCTAACAGGTATGAGGTGATATCTTATTGTGGTTTTGATTTGCATTTCCCTAATGATGAGTGATGCTGAGCACCTTTTCATGCACCTGTTGTCTGTTTGAATATCTTCTTTGGAAGAATGTCTATTCAGGTCTCTTGCCTGCTTTAAATTGGAATATTTATATTTTTGCTGTTGAGTTGTATGAGTTTATTTTGGCTATTAATCCTTTATCAGATGTGTGGTTTGAAGATATTTTCTCTCATTCTATAGGTTGCCTTTTTTTTGTTTGTTTTTTGTTTTTTTTGCGGTACGTGGGCCTCTCACTGTTGTGGCCTCTCCCGTTGCGGAGCACAGGCTCCGGACGCGCAGGCTCAGTGGCCATGGCTCACGGGCCCAGCCGCTCCGCGGCATGTGGGATCTTCCCGGACCGGGGCACGAACCCGTGTCCCCTGCATCGGCAGGCGGACTCTCAACCACTGCGCCACCAGGGAAGCCCTAGGTTGCCTTTTTATTTTGCTTATCATTTCATTTGCTGTGTAGAAACTTTTTAGTTTGATGTAGTCCCATTTATTTATTTTTAATTTTGTTGCTTGTGCTTTGGATGTCATATCCAAAATATCATTGCCAAGACCCATGTCAAGAGGTTTTTTCCATATGTTTTCTTTTAGAAGTTTTATGGTTTCAGGTCTTTTGTTTAAATCTTTAATCCATTTCAAGTAATTTTTGTATAAAATAAGGGTCTAGTTTCATTCTTTTGCATGTGAATAGATTTACATGTTTGATAAAAACATCCATGGACTTTTCTTTCAAAGATAAAAAAAACGAAAATTGAAGTTATAAAATGAAGACGCTCTCTCAGTTAGGAATGCCTTTCTAGAAATGTAGAAATGCAATTATCCTTTAATAAATAAGCATATCTTCAAATTGTCTCAGTAATGTGTCACTGAAAAATATTAAAAGATGACATTGCTACTCACAATAACAATACAAAATGAAAACAATTGCAACACAGATCCAGGATGTTAGAGATGAATGAAAAATTATCTTGCTTTTTATAATTAAAGTTTGCTAGTTTAATATATACGAACAGGCTTGCAGACTTCTTAATTACTCAGGTGAAATACTATTGTCTTTGTTTCTAAAGCATTCTCTTTTTCTTCCTAAATCAAAAATGGAGAAAACTTAAAGCACATGACTCAGTTATAATTTTTAGAACAACAGTGGATAACAATGTTTTTAAAGACTTAGGAATCCTTTCATCACTCTGACTTATCATTTCCATTCTGTATCTAGTTTTTGGTTGCAAAATAATAGGAACTGATGCTCACTAACATGAGTAGGGATAAAACTTATTGGATGTTGGGCAATTCCTAGAATCTGTGAGGAAGGCTGGAAAAGTCTTGGGAAATGGACAGGAGACAAGGCAGGCTGGGCCCAGGAACCTCTGTCCAGATCAACATGTAGGACCTTTCTAAGAGGTGAGGTGCTTTTTGTTGAAGGGATACGTAGGAACAGTGAATTTCCTGGGTTATCAGCTTACAGCTTTACGTTTCTCATTGTAAAGTGAGCTCCTTTTTCAGAATCAATGTGATGTGACATACCAAATATCCTTTACACATTCAGTCTCGGTTTTTCTTTCTTTCTCACCTTTCCTTTATATCCTCAACCTGCAGTAATAATAAAAGTATCATAAATAATTTTTTATTTAAAAAAAATTTTTGGCTGCCCACTTGGCATGTAGGATCTTAGTTCCCCAACCAGGGATCGAACCCAAGCCCCCTGCAGTGGAAGCGCAGAGTCCTGACCACTGGACTGCCAGGGAAGTCCCCCATAAATAATTTTTTAATGGATTCCTCAAGAGGAATAATGTCTCTTCTACTGGTTGTCTTGGTTTTAATGGAATTATCTCAAGAGTGAACCCAGATGTGAGGACAAATAATCATATGTTTAGGTTCAGGCTCTTACCTCATATAGCATCTCACTTATCAGTTCCCTGTCTCTTCCCTTCCTCTATTTTCCTGGGCTGCAGAGATGCCATCCTGTTAAGTACTTATATGAGCACACTTTTCACATTGAATTGTAATTTTTAAAAAACATCTCTCTTTTCCCCGTAGACTATAGATTCCTGGAGAACGAGAAACAGGTTTTATTTAAATTTATTTTATTTAAATTAATTTATTTTCTGCACCTAATCTATGTTTGGGATATAGAAGGGCTCCATTAAGAAAAATCAAAGTAACATATACATATGGTTAAAATCAAATATTTTGAAGGGCTTATAATGAAAATCAACAGTCCCTTTTCCTCCCTGCCTGACCCCTGTCCTGCTTTTCAAAGGCCAACGCTTTTAACTTTTCTAAGTATTTTTTCTGGTAGTTATTTCCATATTTCTTAAAAAAATCCTTATTCTAGTATTTCTTGATTCATCAGTTTTAGACAGCTTTTGTTGACCACCCTCCAACATTCCTGAGATACACATCTCTCACTATTTTTGGTTTTATGAATAATCAGTACATATATTAATTATGTAAATAACATTCACTACAGAGCCAAATACTATAATTATATTTTCTCTCTTAAAGAGTTTTCCTTTCCCATCCCTTTGCACAATTTCTTTTGTATCATTATATTTCCTTCCTTGTACAGCTTTTCTACTGCTTCTGTACTGTATCTATTTCTTAATTTTTTTCAAGTCCTCTATCATTATAGGTTTTTAAATCAGTTTTTTTCCCCATTGTCTTTCTGCTCTGGTTTTTTTTTTTTTTTTTTTTTTTTTTAATGCTTCAAGCATCTGCACTACTTTCTTTTTTTTTAATTAATTAATTTTTGGCTGTGCTGGGTCTTTGTTGCTGCTCACGGGCTTTTTCTAGTTGCGCCAAGCAGGGGCTACTCTTCATTGCAGTGCGTGGGCTTCTCATTGTGGTGGCTTCTCTTGTTGTAGAGCACGGGCTTTAGGTGTGTGGGCTTCAGTAGTTGTGGCTCACGGGCTCTAGAGCGCAGGCTCAGCAGTGTGGCGCACAGGCTTAGTGGCTTCACGGCATGTGGGATCTTCCCGGATCAGGGATTGAACCCGTGTGCCCTGCGTTGGCAGGCAGGTTCTTAACCACTGTGCCACCAGGGAAGTCCCTCTGCTCTTGTCTTGACTGGCTTTTTTTCTTTAAGCCACAACATGGCTAGCAACTAGGACTTCCTCTTACTATTCTCCTGGGCTGAATCTCTTGTTTTTTTGCATCTATGCCTGCCTTGGTATATGGTGTACTTTCTTGTTTTGTGGAATCATATCTTCAAGTAACTTTCTAAGAAAGAAGGGGAAATTTTCTGAGTTCTTGTATATCGGAAGAAGTATTCTGTCTTCACACTTTATTATTTGATTGATTATAAATTCTGCTTAGAAAATAATTTGCCCTTTAGAACTTGAAGGCCCCATGGGTTGCCTTCTAGCATGTTGCCTTCTAGCATCCAGCGTGCCAAATGAAGAGTCTATCATTTGTTTTGTAAGAAGCTTTTAGGGTTTCTTTTTGTCCTTGATCTTTGAAATTTCTCAATGAAAAGGTTAGATATGTATCTTTCAAAAATGGATTCTTCTGTGCATGGATAGGCCCTTTTAATCTGAAGACCTGTATCCTTCAGTCTGAGAAGTTCTTTTGTAATATTCCCTTGTTCATTTATTTCTCATTTTCATTTTCTCTGTTCTCTATTTTGGAACTTCTGTTAATCAACATTGGATGAATTTGATTGAGCCTTTGTTTCTTATTTTCCTCTCTGTCTTCTATATGATCACTATAAAAATTAAAATAATACAAAAGGATTTATGGTAAAATGTAAATTCTCAGCCTGATCCCATTTATCCTAGTTCCCTGAGGTAACCCTATACCAGTTTTTTTTTTTTTTCTCTAACCTTTCTAAAGATAGTTCAGGCATATTGTGGCAGAGATTGTACACGAAAATACTTGTTTTCCTCTTCCTAGAACCACAGCTGAACTGTGATTTTCCGACTTCCTTTGCAGTTAGGTGCAACCATGTGACTAAGTTCTAGCCAATAGAACGTGAGCAGAAGTGTTGTGTGCCGTTTCTGGAGTGCCTTAGCTTTTAAGAAGTGGCTAGATCTTCCCTTTTGTCTTCTACCAGAAAGATGCAGTAAATAACGTGGCCTCTAGAGGATGGTAGAACCATAAAATAGAAGGATCCTGGGCCTTTCACTGCTTGAAAGAAAGCAGCCCATTGACCAGGAATAGAAATGAACTTCCATTGTATTTGAGCCATTAAATAGTCTTGGGCCTGATGGTGGTGCCACCTAACTTTACCTAATACACACATTTTTCTTTGTTTCTCTTTGTTTTCTTTTTTCCCCCACCATTTGTGAGAGTTTCTTCTCTTTATTATCTACTCTTTCTAGCAAATTATTAATTTCTAACACCTCTTTCTTGTTCTATATATTTTTTCCTTCTCATGCACTCAGTTCTTATATATGCAGTATCTTCTTGAATCTCTCTGAGGCTTTCATAATTTTTTTTTAATCTGTTTCCCAAATTACTTCTATTTTCTCCCAGCTCATTTTTTTGTTTCTTTGTTTATCTTGGTCTTTCTCTTTTATGTTGCAGCTTTTTCTCAACTGTTTTTGAGCCTTAGTTTTTCAGTCATATGTAAGAATGAGACAGCAGAAACCAGTTGAGAGCTCTGTGCATATGTGAGAGCTCTGTGCATAGCGAGCTGCTTTAGAATGATCAGGTGGAGAACTCCTCGTGTTTTAATGGCAGAGTGTTCCCTCTGTGGACTATTAATTTCTTTTTCTGTTGGGTATATACATGGCTGCTAGAAGATGAACTACTCTGTATATAGACTTAACAGTTAGTTCCTCTAGTTTTAGCTCTGATCTTACTCCTTTACCCTATATCTGGTGCATCAAAGCCTGAAGACTCTAGGATTCTGATGGTATGTTGTCTCCCTTCTCCATTTTTGGGTTCTTCTGCCTTGTTTTACTAATTGCCACTTTCCATCTGCTTTCCATCTTTTATAGGGACATGATAGGGATAGTCTTTTTCTCTATCATCAACCTCCATATTTCTTTGTGCTGTTGTGGTTTGTAGTTTTTAACCCGTCTGTTACCATTTTAGTGGACCCTCTAGAGGAAGAGGAGATAAAGTGTGCTTTCGGTGTTCCAAATTCTGCTGTGGTCTGCTGCTGCACATGTGAGCCTGCTGCAGCTTGTGTGAGTCAGCCAGCTCCGCCTACACAGCTGAGAGCAGAGTGGGGGCAAATCAAAACCTATAGAGTTTTGGTTTTTAAAATATATGATACAGAACATTAAACAAATCTTTTAATTTAAAAAAACTACCCCCTTTGATAAATAGTAAAATCTCACACCCTCCTTTAGTATTGTTCAAAATTAGAACACATTCAATATCGTGACTCAAAGTTAAGGGACAATGTATTGCTTTGTTTTCAAATTGCACAGATTCCTTTAGAGAGACTGTGGTTCAGAATCTACTCCCTACTAGCATTCCATCCTATCTATAGAGAGTTGCTAATTTAAAGACTGCATTGCATCTTGTAGCTCTTGACTTAAAGAAGTAAATGTTTAATTGCATCTAATGTGAAAAATTCACACATTTCAGGGGAAATATTGAAGAATATTTCTAACCAAATGATACAGTATTATAAAAATAATGATAATATTAGCTCTACTTTATATATATACACACACATATACATACATGTGTAAGTGTATATATATGTTTCTATTAAATTTGCTTCTGTGCTAAAGAATACTTAGAGAAAAACCTGCCTTATGTACCAAGTGACTTCTTTTGTACCTTAGTCTACCATAACTTGAATAGTATTTTTAATTTTAGCTGTATTCTAGAAACAGAAATTCTTTTAAAAATGAACATCAAAAAAATAATTTGCTTGAAGAATTCTTCATCTCTTCTCATAGATTTTAAAATCAATTTTTTATTACAATTGTTGACTTTGTCTTCCTTTCTGTTTTCATTTGCTCTCTCTTCTTCATTCTTCTTTATAAAGTAACAGACATAATGATAATGTTAGGATATGTCACCAGCATTATATAGGCCTATGTACCTGGTCTCATAAAAGGGGTTCAACCTAAAATTAATAAAATCATACTCATATTTTTATAATGACTTCATTCATATTAGTTATAAAAATGAAGAATAATTAAAAATAAAAGGAAGCTATTTAACTATAGATAGTGGCCAGGTTTTTAAATGAATGCAACTTTATCTTACCAAAAGACAACAATATTTCAAACCTAGCTGAGAAGAGACTAATGATCTGCCCAACTAGTATCTACTAACCATTGTTTTAACATCCATTTTGATGGAGAATATTTACTTACATTGTGAGAAAAAGAATGTCATGACTAAAAGAAGAAAACAATGATTGCAAATTATCATAGAGATATAAAGATGAGGTTATTATAGACTGATAGTTAATAGAGCAATCAAAAGCAATGACATTTGATATGAACTGTTTTGATTACAGAAAAGGCTATGACTCATTTTTACATTCATACATCTACTAGAAAATTTTCAGATTTATAAGATTGACCCTATATTCATTTTTTTGGTAACACAATGAATAAATGATGTTACATTATTCAAAGGGCAGAAGAACTGTTAAATCAAAAACCGTTTGTATAAAATGGAGACTATTTCAGGGAGACTGATTTAATTCTCCCTCTGGTTCTATCAAGGATTGAATCCATTAAGCAAAAAACCTTGGCTTTGTCCATGACTTTAAAAAAAAAAAAGAGAATCATTTTATCAAGTAATTTGCTTTACAAGAATAATTGGAAATTATGCCAATTCTAAAATATAGTTAAAAAGTTTTTGAAAATAATTTTAGTGTTTGTATAAAATAGAATTCAGTAAAGGCAAAGGCAACTCAGCATAATCGGTGAAAGGAAAATGAACTTAGTGGAGGGGTTGCTTGACTGTAAGTAAAATAAATATTTGAATTTCGGTACAAATAAAAATTTGTGGTTCTACCATTGAGAATGATTTCCTAGCGATTAGGAAAATCTAAGTAACTAGTCATAATGAATTTCTAGGAAAATATTTGGTGTGGAGGAAAATGCTAAGAATTTGTTAGTACACATTGTAACCAAATACATTCCCAAGATCAGTTGTCTGGTGAGACTGAAGAGTACTTGTGATTCAGAGTAGTCAGATTACCAACAAGCACACCAAAATGAGATACTTAAGAGAGTTTTGGTTGATGCTGCATTCTAGCCATATATGACTAGGAAGCAAGTGAATAACACTTTGGTATAAGTATGGTGCCTACAAAATATTTACAGTTAGGCTTCAGATGTAAATTAACATGGAGCTCAATATGCAGTAAATAACCTCTGCAAAATATACTAGATTCAGGATTTCCCTGGTGGTCCAGTGGTTAAGACTCCATGCTTCCATTGCAGGGGGCATGGGTTTGATCCCTGGTCAGGGAACTAAGATCCCACATGTCCCACGGTGTGGCCAAAATATATCTATATATCTATATATAGATATGTATATTAGATTCATAGTATAATAAATATATGACCAAAACCAGACTATATATTTTCCTTTTTGATAAAAATGTTGAAGGGTTTGTAGACTTGGTTAACTCTTTTAGTAAACACAGTCCAAGGTTTTTTTAGAATTCATGTGTGTGTGTGTGTATGTATCCAATTTTCTCAGGCTTCACACCAACTTAGAGCTATGGAGTCTTATAATAATAATAAAAGTTCCACTAGCTCTTAGAACTACTTCTCTTGCAGGACCTCAGCAATGTGCCCCTGCAGTATTCCTGACAGTCCCCAAGAATATCACAGGTGCTCACACACAGGGCCTCTTGTACCTGGTGTTCCTACACCCGTCCTACTGTAGTCTCTTGTCCTACTCCTTCCGGGCAGTATACTGGATAGTATACCATGGTAGTATAGAATGTGGAGTGATTGGTGGTGACGCAGGGGAGCATGCATTTCTCCCTTTTGTGTTTCTCTTTATTAGAAGGGTTCCAAAAAGCGCTGCTTCTCTCTGTCTCTCGTACAGAATCTTCGGTGAAACAGTTCTTCCAGTTTTTTTTTCATGAGTCCCTTGGAGGATGCTCAACAATTAGAGTCACTCTTCTTGTCCAACAGCTCTTCAGGGTGACATCAGTGTGCCTAGTTTCCTCCTTCACACTACTTTTTGTTTGTCTATTTGCTTTTAGGACAGATTTCTTCTTAGAAGGTTCCTCAGCAACTCCCCCACCCCAATCCTGCCCCATATACTTGGTTGGCTTCATCTCACTAATGTACTAGATGTGCAAACAGCCGACAGACCTTGGGTTCTTCCCCAGGAGGCTCCTCAGCTACCACAGAGGTGAGGTTCTAGAGGGTCAGGTACCAGCCTCCTGCCTTTGGAATTAGAGAAGATGTAATTGCCTTCACTTCCCCAGGAGGAAAAATTCTGTTAGCTCACAAAATGGCTGAACCAGTCCTGTGCATATTCCCCCTGTTAAAGCCATTTTGATTTTATGCAACCTTATCTGTTGTTTACTACTTTGTTACTTGTTTATATTAGTTTTCTTTTTCCCTTAAAAAGGATTTAATGGCTTTAGCTTGTATAAGGGAGCCATGAATTTGGGGGATCCAACTCTAGATGCAAGCTTATCATGATTCTGTGAGTTTGTAAAACTATCGCAGACTTTCAAGGATCTCGAAGCAAGGCAGCAGGCGTTTGTCCTTGTGCAATGTGCTCTGCCTGCTGGAGTGACTGAACCTGGCTACTGAGGGAACAGAGGTTATTTTGCCTTTTCCTGTCTTCATCCACTGGGGGCTTTAAGAATGCTTTGAGTCTAGGGAAGGGATTTGAAATATAGGTTGTGAGAATCTCTGTTCTAGCCATCTTGAACTTAAATCAAAGACCTAGCCCTTTTTGTAGGGCTCTTTGAGCCCTGCCGCCCAAAACAGGTCTCATCGGATGGGTTCACCTGACCAGCCCAGAAAGGTCTGAATCCCACTTAGACTCAACTTGGCTGGCATCCTTACCCTACAAACTATACAGCTGACTGAAGCAATGTGGAATGTGTTAGCTTGGTAACTCAGGTGGTTTTATAAAAAAAATTTTTTTTAACTTTTCAATATTGTTAATTCAAACTAATATGTCTAGATACAAATCATATTCCATCTGTAGTTTTGGTTGGTTGTTCAATCTGAATTAGCCTTAGCCAGACCTGTATCTTTGCCTCTTTCTTGATTTTTATTTGATCATATTTACTTTTTCATCGTCTACCATAGTGAAACTACTAATGACTTAACTGGGTTACCCTTCCAAGGTTTGGGGTTTTGTTTTTAGTTTCTTTGTTTTTGTTTTTGAGAGTGTAATCTTTTAATAAGACTAAAAAAGGAATGTGTAGGACAAAAGAATAAAACCTACTAGAGTTAGGTTAACTTATAATGAGGTAGGCTCTCATTAAGTAGGGTAAATAGAGTTTGTGATAGATATCATGTATGGGGTATGTGTGTATAAAAATATTAAGACAAAATTCTCTAAATAATAAAAATAGTAAGTCACCAAAGGAGAAGCTCTCTATAAAGAAAGCATTGTTTTGGGAATTGTGACTTGAATAGCAGAGTGGGCTTTCAGCTCTGAATGTTTGAGATTCTCAGTTGTAGGATCAAGCCAACGTATTCCATCTAGAACAAAGGTACTCTTGCTGGAGCATTTGGAATAACCTGCCTTTTGGTCTCTGACGGTATAAAAGAATCCGCTCAAACATATGATCTCCATCAACTGTAAAGTTAGGGCCTGGAATCACACCTTTCATTTTCTTTTTTTCTCCTTTAGCAGCCCTGAAGAGTTTTCACCAAATTGCAAACTGGAGTCAGGTAATAATGTTTGCTTCTGAGCTTTCAGAGGAAGCTGTTTATTTTAGTAGGCAATTTTCATGTGTGATGGAGTGAAATGTTGAGAAGGCAGCCTCTCATCAGTGGACAAACAATGCCTAAGAATTTAGCTAATGGCCCCCCTTCAGTGCAGAGAATAGATGGCAACAATTGTACTTGCAGACTAGACCCAGAGCTACTTGTTTGGCTGCTAGGTGTTAATGCAAATTTGTTCTTCAGCTCATTCAACCCTGGGGCTCCCATCCTTTGATTTAATTAAATGTAATTGGTTACATTGCTCCTCCCAGGCCCCTGAGGTGTTTTTGTTTATTGCTTACTCTTTGCAATAAAGCTTCAATTCATGGCACAAAATGCTGGATAAATAAGAGTCTTTTTCCTATGTTGGATTTGCAGCGAGATTATTCCCTTCAAATAGTTTGGCTTTACTGTTAAAAGTAAATGACCAGTGAAATAAACTCATTGGGTGGCAAATGTCGCATATCCAGAAGCAAGGAATTAGGTAGGGTAAATTACATGAGATTAGGAAAAGATATGAAGTTGTAATGTTAAATTAGTAAAGATTTGCTAAAGTACTAAGAGATATCAGCACTGTAAATAAGTGAGGCTTTAGTAAGTAAGATTATCATTGTTGTAGCACATTATTATTAAAAAGTTACTTTTAAAAGCCAGCTATGAAATAGTCGGTAAAGTCATTTTTTAATCATGCAGAATTCTCTTATAAATATGCAAGTGACATTTTTGGGGACAAAAGCGAGAATGATACTGACTTAAATTAGGTCAGCACAATTAACCTATTTCTTTTTAATGAAAGGGTTTTTTTTCCCTTCTGCATAAGTTTGTTTTTTTTAACCTGAAGATACTGTAAATAACATTTTTTTGATAAAGTGATTTTTTTTCCCTTTCAAGTTTTCATTTTAATTTGAGAAGTGGGATAAGTTATCTTTGTACTAACTTCTGAGGAAGCGCTCAGAAACTTAGGAAAATTGAATACAATCATTAGCGCTTCCCGATTCAATTTTAAGTACTGAACTGTATGAATGATTTTTCCCCTTTTTGTCCTGGTCAGTTGGGTAAAATAGCTGGCCAGTAACTGGTATTTATTATAGTGTTGTCTTGTTAGTTTCTTTATTACTTTCTTCTTATCCTGGCCTTTATTTTATCCCTTTTTTACCGTAGAGGTATAAGATACTGCGCCAATGACATGTTCATTAATGCAATAGGCTTTCTAAATCTTGCTGTGTCACCAGCTTGTATCTCTTCTGATGGAAAAAAATGAAAAATCCATGATAAGAGCACAGGTATTCTCAGTGCAATATAAAGCTTAAATTTCTCACAATAGGATTATTTTGCAGGAAATTTTTTTCTAGGCTCCTCTCATATTGTATTGCTGAGAGCCCATCACATTGTGCTATCAGAAATTTAGGCCTTTATTCCAGTGGATGTGCCAGGTGATAACCAAGTGGTAATTATAATGGAAAAAGTAGAGGACATTCCCCTTGGGAAGTGGAGAACTGGCCTCAGATGGCCAGTTAAGGCCAAAGGTAAGTGTTCAGAGGAGAAATGGAGCACTGTATTCACATTTTGGACATGAGCTAAGAGGCAGTGCTTTATTTCAGAGCAAGTTTTAGGTAGCCTCTGTCAGCTCAGGTGTAGGCAGAAAACCCAGCTGTGGTCCTAGGTCTGAAAACCTTAGATGGAAAATATGGGCATTGTCAGATGGGTTCAGGATGATGTAACTTCTCACCTAGTTTACATGAAGGAGTCACAGTTTAAAATAACTCTTGACCCACATACGGGCAAATAACCCATTTAGCATATTACAATGTAGCGGATATGCAGGTCTCTTTTGTAAATGGAATATAATGTCATAGGCAGAAGGGAGGGAAGTGTGCCAGTGGTCTTTTAGATAAAACCAGATACTTTTCTCTTGTACTTGAGTAATTTTCCTCCCTGTGCACTGGTAATAATAAGCCCATTGCCTGTCGCCTGACTGCGACTCTCCTGAATCCACAGCTTTGATTGGAAACTCTCAACCCCTGACCGGCCTCGGGAGCACTGATTACAGAGGCACCCCACACACTTCCCTCATAAACATTTGGCAGATCAGGAAATGCTGAGAAGCAGTGCCCCTGGCTCTCAGAAGAGGGTACTGGTGGGAGAAGAAATAGAACATTTTCCCTCTTGCAGCTGTCAGAGAGTGATTATGTCAAATGGGTTTTCAAGGAGCCACAAAGTAATTACAGGGTAACTTCTTGACATTATTTTCCAATGTTTGACTCAGCAGATGATGATGATTAATTGATGTGTATTATTTTATGGCTCTCAGAAACTTTGATACTTTAGATAGAGGTCAGACTAAGTCTTCATTTAGACAAATATAGCAAATTTGCCTTAAATTTTAAGTTAACTCTCCCTCTATAATAGACTTAGATGATTTCTTTAACTAACTACTAGTCTTCTGATGGCTAATAGAGACTGTTTGGGCTGCCTTTTTCATGTAGATTTAAAAAAAAATCAAATCATGTGCTTTCAAAGTAGTACTTTATTCTTTTACTGAGATGTTACTGTGGATTTCTGGGGCGATTGGGAGAATTAAATGAAAGTGCTTAATGCCTGGCACATGGTAAATGTCAGCTATATTGAAACATGACATTGTAATCGTTAAACATCAAAAAGGTATTTCCTTGTATGCTGTCTCATTAATGTTGTGGTCTAGGTAGCAGGGAAGAATCTGCCACCCTGTTTATTTTCTTCTATAGTTATATTGGTTTATATCTTTTTATTGATTTTAGTTCAATTTGAAATATTTTGGAATATTTATACAATGGACTTGAAATATATTTGCATTATGTGTCCTTTTCCAGGGCATATCTTATACATAAATGTCTATATTAATAGATTCCAAGCAAGTAATTGATTTAGGTAGGCCAAGATCTGGACATTTGTGACTGATATAATAGAAATTAAGACAGATTAATTAAAATAATAAGTAATAAATATAGTGGAGCTTTTACTATTTTACTCTGTCAATTTTAAGTGTATTTTTTTCAAATCAAAGTTGTCAATGATGTGAGAAGTGTTTAGTGATCTTCTTAGACTTTCATAAGCTTGTGTACAAAAAGATGCTTCATAGCCAGAATGTTTCTTATGAGAAGAATGGAAATGTGTGACATTCTGACAATTCACAACTCTTTATATTTGGACTAAATAGAAATAAGTTGTCTTAAGTTTCAATTTTGCCTTTGTTCCATATAAAATATTTTCTATTTGCTGACCCACAAAACTGTTCACCAAAAAATAACTACTATGCGTATGAATGTCATGTGAATGAATGACTTGATTATGGCATAAATGCTAATGTTTGATGAACTTTTGAGAACATGCTTGAATATAGTTATATAAGGAAGTCCTCTGAGTAGGTTTTTTTTTTTTAAGTTTTCAGGTATCAATATTTCATTCAAAAGTATTATTTTCTCATAAAGTTAAGGGAATATCTTAGAATCAAGTTTCTTGCTATAATAGATTTCTGCCGTGTACTTTTACATATGAATGCATTCATTGTGTGGTGGCGTCTGTGCACTGGGCATGTGTTTGTGTTGTAAATAAATGAAGTAGGTGAGCTATTTGTTGGCCATACTGTTTCTGCCTGCCAACTAGATATATCGTCAACAGTCCAGGTACAAAAGATGTTTAACCAGTTCAATTGAATAGTCTTCCTTTGTTTCCACAAAATGTGTTTCACAAAGAAAAGATGTTGCTCTCATGGTAACAGAAGGATGGCAGTCTAGGGTTTGCAGTGCCATCTTTATTATGTGTATGCTGAATGAAAAGAAACCAAGTATTCAACTGTGGGCTGTGTGGTTGTGAGGGCTTTTTTTTTTTTTTTGGTGTTGGTTGTGGTCTCCATTGATAGGATATTTTAGATTTTTAAAAGCTGATTCACCTTGTTATACAGCAGAAACTAACACAACATTGTAAAGCAATTATACTCCAATAAGATGTTAAAAAAAAAAACCCATCTGTTTATAGGAAACACAGGGGGTGCACCCATCTGTTGAATTTACTATGCGTATTGCAAATAGCAGATGGCTCAGCAATAGGTTTATCCTTCTGTAGGAATTTGTTGTTTCTAAAAGTAACAAATGTTTGTCTTTCAATATTAACACATCTTAGGACATTTGACTGGGGTTTGTTTTCCTTGTAAAATAACACTCTCATTGGCAATCTGATCTACATGTCTCTCATCAACTGCCTCAACCTTACCTGGTTGCTCTGAATCATCTGCTTCCTTGCTCTATTCATGTTCCACCCTTTGACATATTTGATATTTTTTATTCTCTACTAGAATTATTATCAGGAAACATTAGGTGCCCAGGACTTTGCCAGATCCTATTATATATATTTACTCTCTATCTCTATGATTGCACTAGCAAATTGACACACACTACCTATAAAAAAAGTTGTGGGCTTCCCTGGTGGTGCAGTGGTTGAGAGTCCGCCTGCCGATGCAGGGGACGCGGGTTCGTGCCCTGGTCTGGGAGGATCCCACGTGCCGCGGAGCGGCTGGGCCCATGAGTCATGGCCACTGAGCTTGCGCGTCCGGAGCCTGTGCTCCGCAACGGGAGAGGCCACAGCAGTGAGAGGCCCGCGTACTGAAAAAAAAAAAAAAAAGTTGTAATACATCGGCAACTCTGTATTATTATGTACATAACTCAGCTTACGATGTTTCCTTTATTTAAATGTTCTACAGCTCTTGTGTTTCCTTGAATTATCTTTTTCTTTCTTGTAAAGTATGCTCTAAGTTCCTTAAGCATGGTACCCTGCTTCCTTTTCTTCCTATGAACTTATTTAAATATGTTGTTTTTGTTTAAGATTGTGAATAGGGGGACTTTTCTGGTGGCACAGTGGTTAGGAATCCACCTGCCGATGCAGGGGACACGGGTTCGATCCCTGGTCACGGAGGATCCCACATGCCGTGGAGCAACCAAGCCCATGTGCCACAGCTACTGAGCCTGCGCTCTAGAGCCTGCAAGGCCATGTGCCACAGCTACTGAAGCCCGTGCACCTAGAGCCCATGCTCCACTACAAGAGAAGCCACTGCAATGAGAAGCCTGTGCCCTGCAACGAAGAGTAGACCCCACTCGCTGCAACTAGAGAAAGCCTACGTGCAGCAACGAAGACCCAATGCAGCCCAAAATAAATAAAATAAAATAAATAAATTTATATTAAAAAAAAGATTGTGAATAGGTACCAAATAATATTTATAACATATATGAGAGATAAAGATGAACAGAACAACATACATCCATAAATCCACTACATTGAATGAGTGAATTATCCAAAACAGTAAGAAGGGAGCATATGTATGGATATTGAGGGGTAAATGGATAATATGTCTGACTGGGTTGGGACCAGAAAAATCTTTCATGGAAATGGATACTTAGTCCAAGCCCAGCTAGTAAAGCTGCCATGGAGAACGTCCCTTTTCTCTGAACAAAGTTTTTGGCCATGGCAGCTGGGCAGCAGGCCCTCAGCTAAGTATGATGGTTACAAGCTGGATGGCCAGCATTTCAAACACTGAACAGAACGCAGGGACTTTCCGTAGCATTTCATATATCCAGATGAGGGTTCAGTAAATGCTGTCTGTTATTTTCATGGTGATATGATTATGTGATATGGTGATATGATCATTTTAATCCCTGTTTCTCTAGCTCTTGTTTCTTCAAACTTTTTCCGTAAACAATTTAATTTCGTGCTCTCCTTTAAGTTCTTGTTCCTTCTATCACTCTTATCCTAGCATTTCCCAAATTTTTAAAGCAAAAAAATCATGGTTTATTTCTATTTGATGTACCTTTATTCATCCCATGCCTGTCTAGAGGTATTCTAATTTTTTACTTTTGTAGCATGTATATTCCTAAGGCCTATAAAAACTGATATTTGAACCTGAATTCAACTTATATTTTAAATTTAGAGTTCCATGTTTAATAAAATAAAGTTTTCATTCAGGTTTTTTAAAAGTTCAGGTTTCTTTAAACCTCCTGTCTTTCCTCATCTAGTATTTACTGAATACAAATACAAGTTATTTAAATTAAATTTCTGTATAAAAATACTTCACCTAATTCAAAGTAGCCTCAATTTTTGTAAGTCTTGCTTGATGTACATGAAATTTGAATTTTTTTTTTTTTTTTAACTAAAGCAATCTGTAGATATCCTCAGGCCTGTAGATTTCACCACCCTCTCCCAGTCTCTGCTCTCACTGTTCCCTGCACATGTCATTCCATCTTATCAGGTGACAGGAACTGTGAACTGTTACTTTCTCTGTGGGGCTTATCTCATGTCCCCTAGCAGAGTTGCTGGCTGGCTTCTCTTTGTGCCCAGAGCTCTCTGTTTATACCTTAATTGTAACAGTTGTCCTATTATCCTGTAATTATCTGCTTACCTGCCAATCTCCTCAACAGACAGGGCAGTGGCTTTGTCTTACTCATTTTGCCTCTCCAAGCTCAATAAACACAGGTTTGTTGAATGAATGAAGTAGTCGTGTGTGTGTGTGTGTGTGTGTGTGTGTGTGTGTGCATGTGATATTCATCAGAGGACATCCAGAGATGCTGTTAATTCTCCTCCTTTAAGGACTTGATGAAATTCAGCTATTTTATGAAAGGTCTCCTCCCCTTTTTCGATAAAGGTTGCTAATAGGTTTCCAACAAAAATGGCAGAAACCTAGACTGCTAATTTACTGTTTATGTTTGCATATATTAAACTAGGACCCCAGATGAAAAAATTGGAGTAGGATGTTAATCACAATTTGAGGTCAAATCAATTAGAAAACATTATAAGTAAGTTTGTTGTTATTTCCAACTTCACATAATGGCATCATGTGGTCTTTGGGGGCACATATGTTTTGGAATATGAGCATCGTTAGGTTCTTTTGAACAACTGTACACCAGCTCATGAATTTATATACATAAATACTACTAATTAACATTTGTTTATTATTTTGCATTTCACTGCTACTTACTATCAGATTTCAAGACAATAGACAATTTTGTAACCTCAGTTTTATAAAAACCACTAGTATTTTTGGTCCCTAGCAACCATTTAGTATGTAAATTAGGTATTCTCAGGCTCAATGTACTTCATTTTTATAAAACAAATACATCATTAATCTGATTAAGTTCTTGGATGGGAGTGCTGTCCTCAGATCATTGTGGATCATTTATTGTTGGGCATGCATCCAAAAAATATTCAAGCATGGCACTTACAGTCTAGGTTTAGAAGAATTGTTGAAACCTCCTAAATGACATTTTCCAGAAGAATAGAAAGGCACTGCTTACTTACAACTGCAAGCATTACCTAAAACTTAATGATGTTCTTACCCTTAATTGCAACTCAGTTTGATGATGATTCAGTGCCTGAAATTATGCCGTGTTTTGCTTTGATGTTAAAAAATGTAAAATGAAATAAAGGTGATCCAAGTGAATCAAAAATAGATTCTGGCTTTCAGTAGTGACTTAATCACTATGTTTCTGAATTCAGAAGGTGCTTGACTGTCATGGCTATTATTTGGTATGTCTTTAGCTTTTAGTCAAATTTACTACTTAAGAACTGAGAATGTTTAATATTAAGGTTAAAGAAAGTTCATGATGTTTTAAGTTATATAGCAGAAGAAACTTTTAAAGAAAATTTACAACAGAGTTTACTGAATTCTGCCTTCTTATTTCCTTTTTCAAAGTTGTGTATCCTCTGTTTGTAGGTAGTCTTTGTCTAATAAAACATGATTATAATAATGGCTTTCGTTTATTGAATGTCTACCATAGTACCTCATTCATCCTCCTAGAAATCTTGTGAAGCTGTTCTGTTTATTCCTACTTTACAGATGATTAAACAAAGGCTCAGGGAGGTTAAGTTAGTGCCCAAAGGCATGCAGATAGCATGTGGTTAATCTAGGACTCAAAAATAGTTCTCACTCCAGAGCCGCTGCCTCCTCAGATAGGGGAGAGAAAGAAAGAGAACAGATTAATTTACAAAGGTCACAGGGGTTGGCAAACTTTTTCTATAAAGGGTCAGATAGTAAATATTTTAGGCATTGAAGACCACACATACATGGTCTTTATCACATATTCTTGTTTTTAATTTAACATACCTTTAAATTAAACGTTCCTAGCTTAAGGGCCATATAAAAACAGGCAGAGGGCCAGATTTGACTGGAAGTTCTTAGTTTGCCAATCTCTAGGACAGTGTCAGTGAGCCCTGTATATTTTCTCTGGACTATGTAATTATAGTCAATAAAATAATTTATAACAATGACTTTTAAACATCAAGAAAATGGACATATTGTGTTCTCTGTACCCTATTTGAGAAGGCATGAAAGCATGACATCTTAGATTTTCATGAAAGAAATCAAAATAAAGTTTTAATATTTTTAGTGATTTTTAGATATCTGGAAGATTCAACCTTTTGAAATTATTCATTTTATAACAGCAAAAATGAAAGGTTATATTACAAGTAGATTTTGACAGTTACAGAATTTTCAACATACCATTTTAATTTCATCCTTGAGTGTTTAATTTTATCCTTTAAAAAATCTTACCTGCTTGCTTTTTGTGTGCTTAGTATTTTGCCCCTATATTTTTGATATTGCAGACTACTGGTTCCCCTTCATCCTTTTTTTTTTAAAATTTTTGCTGCGTTGGGTCTTCATTGCTGCACGTGGGCTCTCTCTAGTTGCAGTGAGCGGGGGCTACTCTTCCTCGCGGTGCGCGGGCTTCTCGTTGCGGTGGCTTCTTGTTGCGGAGCACAGGCTCTAGGCACGCGGGCTTCAGTAGTTGTGGCTTGCGGGCTCTAGAGCGCAGCCTCAGTAGTTGTGGCACACGGACTTAGTTGCTCCGTGGCATGTGGGATCTTCCTGGACCAGGGATTGAACCCGTGTCTCCTGCATTGGCAGGCAGATACTTATCCACTCTGCCACCAGGGAAGCCCTGGTTTCTCTTTTTCACAGTACACAGTTTATTGAGGAATACTAAAGAATAGCTGAGAAAATGGTTTTTTACACTTCTTAAGAAAACAGCATCTTGTAACTGTAGTTGCCAGGTATCTAAGATTTTTGTTGATGGTTTATATCTACCTAGATATGAATGTTCATTTCTCCAACTCCTTTATTTACATTCTAGTTTCAACTAGCTTAAGGGACATAAACACCAGTCCCTTTCCTAAAGAGACCCCAAGCAAGGTCACTTGGGGGCAGTTTTCCTCTTGATGGGGCCTGGGGTAGGGCGGGGGACCTGGGACTTTCAAACCTATGGCTAGAAACGTGTTTTTATTCAACTCCCTTGTGTCCATGTTTTTAAATTTCTCTGTTTTTCTTCAAGCCATTAGTAACGTTCTTTTTGAAACACACAGTACATATTGTTTTGGTCAAACTAAGAAGGTAAAGAGATATCTGTATCTCTTACCAGACTAGACCATGTCTGCTGAGGTGGCAGGTGCTCGGCTAAGCCCAGGAGCCTCAGTGGCCTTCCATTCCCTACTTCTTGGAGGGTAGTCCTCTCAAAGCTTTTCTCCCAGCCCTCAGTTGGCTGCAAGGACAAAACGAGCTCCCAAAGCCTCATAAATGACTTTACAAAAGACCCCCCAAAAAAGTAAATATTATTATTTGTATTATCAAATTATAGACAGTCATTGCTTAAGTAGTGAGGGTGGCTTTTTGTTCATACTTTGCCCTTCCTTTTTAAAAAAGTAATATCCAGTGGACCAAACACACGGTCCTGCTACAGAGGGGATGTTGCATGGTTCGCTGTGTAATTCAGTCACTAAACCAAACTGCCAAAGTCAGATGTACAGGCAGTTTTCAAATGAAGTCGACTGAGCATTTATTATGTATCAGGTTCCATCCAAAATGATTCCATTCCTTGTCTCATTTAGTCTTTGCAAACTCTTCAAGAGGCAGCTGAGGTTTAGAGAAGTTGAGTAACTTGTTCACAATAATACAACTAGTAAATTACAGAGGCAGAATTTGAATATGGGCAATATGACACCAAACCTATACCCTTAAACAGAAACTTAAATTTTTTGTGCTTTAAGAAATGTTTGATCCTTCAGTATAACAGTCATTCATTTGAACAGAATAGAACTGAAAAGAGGACACTGTAGCTACAAATGTAGGCTGTAAAAATCTGAAACAATGTCTGGGCAATTCTAGGAGCAATCTTAAGAATAAACAAAAAAAATAAAATAAAGGTCCCTGAGTTTAAAGTATCTCCTCAACTAATTAGAATTAATTATATGTATTATCATGTTTAGTGCCTTTAGTTCATATGTGATGCTTTTTGTTTCATGTGAACATGAAACAATATCATGTGAAAACTGATATTTTAGAAAACTGTAGTTAGAGTAAGCTAAGTGAAAGATAAATTAATTCAGCAAATATTTGTTGACTGCATATTATGCCAGAAACTGGGTGTCAAATAAGACACAGTAATGTGCATGAGTAACTTATGGTCTAATAGGGGGAGAGAGAGAGAGAGAAAGAGACAGGTAGAAAAAGACAAGAATCACTTGTAGTATATTGGGATTGTCCACTGAATATGGCCTGCGGGAGGTCAGAGAAGGCTTTTCAGAGGCAGGGAAGTCTATACTGGTACCTGGAGGTATGGGAGAAGGTGTGTCCCACTCAGAGGCAACAGCACAAGCCAAGAACCAGAAGTGAACTAGGAAGACTTAGTGAGTTGCCACAACCTCCTATTTAGTGAGTCTTGAGTAAGAGCCTTTGGGGAAGGAAACAAGGTGAGGCTAGAAAGGTCAGAAGCCCCAGACTGCAGAAGGCCTTTTGTACCCTATGCCAAAGAGAGTGAACTTGATCCCTAAAGCAGCAGGGAGTTAATGAAGGTGACATGATCAGATCTCTGTTTTGGAAACATTTTCACTCTGGCTCTGCAGCATGAAGAAAAGAATGGAGGAGAGCAAGCAGGGAGAACAATTAAGAGTTTGGGGATGTGGCAATGGGGACAGGTAAGTGGGTGGATTCCATAGATTAATTAAGAAGGTAAAATTGATAGAACGTGATGAAGGAGTAAACTGAAGGTGGGGAGAAGTTAAGGATGACATCTTGACAACTTGTTAGGAAGAGGCAATGGGACATAGAGATAGAACTAAAAAGAGAGAATTGAGAAAATGTACAGAAATTAGTAGGAGTTTAGTTAAAGATGAGATGTCAGCAGAAGACCTTTGTGTACCGTAATGGGATTGTTTCTAATACTCTGCTTTTCTACCTAAATACTTGGCTGTTATTTGTTCCCAGTTTTCTATTGTACTACTTATTCACCCAGTCAATCTTTACAATGTAGTTTCTAGGGAAACAATATTTTAATTTGTTGAGGCATTTTTACTTGCAAAGCTTTTATAAGCTAGCGTTTCTAAAATTCAAGGGACAGGCCTGATTAGTTTAGTGTTTTAAATACCATTATGTTATTAAATATTTTTATATGATGAAGTTTCAACTTATTGCTGCTTGATAATAGTGTCACTTGAGATTAAAGTTCTATTTTCTCTTTAATTCCACCAACCAAATATATATGTGTGTGTATATATATATAAATATATATTTTTGTGTTTTTTTCAAACAAAATCCAAAATCATGCTACGTGGATATGGCAGGGTGACAGTGATATTGTGTAGTGTTTCCTAAAGCAAGCCTCTGGAATTTTTAAAGTTCATTCATCTTTCTTTGTATTTTGTTTCTCTGGAACTTGACAACATGGTGGTCAGAAATGAGCAAATCATGGCAGTGTGAAGCCCAATACATGATATAAAGCTTTAAAGGACAGGATTCATTCACTATACTATTATTAGTCAATACCGTTAGGAGGTGTGACCAAGTAGGATTCAGAGAACTACTGCCTTCTCCAGTGTTCTGGTTTTATGGACATCTCTGTCTTCTTTTTAAACTATCTGCTCCAGAGATCCACCAGGGCATATACTCTTTTTTTCTGCCACCTCTGTTTGTTTTATTGAAGTTAAAAATATAGACAGCTAAAATTTAAGTGCTTACTGTTACATTGTTCTAGGCTTTTTACGTGTATTAATTCACATTATCTTGGCAGTAACTCTGTGAGGAAGGTACTTTAGTCCCATGAGGAACTGAGGCACAGATAAGTTTAGTAGTTTGTCCAAGATCACTCAGCTAATAAGTGGGGAGCTGGGATTAGAACTCAGGCAGCCTGGCTGCAAAGCTCATGCTCATCACCATTCATCTGTACTTCATCTTGAACTAAAGATAACACTAGACTTACATCCTCCTATTATTAAATCCAATTTCGGCAAAACAACATTATCCATCACATTAAATTGATGACCTCAGTTTGAATTTAATTGGTTTTGAAATTTTGTTTGTCTTTAATCTGTAAATGTGTTTTGGTTTCATGGTTGTATAAAAGCCATAAATATAAAGAGGTTATACTTACGGTTGTGCATTTATAATTAAAATTACAAAAATAATTTAAGTGAACAATTAGAGTAGTTCTCAATTTTTTTTCCTTTAAAAGTTTTTAAAAACAATATTGCTTATGTTTATGCAACACTTGCCTGTGGCATAAAGTCAGGCTCCTGTTATGATATAGAGCACCTTAAAGATATACTCCTTACCTATGTCTTCAGTATGATTTCTCACCATTTCCAGCTTCCCACTATACTTTCAGAACACTAAACTCCACTCAGGTGTGCTTTTTCTTGCCTCACCTGTAACCCTTGCATAGATTATCTCTTCTTATCCCCACTCCAGACACCCTGTCTGACTCGGATCGGGTGCCCCTCCTTCTAGGAATGCTGGTACAATATCACTTCAGTGCTTCCCTGAGCTTGGTTGGTGCCCCCTTTTTTGGATACCCCACAATGTGCACCCTTCTATCATTTTACTTACCAAATTGTTTTAGTAATTTTTGTACCTCTTTTCTATTAGATTGATAACTCCTTGAGCAAAGGGATAGGTGCTGAATGAACAACTATAATTAAAGGTACCTGTACTTTCTTGGCTCAGTTGGCTTCATTTTTCTGAAGGCACCATCTTTTTTTCCAGCTGACTTTTGGAGCCCCAAATTGAAATTACCATCAGCTGTCATTAAAGCATTAAAAACTGATTTGGGGGAACAGTTCCATACAACATTATTTCTCATATGCCTAGATGACTTTATCCTGCAGTTAATCTTCTCTCTCCCACATCCTTAATTTCTCCTTCTCTGTATAATCTTATTCCCATCAGCAAACAAACATTCCATATTACCTCCCTTGTTAAAAATAATTCTCTCTTGACCCCAGTAGCTACTGTTCTACTCTCCTGCCACCCATCTCCCTTTTTGGTTCCTTTTCATAGAAAAACTTCACAGTAGGGTTGCTTCTAGTTGCTTCCCCCTCTGCTGGTGCTGATTCAAGAGATGCCAATATGCTGGGGGATCTGAAGACTTTTCCAGGGCTTCTAAGTGCTGTAAGTCAGGAAATGTCAGGAGCCAACAACAAAGTTACTGAATGAAACCCCTGAAGGTAACCATTTTCTAACTGGAGGCAAAGGTCTCATTGGCACCCTCAAGCTTCCTATTTTTTTCTGATAAAATGCCTCTATGTCATGGGAAAGGGCTTCTTATAGTGAGGATCAGAGTGAGAATGGGGGGGTTTGGAGGCAAAGTAGGAGGAAATGGAAAAGGATTGTTGACTTATGTAGGTCTCATGAAAATGTACTCCTTTGAGTTAGGCTTGGAATGGTGTATCCTCTGGTTGCATGATTCTAATGCAGCCCATGATTTCCTTGAGATTTCTGAAGATTCTGAAAGCCAAACTGGGCTTTGCTTCTCTAAGTTACCTCAGGACCTCGGGGAAATCATGGAAAGAGAGGATCTTGGTAGCTGTGATAGAAAATACAGTATTATTCTCATATTTCGAATGAAGAACCTGACATTCAAACTGCCCCAAGGTGCCATGCTAGTAAATGCTAGTAAATGTTAATTATTGGGATTAGAAACCCAGGTCTACTTTCAAAGCATGTGCTCTTTCCCCTGTTTCATCTATGAGAGATACACAAACTCTTTAACTCTTAAGCTGCACTGTACAGTATAATAGCCACTAAGCCATGGCTTTTAAAATTTAAATTAATTAAAATATAATTTAGTGCTTCCCTGGTGGTGCAGTGGTTGAGAGTCCGCCTGCCGATGCAGGGGACACGGGTTTGTGCCCCGGTCCGGGAAGATCCCACATGCCACGGAGCGGCTGGGCCCGTGAGCCATGGCCGCTGAGCCTGCACATCTGGAGCCTGTGCTTCGCAACTGGAGAGGCCACAACAGTGAGAGGCCCACGTACCGCAAAAAAAAAAAAAAAAAAAAAAAAATTTAAGTAAACGAAATTTAAATTAAATTAAAAATTCAGTTCCTCAGTCCACGTTTCAAGTGCTCAACAACCACACGTGGCTTGAGCTACCATATCGGACAGGGAGGATATAGAACATTTCTATCAAAAAGATCTATTAAGACAACACTGTTTTTAAAACATTCATTTTCCGTAGAAGAATCTGACACTCCTACGGTTCTCTGCTATTGATACTGATTCTAATCGTAGAACCTTTGTTCTCTTATTTTTTTTCTCATTATCCATTTTGAATATCTCTTGGCATTGTTTTTCACAGAATTCCTCTTTTACTTTGGGTAGTCAGAATTCTCCTTTCACTTTTTTTTAATTTTAAAAATTTATTTATTTTTGGCTGTGTTGGGTCTTCGTTGCTGTGCACAGGCTTTCTCTAGTTGTGGCGAGCGGGGGCTACTCTTCGTTGCAGTGCGCGGGCTTCTCACTGCAGTGGCTTCTCTCATTGCAGAGCACGGTCTCTAGGCACGCTGGCTTCAGTAGTTGGGGCACGCAGGCTCAGTAGTTGTGGCTCACAGGCTCTAGAGCACAGGCTCAGTTGTGGCTCACGGGCTTAGTTGCTCTGCGGCATGTGGGGTCTTCCCGGACCAGGGCTCGAACCAGTGTCCCCTGCATTGGCAGGCAGATTCTTTATAAATTTATTTATTTATTTTATTTTTGGCTGTGTTGGGTCTTCGTTTCTGTGTGAGGGCTTTCTCCAGTTGCGGCCAGCAGGGGCCACTCTTCATCGCGGTGCGCGGGCCTCTCACTGTCGCGGCCTCTCTCGTTGCGGAGCACAGGCTCCAGACACACAGGCTCGGTAGTTGTGACACACGGGCCTAGCTGCTCCGCGGCATGTGGGATCTTCCCAGACCAGGGCTCGAACCCATGTCCCCTGCATTGGCAGGCAGATTCTTAACGACTGCGCCACCAGGGAAGCCCGGCAGGCAGATTCTTAACCACTGTGCCACCAGGGAAGCCCCAGGTCAAACTTTTTTGCTACAACTTGTGTTTCAGTGCAATGTTTTCTCCCTATCTCTGCCTTGAAGATTTTCCTCTCAGTTCTCTGAAAGACTTTTCTTAGTTTTTTAGATACAACTGAAATGCTGCTTTCTTGTTAAAGCCTTTCCAGATTCCTTCAGGCCAGTGACTCCTTCCTTTATACTCCCACAGAACTTAGTTTATTCTTCTACTGTAGCACTCAGCACGTATTGTAATTATCACTCTGTATGTCATCTCTGTTTGGTGAGCTTCTGGAACAGAGGTTGCTTTTATATCCTTAACATCTAACACAGACCTAGACTTATAATAGGTGCCTGACTGAAAGAATAAATGAATGAATAAAACATCCCACCTCATGTTTGAAACATGCTTCAGTTCTTCCAACTACCTGTTCTTTTGTGCTGCTTTTCTTTATCTTCTTCCCTGTCACATGTTCTTCTGTCCTACCTGGTAGATTTTAGAGCTTATGAAATATGTGTTTAAAGATTTAAAATATAGTGCCTTGAACTCCTTAGAGGAAAAGTCTATGAATAAATAATTAGACTCATTTCACATCAAAATCTAAAGGGTAGAAAACTGTTCGCTATCATTTGGTGCTTTATTCACTTGTATGGTAATCTAATGGCGCATCCATTGTTATCACTGAACTATACTGAAATATTTTACTCTCGGGGCTTTTTCATCTGACAAAGGAGGCTTTTTGAAAATGAAAAAGCATAGTTCCTGTCCCTGTTATGCTAAGGGGCAACCCACTAGTTTTGTAACGCACGGGTTAATATTACCGTGTTTCATAGTGAACATTACCTGAGGAAATTGCTATTAATATCACTGCAGCATGTATGTATATAGGTCCTGTCATCTTTGGGGTATGTAAATCAGGAATGTTGCTGAAGAACTACTTAGCATTTTCTTGGGGGTGAAGTGCTTAGTTTTGGAATTTAATTGTAGGTTTTACATTTAAGCTGTTCAGTATTACTCTTATAAAGGTTCTATAAATTTCTTGCTTTGTAGTTTAACAGATTTAGTCACTACAGTTGAAAGGCATCATCCTCATAATGAAGCCAGAAAAGAATAAAGGTTGATCATGCAGGGCTGGCTGGCTGTGACATTGAACAATAGAGCTTGACTTCTTCATGTCTGTTAAATTAGACTATGGAGTGTGCTTATCTTGCTGCAATGATATTGAATTGTAACAAGAAAATGTTATGTTGTGCGGCTCTGCAGAGGGGGTGTGCATCTATTCTCACTTCTCTCTATGGGGAAAGCTTAAAACACTACTGAAGCTGCCTCCTGAGCTTAACGTCTAATGGCACAGACTGAGCATAATACTGAAATAAAAATAAATACAGAAAAAAATGCAAAGGCCTTTAAATATCCTGTAAAGTTTTATCCATTGCAGTCTTTCTTTAAAGGACTGAAGGCAGCTCAGGAAGGATATGCTGGAAAAATTCGATTTTGAAGAGGTCTTTGAAGGAGATAAATAATAAGGCCTGAGGGAAAAGTAAGAGGATATTATGTTACATAGGTGACAGATTGATTCTAAACTTTTCTGCATTTGTACTTGATACAGTTCAACTCAGTTCTCTAAATATTAATGAAATACCTTCTAGGTTCCCAACACTGTGTTGGATACCATAGGAGGTTTTGAAACAGTGTGTGATTCAATCCTGCCCTGATGAATTTAGTATCTTTTTTGAGGAGACGAAAATTAACTCCATGAAATAACTTCTTAGAATTGTCGTATGTATGAATGACAGTATTGTAAGCTGTCAAGATCATTTAAAATTTTGATTCTGTTATTATATGTATCATTCCCAGATGTGTCACATGAGCATTTGATAGGCATCCCTTTTATGTCTTAAGTCACTATTAAAAATATCAAAAAGTCAAGGGCAAGGTTAGGAACAAGAGAGAGCCTCTGGCACTTCCCACGCTTGTTCTTTGCAAATGTTTGTTGTCTGCTCTTGAACACTGCATTAGTCTCTAAACATGTTTAAAGCACCTAGTTAATAATCTGTTATAGAATTTTATCATGAATGTTAAGCTACTTTTCAAGTTTTTTATGTATACTTATTTAACTTTTCCAAAAAATCAACAGTAGCTTTTCTATAGTTCTGTTTCCTTTTTCTCTCCCATTTGTCATGATTCCTCAGTGTGATTACTAACAGAGGATTACAGATACAAGTTTTAAATTTAGTTAGCTTGGTGGAATATAGATTGCCCTGTCTGTAGATTCAAACACTCTTAAAGCAGATCCTCTATTATTTCCTTACTTACTGTAGGCTGCATTTTCTTCTTTATGTTGTTTATCTATCTCTTCCTCTCTGAAGACCATTTGCCTTCCTAAAGAAGACTGGATCAATCCAGTAGAAGTAGAAGGTGAGAATTGAAGTAGCTGTATTTGATGTCCATTTCCTCTTCCTTCTTCCTTAATAACAGAACCAAAACTCAAGTTTTGTTTAGGACAAGAATGTGCTCAGTGAAAATACTATTTGGATACCCTTAGAGCTTGTGGATAGCCTTTTGACACATTCTGGCCAATGAAATATAGGGGGAAGTTGCTGGGTGGAGTGTATTAGTTAGATGATACTGCATAACAAATTACCCCAAAGCTTAGTGACTTAAGACAACAATAAACATTTATTGTCTCACATAGTTTTAGAGGTCAGCAACTCAAGAGAACTAAACTGTGTGATTTGGCTTAGGGTCTCATGAGGTTGCAGTCAAGATATCTGTGGGCCTGCAGTCATCTATGAAGGTTTGACTTGGAGGATCTTTTAACCACTATGTTTTATTGCCTAATAATAAATAATAAAATACCACCTACCCTAGGAAGGTAACTCTGAAATGTATCGAGCACTATTATAGGCCAAATGCTATTAGGTACTTCAGGATGTCAATTAGAATTAAGTACATATTAATAGCCCCATTCATTGATTTCTCTTCTGTTGAAGAATTAGGATACCTTGAATCCTCTCTCATTCCTCTAACTTGCTCTCTTTTGTTGAACTTTTGTTATCTCTCTGAGAAAGACATCCTTCTCCATCTGACCAAATAGCCATTGAACACTCTCACAATTTGACCTAAAATAAACAAACAAACAAAAAATAGCACAGACTAATACAAAATTAAGTGTTAAATTATCATCTAAAGTCAAATCTTCCAAACAAGGGCTACATATATTAGGAATGAGAGATATCAATAATGGCAAGAGGCCGGGAAGTACACATCATTGTGTGAAGAGGAGACTGACTGAAACATGACTAACTCCAAAGCAAGAGGCACTTGGATGATGATAAATAAACTAAAGAAAGAATTGAAAACAATGTCCATTATCATATGTAGCTTTGAGACAAGAAATCATTTGCTGTACTATGAATAGAGCTTAATATGTATAGATTTCTCTTCCTTTAAGCAATATTTCTCCCATATATACAAGTAGCTAAACATGTAAAAGTATCAAGAGGTTGCTAGGTATAGCATGTAACTAGCATTATAGCTAGGACTGGTGATGGTGTGGGATATCGGTAAGGGGGCATGAAGCAGCACCTGAAGCCTTGACTGACATTAAGTAGCTTGTTCCTCAGCACACCCTGTTCTTTGCCGGATGGTAGAAAAAGCTTACAGCAACTTATTTGGGATCTTAATGTCATGGGAGGTGATGTTTACCGGAAGAGAGAAGGTCTTGGTAGTATAATTCATTGATAAGTTGGTCTTGTGTTTGATTTGGAAATATTGGGGGAAGTAAAATTCTTAGTTGAAAGTTTGCAGGATTTGTATCCAGTCATCAGATACTTATTGAATGTCAGTTATATGTCAGGTTCAGTGGTGTTGATTATTCATTCTCAGAGTCTCCTGGATTTGTTCTTTCCCTTATGTTCTCAATCACTTCAACAACCTAAGTTCAGACCCAGTGGCTTTCTTCCACCTCTGTCTTCTACCACTTGTATACCCTGTGTGCTGCCACAGGCTGGTGGTATCAAATCCACACATGTTGGTCCAGAGAGAGGCCTTTCATCAATCACAGTCTTTGCTCTCATGTTTATCTTCTGTCATTCTTCATTATAACCACAAGGAATTATGGCCACACCTATGTCTTTACCTTCATTGTCATATATATTGATGATTCTCACATCTGGGCTTTTCTTTTTTCTTTCTTCATTTTAGCATTTATGAAGGCAGCCTATACTTGGTTACCCAGGTGTTCTTTTTTTAATGTCATATCCTGAAAAGTGAACAATTTTGGTATATCGAACCATTTAAGACAAGTAAATAATTTTTATTTATCTTCTCAGAATTTATATTTTTATTTAGTGCATATATGACCCATCTAAATATTACTTTGTTATAGAAACATGGACCTCAGAATTGGAAAAACCTTAAAGCTTAGAGTACACCCTCCTTCCTTAATTTTCAGGTAAGGAAACTGAGATTCAGAGTAGAGATTTGGCTTAGGGCATTTGACTAATAAGTAGGAAGAGTAGGATTGAAACACACATTTTATCACTCATCATTGATTGTGCTTTCCACTAGAAAAACTAATCCCTCTTATTCTCCTCTTCTTTTATGTATATCATTTTATAATACCCAAGGTGCGAGCTATATTTTCTACCCTCCCCCCCAATATCCATAACATCAGTGCCATACAGTAATTTTGGATAAATAAACTTGGAAGTGATTTAATTGTCATGTAGATGTATGTGAATATATCAGTCATAATGGGATAGGTTATGCTCAGTAACAAACAGCCCACTCCTCTAACTTCAGTGGCTTACAACACCAAAGTTTCTTTCATGTTGTATGTTTATCTTGGGTTTATTGTGGCTCTGTTGCATGTTGTCTTCAATCTAGGATGTGGGATGATGAAGCAAATTCTGGAACAATTGTAGGAGACAGAAAAGAGACACAGTCAAATATGTACATACTGGGTCTCATCAGAGAAATTTACATGGCAGAGCCTGTTGCCAATAGAGAGGAAAAGTGTAATCCTTCTCCAAGTAGGGGCGGCAAATTTTTTATTTTTTTTTTGCGGTTCGCGGGCCTCTCCCTGTTGTGGCCTCTCCCTTAGCGGAGCACAGGCTCCGGACGCGCAGGCTCAGCGGCCATGGCTCACGGGCCCAGCCGCTCCGCGGCATGTGGGATCTTCCCGGACCGGGGCACGAACCCGCGTCCCCTGCATCAGCAGGCGGACTCTCAACCACTGCGCCACCAGGGAAGCCCGCAGCAAATATTTTTGAAAAATAATACAAAAAAAGACATCTACTGTGACCTTAGATAGAGTGTTGAGTAACATGCATTTCAGTTTGTGGCACACACACTATCATCATTGGTCCCTGCATGGCCACTTTGTCTTTTTATTCATGTTTGTTTGTTTATTTGTTTTAATGTATTTTTATAAAATGCATACTGTTGTTTGGGATATGTATTTTGAATTTATATAATGGGTATTATTTAGAGATTGTATTCAGTTTCTTGATTTTTTTCATTCAACATTATATTACAAGGTTTATCCACATTGCTGCATGTTTATCCAGTCTGTTGCATCTGGTGAATCCATAGTATTTCATAAACATTCACCACACTTTGGCTATCCACTCTCCTAGATTGCCTATAATTCTCCACCACAATAAATGATGCTATGTGAGAATTTCTTTGGACTGTATACTCAGGAGTAGGTTATATATTTAATTTAACTAATTAAGTATTGCTGTGTGAATATTTTCACTGACTTTTCAGAACTGTTAATTCTTGGTGTTATTAGAATTTAGCAACTTTCTGTATTGTATTTTAGACCTCAATGTGACTAATTCTGTAAGTCAATCAAGTCTATCCAACTGAGAATGCACACATAACTAATGTGACATGTAGTTCACACCTGTAAAGAGATTTTTCGCTAATGATGACCTATAAGCAAGTGTTATAAACTGTTGTTCTCATGTGTTGTTTTATATTGCTATAAAACCCAATCATAAATGGATAAACAAAATGTGGTATATTTTTCAGCAATAAAAAGGAGTGACTTGCTGATACATGCTACAACCTAGATGAACCTCAAAAACATGCTAACTGTAAGAAACCAATCACAAAAGTCCATATATTTCATGATATCATTTATATGAACTATCCAGAGCAGGCAAATCCATAGAGACAGAAAGTAGATTAGTAGTTGCCTCTGGCAGGGGACTAGGGAGTGAGTGCCAAATGATATGGAGTTTCTTTTTGGGGTGATGAAAATGTTCTAAAATTGATTGTGGCAATGGTTGCACAACTCTGTTAACATATGATAAGCCATTGAGTTGTACACTTTAAGTGGGTGAACTTTAACAGCATGTAAATTATATCTTAATAAAGCTGTTTAAAACAAACAAACAAACAAACACCTCAATTGGATCATTTTCCAAGAAGCAGGTTGGAAATGAGTTCAAGGCTGACCCCTTAGTTTCCTTCTAACTCTGTGGAAAGAGTAAGGGAACATTTTCTCCTCCTGTGGGAACCTGAAGGGAAAGAATCAGGACAGTTTTATTTCTGAGCTCTAACCTAAGTTATTTGAAAATAAACCCAGGCATGTTATTTCAGCTAACAATCTCTGCACTGATATACCTCCCACCCCTGATCTTTTGTTTAACTGTTTGCAGTTATGTTCAGGACATTTTTACTTATATGACCCACCACCGGTCTCTTCTCAAATATTGAATTTCTGCTCTACCTTCAGTTTTTATATCTCACTATTTAGAAAACTTGGGCATCTTTTTTCTTTTTTCTCATTTCTAGATCCAGCCTTTTATCATGTTATCTTAAAATTATTTCCCAAATATGCCTCCTTTTATTCATTGGACTTGACCCTGCCCAAAAGGAGAAAGTTTTCAAAATTGTAGAAAAGAGGATTGGCAGATTTGTGCTAATTATAATGGTTTAAAAACAGCAAGGAAATTTTTTTCTTTCAACAGTACTAACAAATATCTGACATAACACTTTTGTGAATAAAACTGGAAAATTTAGTTCTTTCACTCTTTTATGTATGTCATCTCATAGTCACCGTAACATTTGTGTTTGTCAAATCTATGGTAGTTTTTAAGTAAAGTATCAAAATCCTTGATAACTAAGGGGTGCTCAAGTGACTTGAATGCTTCAGCTTGAGATGGGTCAGCTTTTGGGGTCAAGTTGTGAAGAGAAAGCCATCACACACACTTCATCAACACTGTGGAATGAGAGACCAGTGCATTTACTGAGCAGTGGATTTCCAGTGAGCATATAAACTAATTGGTGGATGAACATGCCCCAGGAGCAATGATTTTAAGGTCATAGCAGGCTCAGTGAATAATGCTGACTTACACTGCATCTCACTGATAGCTGATCTTACCAATGAGCAGTTTAGAAGCATTCAAGCCTGAACTCTCTTCCCTGTGCCTTGAATGGCATGTCAGTGGTCACTGTTTTTGACATCCTTTATATTTGTCCAGTCAGCTCTAAATCTTTAGGTTGGGCTTCAGAGTACTCAGGAAAGAAAAGAGAAGCAATTATTTTCAGTCATTGAGTTTTGGAGATCTTAGCGTTAATTATGCCAAACATTGTTGGTTCATCAACAAATAAAAATGTTAAAAGGCTGTATGAAGCATTCCAAAGTTGCTTTGACGTAGTTTATGGTGATTAAGAACATCTTGTATACACTAACATTTTTAGATACACTTTTACCCATGCATGCTCATGTATAGTTTCAAAACCAAATATTCAAATTAAAGCCATTTTCAACTTTGGAGGATAAATATTGAAAAGCTTATTCACTTTTAATTAGCATACACTTTTTTATCATTTGGAAAAAGAATAAAAGTGCAATTCACTATTTCTGTGTGGAGCCCAGAATAATTTGGGATATGTAAAATATTTCAATAAAACAAAATCACAATGTTCTAGCTCTAGTAATAATTGTTAAAAAATTATTTAAATGATAGTGGGCTTTGAGATTTACGGAGTTTCCTCCCACTTAAGTCTTTAATTTATAAGCAATTATTTGAGCATTAAAAATGTGCTTTACCTATTGTTTTTCAATCCCTGTGCTCTCTGACCTGTTGAGGTTTTGCAGGAAGTGCCCAATCAAAGGATTTGAGGAAGCAGTACTGAACATTCTTTGCAAGTGTTCATCTGAGAAAACGAAAGTTAGAGGTTAAGCTGGCATTCTTGTTAGTGACTCAAATTTTAAAACTTATTGTCCATTTAAATAAAATAAGTGAAAAGCAGAAGCGATGTAAACTCCCTACATCTCCTGGAACCTTAGGTGTGTTAAAGAAAAAATAATTTTATTGTAGCCAAAGAAGCACATTTAGTTCCTAGAGAGAGTACCAAGGGTGGTATTCTTTTGTTGAAGTAGAGATTTGAAATAGAACAGTTGTTTTTCTTAACCTACATGTATTATATTAGACACAGTGTTGAATTAGAATAGTTTTAGTTTCTGATACGTTAATGATTAGAAAAATCATTACCCTAATTCTCATTTTGTAACTCAGAAACAAACAAAAGATTTTTGTTTCTTGGAGGAACTTATTCTTTCCTAGTGATGAAATATATTCCACTGTTACTGTCATATCTTGCCTTTCATATTAAGATACAATAATCAGTCAAAATCTAACACAGAATTATTTAGATTCAGTTGTCTCTATTAAAACAAAGCGAAATCATAGTTTTTAAAAATGGAGATGATCATTTATGAGACTCTAGCTGCAATCAAAAGCAGTAACTATTTTCCTTATAGATTCATTATTCGGTAAAGCATTATAATCTTTTTGCTATTCTTTTATTTATTTATTTATTATTATTATTGTTTGGTTGCATTGGTCTTCGTTGCTGCACACCGGCTTTCTCTAGTTGCGATGAGAGGGGGGCTGCTCTTGGTTGCGGTGTACAGGCTTCTCATTGCAGTGGCTTCTCTTGTTGTGGAGCATGGGCTCTAGGTGCCCGGGCTCAGTAGTTGTGGCTCGTGGGCTCTAGAGCGCAGGCCCAATAGTTGTGGCACACGGGCTTAGATGCTCTGTGGCATGTGGGATCTTCCCGGACCAGGGCTCGAACTTGTGTTCCCTGCATTGGCAGGCAGATTCTTAACCACTGTGCCACCAGGAAAGTCTCTATTCTTAATTTATTCCAATGAAATATGTTTATCTTTTATCAAAAATTTCTGTTTCAGATGGATATATATATAATACTTAAAGCATTATACAAAATGTTAATGATAACATCTAGGCGGTGGGTATATGGGTCTTCTCTGTAAAATTCTTAAATGTTTGCAATATATTCGAAATTTTTCGTAATAAAATTTTTAGGAAAAGCTTTCTATTTTGATTGAATGTCATGGCCAAACAGCCAAAATAACATTTCATTTTTGAAAAAAAAAATAGTAAATATTTTAATTTTCTTTTATTTTAAACAAAGCAATGCAGATACAATATAATTTATGTTGGTAATATCACATATTAATCAGTTAGCAAAACACAAAACTGATTCCTAATCGTAAATCTGTTCACTGAATCCCATTCATATTGGGTTGGTGGTTGAAAAAGCTAATTTGGGCATTTTTAACTGAATCAGGGCAATTACATCAAAAGTAGATTTTTAGCTGGAATCATTTTCCATGTTGTTAATGGGGCCATGATGAAATGAAGTATTTGGAGAGTTTTAGGAATAAGATGTAGATGTGTATGAGGACCTGAGTTAGTTTAATACAGAATAAATTTTCTTCCCAGTTACTTCCAATGTACCTTGGAGTGTGAAGAGCATCGGTAAATCATGCTTATTAAGCTTTTAACTAGGCAGAGTGCTGATTATCTCAGATCTTAGAGAGAATATTTTGTCCTTAAAGTAAGTAAATACAACAGCTGCGTCTTTTGGATGTTTTTCTTCTTGTTTTCATTCAGCTGTTTGCCACACATATGCCTGACGTATTGGTGACTCGTAGAAACAGTGTTGAAATGTAATGTGTGTAGTGTATATGCCCACCCCCCCCTTTATTAACACACTTAAAAAAATTTTACTATTGTTACTGCCCTGCAATATCTTTTTGGCAGACTTGGCTTACAAAGTTTAATCTTGCTAGAATACTGAAGTTTATTTTACCTTCACCAACAGTGGAGTCTATGAGTTTCTAAGTCATTATACCTTCTATTTTCCAAGGTAGGAATCTAGAGGTGATTTTTTTAAAGTAAAATTTATTTTTAATGTCATGAGTATTCTCTCTTCTCACAGGACTAATGTAGTAGCTTCTGTTTATTAATGAAAATAAAGACTTGTGGGAAAAAAACATTAACCTGGTCCTTGCATTCATTGGATATATTTACAAGTCACCTGTAATCAGTTTGGTTACCATCTCTTTGATATCCTGTAGCCATTATTGCATGCTTTTGGGGTTATGATATGATGCTGTAGAAGAATGGTTCAGCTGTGGGTTTTATGTGCTTTTTTATAGCTGTTCACAGTATCCCATACTAAATTATATGGTGAATTATTATACATTAGCTAGTTTAAAAGATGTCTAATTGATTTGCTATGCTAAAATATCAAAGACTATATGCTGCAGGAGTGATGCTTCCAGTTAACAACCTATCATGTATTCATGGAGACGACAATGCTTGCTCACATATTGGCAATATTATCTAATTTGGTGTGCCCAGTGTTGTAATTCAATAATCTGTTATTAAAAATAGTTATGACTATAGGGAGCAAAACCACATACAAACCTATAACCGTACATATGTGCGTGTTTACTTATGCTCACATATATTCAATGAGTTTTTTGTCTTACCTGCTATTAATGCTGCACTAGTGAGTCATAAATGGAAAATATGTATTAGCTTTAAGGTAAAATAAAATAGGTTTTGATTTAGTTCAAGTGAACCATCTTATTTAAAATTAGCCTAGGGGTCTTGTAAAGAATGCAAGTAATCTAAACATAATAATGCACATTGCCCAATTGCTTCTGTGTATGATACAGGTTCAGTTCTATAGTGCTTTGACAGCCCATTACTGAATGTAATGAACAGCTATTTTTAAACAGAAGAAATTCAGGTTGACAGCTTGGCAATGAAATTAAGCTAGTGGGATAATTTTTGTCATCTTTAGTATAGAGAATGGATTCAGTTTGGTTTAAGGAAATTTGTATCATGTAGTTTATAGAGCACACATTTTTATTAAAAGATAATTTTGTTGTCCATTTTGGGGGGCAGATGTTACTGTTAGAGTATGGAATCAGCTTTTAATGCATATTTTAATGAATTGCTGAGACATCATCTCTAGAACTTAGGTTTAAAATCAAATTTCCTTTTTTTCTTTCCTGCCGTGGGTGAAATATTCAGTCTAGTAAAACGACTGTGAGAGTGACTATAAAAGGTGTTTTTCGACGCTGCTTTTTAGTCTTTCAGAGTTTAAGAGAAGTAGCTTTTTAGAAATAAGTGAGTCTTTGGACATGGATATAAAGCTTGAGGCAGCGTTGTCTTAATGGAAGTAACAATTAGAATAACATGGAGGGAAAGGAGGAAAATATCTGCCTGACTGTATATTTTAGAGAAATTCTTTTACCAGGGATAAGGGGATGGTAACATCTGGTTTTGACAACTCTTGAAAAAGTTGGAGAGACTTGTTCTTCAATTCTTAAATAAAATAGGTGTATTTTAAACTCAGATCATAAAATCTGAGGGTAAATCAGAGTGAATTATTTCATCTTTTCCTGTTTAGAGCAAAATTTGTCTGAGAAATTTAATTGCTATTTTTTCCAAGTGCGACTAATTATAGGGCTTTTCAGACAGAAATCTGAGGTTCAACACTGAGGATTGTGTTAAATGTAACCTGAAAAAAAAAACAAACAGCAAAACAGCAATACATTATTCAATGAAATTTGCGTGAGTTAAATAATTAAATTAAATACTTGACCTAAAATGGGCCAGTCATGTTTCTGGCCCCACCAATAAAAGAACCTAAGTCTATAGCAATGGTGGAAATTTTTAAAAATTGTCAGAGTCATTCCTTCCAAATATATTGCCAGAAACCTCCATTCATGGGTCTTTACCACCCTTCCTTGCTTCCAGAGAACCTTCTTTGGGTCCCCAAGGGGCTAGCACCTGAGTGCTAGCTTTGCTTCAGGACTATGCCTTAAATTAGGAAAACAAAGCAAGTCATCTCTAATAGCCAGTAGACTTTTCTATTCCTGATCTATTTCTTTATTTTACTTATCTCTTGAAAAACATAATGGCCCCGAACATAATGTAACAATGAATCTGTGTACAAGTCAAGCATTTTTGGAGAGGCTTTTGTGTTAGGTCACTACTGTACTCTTTAGAATTGTATTATGTCAGTGAATCAAAAGAATTTCTTGACATGAAAGAATTGGTGCACCTCAATAAACATTTTATTTAAACCTAGAGAGGATATTGTTCATCTAACAGGATCTAGCTTATTTCTAGCAACAGTGCCATCAGTTTGTATCCTGAACCTTGGGCTCTTGCTTTTGTTGTGAAGTGACCCTCTTGAAATCTTGGTTTACCCGTTGACAGAGGACCTTGTATGAGGCAGAACGCCATTATCACATTAGCCCTGCTTCACTATGGCATCATGGGATGCTAGCTCAAGTGCCTGAAGAATATGTTCACTTTTTTGATCACAGAATAATTTGAGAAGGTACCCAGGTACCCATGTACCCAGGTGTTGAATTAATAAAATAATTTATTACATTTGGCGTTATTATTCATGGGGAGGAAACAATTGGCAAAGTGAAAGCAGGACCAGTGATGCTAAAACCAAGCCTAGAGATCTATTTTTTAGCAGGAGGCTTAGCTTTGAAGATGGGTAGGTTGAAGGAAGTCACCGGTAATTTCAGTAAACACTTTCTGTATTATCTAGTTTCATTTTCCATCTACTCACCATTTAAACTGTACTTTCAGGTCGGGCAGTGTAGGAAAGGAAAAGAAATTGTGTACCCATGATACACTATGGAGGGCTTGAGGAAAATATGATATGGCAGTGGTTTGCAAGATACTGAGAAGGTTTCCAACCCAATTATCATCCATTGCAGCTGGAAGAATTTAATGGGATATGGTCCAATGAAACAAACCTGTTGAAACATTCTTGTAGTAAACTCTAGTGTCTTGAGAATCAATATTGTGTGATAGTTAAGAAACCTTCTGTTTGGAGCCTGACTGCCTGGGCTTGAGCGTCATCACTTACTAGCTGTATAACTTTGACCAAGTTATTTAACTACTTTGTGCCACAGTTTCCTTAAAATGAACTTCCAGGTTTAGTATAAGAATCAAATGAATTAAACATTTAAAGTTCTTAGAACAATGCTTGGTGTTTAGAAAGAGCTTAATACACGAAATCTATTATTGTTGTTGTTTCAAGATTCATTTTGTACTTATACTTACATTTTTGTAATTTTAAAAAATAATTTCAGAATCTGTTATAGCTGGAATGTTCCTTGTTAAAGACCTGAGCCTAACTTTGGAAAAAGAAAGTCAAAGTAAGAACTCAGTTTTAGTTGATTAATATTTATCAACCATAAATATTAAGTAGCATGGGGTGGGATTTATAAAATGTTGAAATCATGGCTTCTGCCCTTCTAGTAAACTTGAGAATAGAAAACGTGCTATATGCTGCCTATCTTTGTAACCTAAATTGTACCTTGTATAATTCGAATAGTTGTTCAGTGAAAGTCAGATCAACATGAATCCTAATATATTGCTAGTACATATTAGACACTTGATAAGTACAACTTGAATGAAAGGATATGTGTGTGTGTGTGTGTGTGTGTGTGTGTGTATGAGAAAGTAAGTGTTCACTATTTTCACTACTGTTGGAGGACTTAAATTATAACAGGAGAGTTTTAGGTTAGATATAATTAGAAGCACCCTAACTGTAGGGTTGTGAAGCCTTCTAGCCCTTTACTAAGAGAAATAACAGAATCTATGTAATTGTAAAGAATAGATTAATAGACAATATTTAACTCTTTATTTGCTGTAGGAGAATATTTAGATCTTTATTGAGAGACCATCAAGCCCTCTTACCCTCTAATTCTCAAATGTATTAAAATTTGTACATTCTTGTGAAAGCAGAAGCAAAAAGACCTTAGAATGAAAAGATTTAACTATAGCAAACTTTACCTTTCTACATGTCATCACTCTCTTTTAGAGGAAACCAACTAGGGGAAAGTGAAACAAATCACCACTAATAACTCCCCTCCCTTTTTTTTTTTTTTTAAGTGGTAACTATGCTTGGTGAGAAGGGGCTCATAAGAAAACTATTTTGGCTGAGGCAACCTGCCTGTCCCTGTCATGATCTTGACTACAGTTGGAGCTGAAATCCTCAAGCTAAATATTTTTCTTTTCCTTCTTCTCTGAGAGATCGGTAATCAGTTATGCTATTTTTCAATTTTGAGACTCCTCTTTCTCCAGCCTGAGTATGTTTTATACAAAGCTAGTGCCTGGGATACTATCTCTGACTCATTCAAGCAAGCTTCTATGCTGTATTGTTAGAATAAATTCTGTTTAAAATACTTAGTGAAATATAGAATTCATAAGAATTATTGCTTTAGATTGCAGCTGCAGTGATACTGATCAACATTCATCATAAAGGCAGTTGAATGTGATTTATTTATGTTTGTATGTATGTACGTATGTATGTATGTATGTTTTGAGTAGGTAGTATATGATTCAGAGTTCAAAATGTCCAAAAGATTATATACTGTGAAAAATCTCCTTCCAATCCCTGGCCTTTATCAACCCAGTTTCCCCCCCTAGAGGCAACCACAATGACTGGTTTCTCTTGTATCCTTCCAGAGTCATTTTCTGCATACAAACAAAAACATATGAGCGGATGTATTTTTATATACTTAAAAAATGGAGATGACTTCCCTTTGGTAAACTTATCACTTTCTGAAAGGGCAATAGATGAAAGCCAAGGAGGCCAAGAGCTTCTTCTGTGAGTGTCAACTTGCCTTAAGTCATTTTCTTAAAAGTGCCTAGTATGTAAGAGTATTTGAAAAGAGATAAATAAGGAGAGAAACCAAAGATGGGTTACACAGTCTCAGTAATTGTTTTCCTCTTGAAAATTTTTCTTCTCAAGACAAAGTCCAGATTTTACAAATTTGAGATAGCTAGTTCCTCCACGACTTGTGGAAGGATAAGATAACAGAGTCTCTTTGGAAACTAACAGCAAACCCCAAGATTTTCTTGAAAGCACAGAGCAGCATGCACAAGGGTATAAAGAAGAGTGTGCCCCATTTTGGAGTCAGATTTATCTGGGGTTGAAGACTAGCATGAGGACCTAGTAGCTTTGTGACCTTTAGGCAGTGCTAGAGTCACCTCCTGAGACTCTGTAAATTGGGAGTAATCAAACTGAGCCTTGTGGTGCATTTCAGAGAACTAAATGAGAAAATCTAAGAGAAATAATATCTGACACAAAGTAGGTACTCAATAAATGTTAGCTTCTTTCTTTACCAGTCCATTTAAGACGAAAAGGCTTACTTTCATTAGATGTGTGTTTAGTCTTACTGTGTTTCTCAGACTTGAAAACAGCAGTTAGAAAGAAGTTTTAGATGATCATTTTGCACGTATTCGATTTTTTTTTCACCCAACAAACAGCTTTTGTGTAGTGCTTTAACAATTTGCAAAAGTTAGCTTTCTGTTTTCTTCCTAATATCTGTCTAAGGGAGATGAGAGAAATTGATGAAAGGAGATTACAGATGAAGGTGTCTCTAACAATATTTGATAGATTAAATTATTTTAAATGTTTTCTTCCTTTTTGCCCTAATTGTAGTAGTACGAGGTTTCCAAAGGCTGCAGTGATGGACATGAAGAAGGCAACTAGCTGGGATACTGAGGCTCTCAGATTAGGTCTTAACTTCCTGAGTATAGCAATAAGACAAATAATGAGGCAAAAATATCACTGAATTTTAAGTGACAGATAAGCAGATTGAAAATTCACCAACTTTTTGAGTTTTAGTTACATTAACTCGCTGTGTGATCTGAGCTAGTCACTTCACCTTTGTAGTCCTTAGATTACTTCTAAATTAAAAAAAAAAAAAAAAAAGTCTGGGAATAGTTCCCTTTACAGATTCTCTCAGAATTACACCTGTAAGCACTATGTAAATTTATAAAAAATAGTTTTAAGACCAGCTTTACAATTTCAATGGTTATTGTATATTCAAAACAGCTATGGAAGCACTTTATTTTCATTTTAAAGATTTACAATTAAAGTGATTTTATGTATACCTCAAATGCCTGATTATATACAAACCCATTACCGGGTTTACGCACACATTAAATCCTTTATTATGGGGTTTTGTGCACATTAAATGCCTCGTTGTTATAGATTGTTGTTTTTCTTGTTACCGTTAAATGTAACATTTCCCTAGGTGATGAAATGTATTATTATTGGGAACATTTATTTTACTGTGTGTTCAGTATTTTAAAAGAGAAAGGTATTTAAACAGCAAAGACGTAGCTGTTATGAAATTTATTTTTTTATAAATAGCTTTCAGGAGAAATCAGAGCAGTGCTTTAAAATTACAGTTAAAAAAATCATTTAATCATCACACTCCTTGTTGGCTAATAGGGTACTAAGTGACTTTTTTTTCCCCCCTGCAATAGGCTATTCTTGATCTGCTCACTAAGTGGACCTAAGAGTACTGGTATATTTTATGTTAGCAAGCCTTGATAGCAAAGTGCTGAAAGTTCAGGGGGCATTTGTCTCCTTTCTCACAAATTCATTTAAGTACCAGTCTTGCTGGAGCTTTAACTGGGGCAGACAACCATACAAATGACTTGAGATAAAATGAGAATAATGGACTGAGCTAAGTTCTGGGGATGGTAGTTATGCTGAACACACATCAGTAAGCTTGGAGTGTGATTCTATGCTAATGCAAGCCTGATGGATCAGCTTTCTCTTTTAGCCTGGAGGACCATTAAGCTCTGGAAGCTGGGTCAAACTGATAGAGTCTGCAAATATAGCCCATTGGTTAGTAGCAGTAAACTGACTGTGATTCCAAATGTGAGAAACTAACATTGCTTAAAAACCCTCTATGATCAGGACATAGATCAGGAAGAAGATAATATTATCTGTTTTAATTTGCATAATCAAAGCTTCTCATTTTTCCACCTATAGATAACATAAAAGGGAAAAAAACAGCTGTGACTACTTCTATTATGTTGTTAATCTTGAATCACAGCAAATAATTTCCATAAAAATGTAAATAACTTGTTTCAAAAGAAAAGAGCATAATGAAAGATTTTCAGTGTTATTTCTTTGGAATTAAACTGTAGGCACAGTTATGCAGTTTGGTAATGAGGAACTTGGGGCTAGGAAATGTGAAAAAAGTTTTTTTAAAAATTGTGAGCCTTTTTAGTGATTTGGTTCAAACACTAAAACTTGCTGCCTGTGGTAAGTCATATTTCTTTTAATGCGTGAGCTTTGAAATAATAGATGTAAATTAATATTATGACCAAAATGACAGGAACTTGATCATTTCTTTTTCTCCAAAAGAGGCAAAAATGAACTAATTTGTTTCATAGCAAAAATTAAAATGAACAACACCAGAATGGAAAGAATCCAGAAACACTTTACTTTTATGGAGCACAAATGCTAAGAGGACTCTGGTATTATAGAAAAGAGGGCCTTCTACTCACACACCACTCTTTATTCCTTTTACTCCTTACTTTTTTATCTAAATATACTATAACTATGGAGAACAGTCCTGTTTTTGACTAACAGTTATTTTGATATATAATACTTAAAGTCCTATACTTTTTACTTGAGGCTATACTATAAGGCTTTGCAGACTTATCAAAAACATTTACTTCAGGGCTTCCCTGGTGGTGCAGTGGTTGAGAGTCCATCTGCCGATGCAGGGGACACGGGTTTGTGACCCGGTCTGGGAGGATCCCATGTGCCGCGGAGCAGCTGGGCCCGTTAGCCATGGCCGCTGAGCCTGCGCGTCCGGAGCCTGTGCTCCGCAACGGGAGAGACCGCAACAGAGGCCTGCGTACCGCAAAAAAAACCCCAAAAACAAAGAAACAAACAAAAAACCCATTTACTTCAAATTCTATTGTCGACATTTTTGTGATGTAGGAACTCTGTTCTTTCATTTAAAAAACATTTATTTCAGGCACTGTCTTGGGCACTGGCAGTGTGGTTGTCCTCTTGGAGCTTTTTTTTTTCTTTTTTAATAGGGGAAACACAGCAAACAAGTAAACAAAGACAGAATGTCAGAGTGTGATGGGTTCTTATAGGGAACTTTTCTATCTGGGGCTCTACTCTGACCATGTTTCTGCCAAATAGACTCAGATATCAAATATGATGCTGTTTTTTCAACCCAAGATTTCTAGACTGTCTCAAAATTTTTTGAATGTAAAGAAAATAAGTATACTTTTGTTAAAGAAGAATTAAGTGCTTTTGTGTACCTTGTTGTAATCCAGACTGATGTCTATAAGAAAAACTTACTGAAATTCTGTATGTATGACTTTTTCCCCTGGAGTGCTTAATATGCGTGCCAGCTCTCTTTAAGCACTTTACTCATTTATTAATTTATTTAAAAACCTCTAAGAGGAGGTATTATTATTATTCCCAGGTGAGGAAACTGAGGCAAAGAATATTAAATAACTTGCCCAAAGTTGTATAGCTAGTAAGTGGGTGAGGTGGGATTAAAACCTAGATAGTTTGGCTCCAGAGTCAATGTTCTTAATCACTATTACTCTATGGCAATGTGAAGAAGTTTTTTTAGCTGGAAGTATGTTGCTATATTAAAATGCTAGTTCTGGGAGGGCAGGGAACGTGTCTATTTTGTTCAACTCTCTCCTTGCACTTAGCACTAAACCTGGGCTATAGAGGGTACCCAATAAATATTGGTTGAATGAATGTATGTAAATGCATGTTATTTGTTTATATCCAAAGTAATATTCCGTATCAAATTCTTTTAAAAATTTATTTTGCTACTTATGCTTTTTTGGTGCCATAAGTATATGCCTTGTGTGTATAATGCAGCACCAGTTAGAATGACTATATGATCACTTACTAAAGATGAGTTAAGGGTAGAGCCAGAATTCCTTGGCCTTGCTCAGTTCCATTCCCTGTCTACCCTAGGTATGTGGGATTTCTCAGTGGATTGCATCAGAATGAGCTCATAGTATATCCTTGCATAATGCTTTCTACCCTTATGTTCTGAAAGGGTTAATTCATTTTCAAACTATGAGCAGTTTCCTTCTGAAAGTGAATTTACTAATAGATAGAATGTAATCTTGCTTCCAAAACGTTTCGAGTAAAATGGAGTAGCAGAGACTTGCATATCGCCATTTCCAATTTTGTTTCCTTTCTCCCTGCCTGTGTTTTTTGGAGGAGACAATAACATTATTTTGTAAGTATTAAACTGATATATGGTTGAAATAATGGAGGGTTTCTCATATTCCATGGTTTCTTTTAGAAACAAAAATAAAACAAAAACAGGTTTTAAAAATACAATACAGGGCTTCCCTGGTGGTGCAGTGGTTGAGAGTCCGCCTGCCGATGCAGGGGACACGGGTTCGTGCCCCGGTCCGGGAAGATCCCACATGCCACGGAGCAGCTGGGCCCTTGAGCCATGGCCGCTGAGCCTACGCGTCTGGAGCCTGTGCTCCACACCGGGAGAGGCCACGGCAGTGAGAGGCCCGCGTACTGCAAAAATAAAAAATTAAAAAAAAAAATACAATACATATACACTCATATTGAATTTTGAACAATAATTTAAATTATTATTGTATGTTAAATAATAAAGTAGGATAAATAATAAAGTAAAAATAAATCGTTCTCATCACTCAAAATAATTCATATTCTCATCATTTAAAGCTATTAATTCTGTTAATATTTTGGTAATTATTCTTCCAGGTAATTGGAATATTTAGGTACTTATGTATTTTAAATAAATTAGTTTATATTTTGTGTATCATTCGGTAACCTGCATTTTTTCACTGAATAATAAGTTTTGGATTTTTTTCAGGGCAATGAACACTATATGAACATTGTTATTTTTAATGACTTTTTAACTTTATTGTTTGGATTTATCATTCTTTTATTGGATTCCTAATAATAGACCTAAATTCCTTTCTTGCTTTTATTTTTGGCATTGCAAAGAAAATTGCAGTGAATACACACACACACACATAAATTGTTGCTGGATCAAAGATTTTATTCTGTGTGCCATTGTATAAAGTCCTTGTATTTATTGTTAAGGAGTGTCTGTGTGTAAGAGGAATATTATATGAATAAATAGAAATGTAACTTAGGTATGAGGGTTTTTTTAAAATACTTCTTAAGTCTTTTAATCTATACATTTGCTATCTCCTTTTATTTTTTCCCCTTGCAGTGTGTTGAAGAAACTGAGTTACTTGTCCTGTAGATTTTCCTATAGAGTCTGAATTACACACCCAGGTTGTCATTTAACACGAACCTCTTTCTTCTGTATTTCCTATAAATTAATATATCTAGAAGCTTGAGGTGTTTCAAGTTTTTCCTTTCTCCCTCCTTTCCTTCCTCCCTTCCTTCTTTCCTTCCTTCCTTTCTATATTTTCTTTCCTTCCTTCCTTCCCTTTCCCTCCTTGCTTCCTTGCTTCCTTCCTTTCTTTCTTTCTTTTCTTTCTTTTTCTCTTTCTTTCTTCTTCATAGAGCATGTTATTCCCCTCTGCCAGGAAGCATACAGTCTGGTTGAATGTCTTAGTGTAATGTTCACATTACAGTGAACAGTAAGCCACCAGTCCTTATGTTAATGTCTTTCCAGTCATTTGAGTTGTTATTCCAGTTCCTGGATTTGCATAACAAACTACTTCAAAACTTAATGGCTTAGAGTGACATCAGCAAGATGGCGGAATAGGAAGCTGCAGACCTCAGTGGTCACAGAGATACTGATTTAACACATTATACTGTCCAAAAAGCCTTTATGAGAACTCCAGAAACCAGTTAGGAGGTTGCAGTGCCACAGGCAAACTCAAAGCCAAGAACAGCTATATTGAAATGAGTAAGAAAAACTGTTTCATTTCATCCATGTCAGCCTCTCCCCCAAGCTGACATAGCTCAGAATCAGGAGCAAAAGCCCAACTTACGGCTTCTCTATTTGGAGGGAAGGAGAAGAGTGGAATGTAACTCTGAGTTCTGGCTTTTTGGGGGCTGCCTCAGTGACTAGATTCTATCTCACCTGACTCTAAATACTGACCGAATTAGCATATCTTGGATGCCAGGGAACCACAGAGTACAAAAGAGAGCTCAGTGCCAAAGAGCCTGTAGCATCAGGTTGTTACAGTGCCAGAGAACCTGTAGTATCACAGATACAAACCAGAGGGAGCAAGAGACAACAAGCTTCTGAAAAAGAAAATGGCAAAGCCCTCTAATTGGGAAATTACACACACAAAGCCAGAGAAGACACAGCCCCATAGAGAGTTTGAGAAGCCCCCAGAATCTCTAGCTGGGCTGACTGTTGATTATGTTTTCCATACCAAGCCAGCCCATAAAGATTGGGAGAGGTGGATGTTTTTTCAAATGCATAAATCACCGCAAAAGATAACAAAGCACAGAAAAAAACAGGGAAACATGGTATATGTGGCCTAAATCAAAGGAACAAATTAAATCTCCTGAAATTGACTCTAAAGAAATGGAGATCTATGAATTACCTGACAAAGAATTCAAAATATATTAAAGAAGTTCAATGTGCTACAAGAGAACATAGCCAACTAGATGAAATCAGGAAAACCATCCATGAACAAAATGAGAATACCATCAAAGAGAAACTATAAAAAATAACCAAATAGAATTCAGGAGCTGAAGAATACAATAACTAAACTGAAAATTTCACTAGAGAGGAGTCAGGAGTGGACCTGATCAAGCAGAAGAAAGAATCAATGAACTTGAAGATGGGTCATTTGAAATTATCAAGTCAGAGGAACAAAAAGAAAAAAGAATAAGAGACTGATGGGACATCATCAAATAGATCAATATCTGCATTATGGGAGTCTCAGCAGGAGAAGAGAGAGAGAGACTGGGGCAGAGAGCTTATTTAAGAAATAGTGGCTGAAAACTTCCCAAATCTGAGGAAGAAAATAGACACCTAAGTTCAGGAAGCTTAAAGGACTCCAACTAAAATGAGCTCAAAGAGGCCAACACTGAGGCACATTATAATTAAACTGTCAAAAATGAAAGAGAGAATCTTAAAAGCAGGAGAAAAATCACGTTCAAGGGATCTCCCATAAGATCAACAGATTTCTCAGCAAAAACCTTACAGGCCAGGCAGGAGTAGGATGATATATTCAAAGTGCTGAAAGAAAAAAAAATTGTCAACCAAGAATACTAAATCTGGCAAAACCATTCTTCAGAAACAATGGAGATAACAAAAGCTGAGGTTGTTCATCATCACTAGCCCTGCTTTGCAAGAATTGCTAAAAGGAGTCCTTTAAGTTGAAATGAAAGAACACTAGACAGCAACACAAAAGCATGTGAAGATATAAATATGCTCTCTGATAAAGATAGGTATATAGATGAATACAGAATCCTGTAATACTGCAATGGGTATATAAATAACTTTTAATTTAAGTATAGAGTTTGAAAGATAAAAGCATAAAAAATAACTATAAAGCTTTGTTGATGAATATAAAATATAAAAAGATGAATTTATGACATCAATAACATAAAGTGGGTTTTTGTAGGTGACCAAAGTTATCAGTTTAAAGTAAATTGTTATAATTATAAAATGTTTTATGTAATCACCATGGTAACCACAAAGAAAATACCTATCGAAGATGCACAAAATGAGAAATGAATCAAAGCACATCATCACAAAGGAAGTCAAGAAGAGAGGAAAAGGGGAACAAAATAACTACAAGACATACAGAAAACAACTAATGAAATGGCAATAGAAAGTCCTTCCCTATCAGTAATTACTTTAAATGTAAGTGGGTTAAACTCCCCAATCAAAAGACAGAGTGAGCAATAGTCTCTGTCATTTTCAGTTGCTTGTTCTCAAATTGGCCCTTTCTGCTTTCCAAGCAGGACCTGTTTGTGATTTGGTGGTGTCCGTGGATTGTTCCCATCTATTGTATTTTGTCATTCATGGAGATGTCTTGTCAGCTAGCTTTGTTGTAGTTGTGTCTATGGGTTTTGGTTTTTCTATTTAAAAAGTTATGCTACTATCCTGAATTAAGAAACTGAATATTGAATTTTGCTGTGTATTACTAAAACAATATCCAGAAAAAAATATTTCTATGTATATAGTATATATGCACGTCTGTTTTCCCCTTCTCTCAACAATCTTAGGTATTAGCTCTCTTTTGAAATTGTCAATTGGCAAAAAATAAGACCTTATTGAATTTTTATTTATATTTTATCAATTGCACGGTTAGCCACTTTTCCTGTATTTATGATCCATTTCATTTTTTTCTATTGTGAATTGTTTATTCTTTTGTCTATTTCCCCATTGCTATGTTTATGTTTTAAAATTAATTTTGAAGATCTTAACCTTTTTCTTGTCATGTTTTGATATTTCTTCTTCAGCTATTTACCTTTCAGACCCTGAAAATTGTTTTAAGATTCTGTATATTTAAATGTGTCAGTATTTTCTATTATTATTTCTTATCCCATGAAATGGTAATAATATATATTATTACATTACTTAAATTATGTATGGAATACTTTAAATCAGTGATGTTTAAAGATTAACCACAGTATGGGTCTTGGAAATTCCTGAACCATGAAGCTTTGAAAATTGTTGAGAGAATCAAAGATGGCCAAAGTCATATTTAAATTTAAAGATAATGAGCAATAACCAGGAACAGTATATATTCTAAACTAAGGCAATAATTAAAAGTTAACTCAAGGAACTGAGATGTTATGGATGGTACATGTAAACAGAGTACTTGAGGTATGGAGTTTAGGAGAGGTTAGTGAGGTAAATGGGAATTGGTTTAGCTGATACACACATATACATACACATATTTATGTACATGCACTCACATATATATAGACATATACATATACTTATGCATGCACATATATTTATGTGTACATGTGTCTGAGATCTAATAAATAGAAGGTAAGAAGTATTGGCTTTATATAAGGGATATATATATGTATTTATTTTATATATATATAAAAATATATATGGTAGGTATTTAGGTATTTGTTAGGTATTATAGATCCTCAAAGTAAGGGGATCAGTTGGGTGATGAAATAAGAAAGCTAATATGTATAGAATATTTACTCTGTGGGTAGCCATTGTGTTTTCACATTTTTTTTTAAAGTAAACTTTACGATAACCCTGTGTGGTAGATATTATTATCCCCATTTTGTAGGCACTGGGGAAGTAAATTGTCATGCTAGAAAGAACGTGGACTTTGGAGTCTGGTAGTTAGATGGAGTAAACTTAACCACTGACTAGCTGTGTGACTTTGGTCCAATCACTCCTCTGTGAGTCTTGGCTTTCTCAGATGTAAAAAGGAAATAAAAATAGTACCTCATGGGCTTCCCTGGTGACGTAGTGCTTGAGAGTCCGCCTGCCGATGCAGGGGATGTGGGTTTGTGCTCCGGTCCGGGAGGATCCCACATGCCGCGGAGCGGCTGGGCCCGTGAGCCATGGCCGCTGGGCCTGCGCGTCTGGAGCCTGTGCTCCGCAACGGGAGGGGCCGCAGCAGTGAGAGGCCTGCGTACCGCAAAAAACACAAAAACAAAACAAAAATAGTACCTTACTTTACGGGGTTGTTGTGAAGATTTTCAAAGGAATTATTTATGATTTTTCCCAAAAGAATAAAATAAACAATTCTATTCTAACCAGTACATGGCATTTGCTTTTAAGTTCATTTGAATGGTTATTATTTCATGTTATAAAGATTAAATGAGATAATGTATATAAAGTAGATACCATAGTATTTAATAAATGGTAGTTATTACTATTATTGTTGTGAGGCTCAATCTAATAACTTGTACAGGGTTTGAACTGTGTATCAGCCTTCAATACCCTCTTTGTACTAAAATATACTATCTAAAAATTTTATAACACAAATATTCCATATCTCCTTTTTCATTTCAACAAATATTTATAGATGCTAATGTAAGCCAGACCCTGAGGATACAAAAAAGTAAGACGTGCTTCCGGTCATTTAGGAGCCACAGATGGTAGAGAAGGCAGGCAGGTATAAGAAAGAAGAGATTGCTTTTTTGAAATTATGTAGGTTAGAAAACAGTATTTTGGAACCTGGTTTTGACAGACTTCGATTCTCCAGATAAAACAAGTTATGTGTTGATGAGATTAAATGTTGGAGTCAAATAATAAAATATATTTATTTATATACATTTATTACCTCCTTCTATAATCATGAAATTGTATTTTTCCTAGCTACTTTTAAATCTGTGCGCATTTTCTTCCTACTTCTGCTGAGATTGATATGTGACCAGCCCTTTTTAGTTACCATCATGAGGAATGAACTAGAGGAGAGGAAAATGGGAGAGAAGCTGACTTAGCATTTGCTCTTCCAATGCAGTGTGTCTAAATGGATAGCTCTACCGTGATGTTTCTTTCAGTTCCTCTTGGATTTGGAGGAGAAGGGCAGAAGGAATGTTTCCATTGGGGAAATAGTAGTTAAATTGCTTCATAGTACATCCTCCTATCAATTATTACTAAAAAGAAAACCACCAGAGACATGGATTGTTATAGGCCAAAGTATGTTTTTGTGGGCATTTCCTTTCAGTTTCACTTTAAGAAAAATTATAGGCCTCAGTTATAAACCAAATAGTTTATATAATTGAAACCTCATTAATAGATTTTACATTTTATTTACCAAAAAGCTAATAATCTATGTTTTAAAAAATAAACATTGAATCACTAACAAATTAGATCTGAATAAATAATCCCACTGCTGGAGAAGGACCATAGGGGTGGGTTATATAGCAGAACTTGTTTTTTATAAAGAGCACTGTCTATACATTTTAGAAATAATTCCATAAAATAGTTTACATTTTAAGGGCTTCCCTGGTGGTGCAGTGGTTGAGAGTCCGCTTGCTGATGCAGGGAACACGGGTTCGTGCCCCAGTCCGGGAAGATCCCACATGTCGCAGAGCGGCTGGGCCTGTGAGCCATGGCCGCTGAGCCTGCGCGTCAGGAGCCTGTGCTCCGCAACGGGAGAGGCCACAACAGTGAGAGGCCCGCGTACCGCAAAAAAAAAAAAAACAACAAAAGTTTACATTTTAAAATGTGGATTTACAGAGTTTAAAAACTGTGAATCACTGTACTGTACACCTGCAACTTATGTGTTGTACATCAACTATACTTCAATAAAAAATTAAAAATAAATAAAATATAAGGAATAAAAGAAAAAAGTAGATTTAGAGGAAAAATATCTAGAGAAAATTTAAGTTATATACAACAAATTCCATTGTCCACATTCTGGACAATGAAATGTTTCCATCCCATGATTTTACTCTGTGTGGAATTTTTTAGTAGATACTCCGAGGTTACAAAATATAAAAACAACCCTCTATCCTTGGGGAGTTTACAGTTTAATATGGGATAAGTAAACTATGTGGTAGAAACCTAAATGACAAAACCTAAAACAGTTTATGGAGAGAAAATCCAACTACCCAAGAAGGTGGTAGACTTGCTAGAATCATAGACCTCTGCCTCTGTGGCTGATTTTTGGTTAATGGTGTACTCATCATTTATCTGTGCTCTTCTTTTCAACTGCCTTTCAAACAGCAAACTGGAACCAGTTCTATTTAGAGATTATCTGTCAGGCACCATCCAAATTGAATACTGTCAAGCAGCAATTACATGAATTCTAGCACAGGCTATCTGCCTACTTGCAGCGCATGGCAAAAAGAAGAATGATCTGTTTTGGAACTCCATTCATTTCATCACATCTTGTGTGGTATATGAACATCATAATAAGCATCGTAGTTCTTCTTTGGAACTGTAAAATATCTCTTGAACTTAATAGAAATTTAGAGTATATAGAGAAAGAAAAAACTAGTCACGTGCTAGAGTAATTTGAAGAAAAAAATATATGTATAACCAGGTCAACATATTTTGTTACTATTTCATTCCTATATGTCTGTGAACCCAACTAGATCTAAAATCTCTAAGGCAGTGACTGCTTCAGATTCAAATTCAGCAAACAACTGTGCTGGGTGTCTTTCCTGATCTTCCTCACCTCTTTAGACTAAGGGCTTCTCCTCTGTATTCCAAATAGCATTGTATGTTATCTCTAGCAATTGCATTGACACCACTGTAGATGCATTGATACACCCTCTATTGAAATGCCCTATTTCCACATTTGCTCTCTTATATTTCTAAAATATAAGCTCCTCAAACTAGTAACTTTGCCTTTCTCAGTACCGGGTACATAGAAGGCTGTATGTAAACTGAATATTTATAAACAACATAGACATTCAATGTGAAATACTGTCTAGGCACAAGAATGATGTGAGACATGCAATTCAGGAATATTATTATTATTTTTTGAACAAACTTGATTCTAGTGTTTACCAAAAATATATGTAATTGAAAGAGCCAAAATGTAATCTTTCTATAGCATGTGGTATTGTTAGTTTACTATCCATCATGTTCTTTTGTATCCCGTTGAACATTTAATAAATTTTATTCATATCTAATTTAAGTTTTAAATGAGATAAATGAAGGCCTTAACAAAACAGAAAGAACTTCTTAGTAAGTATTAGGAACTTGTCTTGAGTAAAGGAATATAAGACTGGCCTTATTTTAAAATAGGAGTTTGTGAACATAGACAAGAATAGGTAGGATTTTTGGAAAGAATCAACTGGTGTTCCCAAAGCAGAGCTAGCAACATCCGGTGTATATTACAAGGATGGCCCCCAAAGGGAAGAAGCCTGTTGGATAGCCCACTATTTTATTTTATTTATTTATTTATTTATTTTTGTGGTACACGGCCCTCTCACTGTTGTGGCCTCTCCCGTTGCGGAGCACAGGCTCCGGACGCTCAGGCTCAGCGGCCATGGCTCACGGGCCTAGCCGCTCTGCGGCATGTGGGATCTTCCTGGACTGGGGCACGAACCCATGTGCCCTGCATCGGCAGGCGGACTCTCAACCACTGCGCCACCAGGGAAGCCCTAGCCCACTATTTTAAAGGGAAATTTCATTCAGGAAGCCTCATACATGATCTCATTTTCATTTTGATTTACTAGAAGCATATGGTGGGCTATCAACAGTACCCTTCAAATCAAAATGCATCATCATTTAGGAACTTCTGAAGGGGAAATAGTCTGTGACTGCACTCTCTGAGAACCATCTGTTCACCTACCTATGTCCCTTAGAACTGAAGCTTTAGGATATCCTTCAAAACCTATTCTTTTGTTTCTTATCATATAATGTATGGTGACTGAAATATTATTGTATTTGATTTTTGTGTAAAACAATTAAATCACTGGTTAAAAAAAAAGAATGAGATGACTTTACTTGATGATTTAAAAATATATATGTTTATATTTAAGACATCTAAAATGCCTTTTGTCTTCAGGGTAGCACTGTAGTTCTTTGGTGCTCCAGTTGATATTGCAATTTAATACTGCACCTACAAAGAAAATTACAGTTTTAAACTGTTTATTCCAAGTGTTTCACAATGAAGACACTGCAAAAGTGGTACAAGTATGTTGACAAAAAAAATGAAGTAGGAGATTATTAATTCCTTGAAGGTCAAGAATATTGCAAATTCAAATGATCCCACTCATTATCAATATGGCGTCCCTTTACAGGTTTGCATGTTGTAATGTGTTCTTAAAATGGGATTGATATAATGACTTTGTAGCATCTGCTACAAAGCTGATGAATTCTTTTTTTTTTTTGCTCTGAGATTATTGTGTGATAATATATATTATTCAGTTTTTTATAGTGCTTTATGCATTTTTAAGAATTTTGAGTGACCCAGTTTTGTAAAATAAACTGTCTTGTAAAAAAAATGCAGTAGCATCATGTGTTCCATATAGCAGTTACTCAATTATTTTTGTTTTCAATTAAATTAATGGAAAGAGCTCTTAATTTGTAATCCACAGGCTTGGTGGCTTTGGACAAGTCATGTAATTTCCCTTTCCTTCAGTTTCCTCATCTTTAAAATGTGTATAATATCTCACAGGGCTGGTCTAAGGATCAATGCTTATGAATAAAAAGCCCCTAGCACATGACAAATGGTGGCACAAACTATATCATAAATATTATTATTATTATCCAAGTGGCTTAATATTGAAATAATAAAACAGAGTTTTGACACAATTGTATCAGCGATAGCTCTGGGTCATAGACTCTGGGAAAGTATTTATAGTGAGGATACAGAGAATTTAGGAAAATAAAAAGACTATGTAAATGAAATTTGAGAAACACTGTGAAAATGTAGTACCACATACAATTCTGTCTATCTATCTATCTATCTGTCTAAGTAATCACTGTCTTTTAAAAAACATACAATAAAAGTCCAGTTGATACAGTTCATTATTGATTTATTAAGAACTCAGAGATTTGATCTAATAAAGCATTTAAACTTCATAGTAGAGCAAACCCACGATGCCATCATAAAGTTTGGAGAAACTCAGGATTAGGGTATATACATGTATCCATCCAGAGAATCAGTGGATATTTATAGATCTGGTATATTAGTTTCAGTACAATGATATGCTTATATACAAATATATATCAAATAAATTTGCTTAACCCTATTACAATACTTACTTACCCACCATGGTTTGGAAATTGCACAAAAATTGAAGTTGAAACTAATGATTGAAAAAATAATTCAAAACTAACTCAAGTAGGTAGCTGAGAAAAAACATAAAAACTCGGAAGTACAGATTTAAAGCCCAGTTATATAGAATTCTTTGCTGCTAGTACATTTTTGAGCACTTACAGCTTCTTCTGATCCTCTACTTGCCTAGCTGCCACTTCTCAACTATGAAAGGGATTAAAAGACAATCAGGGCTTTTGTCAGTAGCACAGCATAGTCATTTGAAGAAGTTGGTGGCCAGACATGAAAAAACATGTAAAGAAAAAATTAAGGTGATAGGCCTAAATTCAGGACTATCAGTATGTTCATGATGGTGAAGATGTGGGTTAAGCCTCATCACAGGTGAAAGATGGTAGTGTGAGAACTTGGGATTAACAAGCTACCTCACACAAAGGGAGGGATGATACTTAAGTGTTCAGTCCTAAATGGCAAACGTGGTGTATGTATGGCTGCAGTGACAATTTATTTCAGTGGCCTTAAAGAATTTATATGTACCATAGAGTTAATGTGTAAAATTAAGAGCAAGTATGTTAAATATATTCTAGGAATCTGTGACTTTGTGACCAAGATCAGAATGATACTCAAAAACAAATCACAGGTTTTTTTCTACAGAAACTTGATAAACATCTGGATAGTTGGCTAAATTTTTCAATATTCATCTTTCTAGTATTTTAGGAATAGTCAACATTTCAATAATAATTTACTTTTCGATAGCTACAGATTGAATATTGTTTCGTTTCCTTGTTTTGTCCTAAATCTATATTTTTTTCTTGCTATTTGCTGTAATTACAGATAGAAGTTTGGAGTTTAGTATTTGCAATATCTTGCTGTTGAATTCAAATTGTCAGTTGATGGCATGTGTTCAGCACTATAGTGTATGATATTTATTTATTTTCATACTATGAGTGCTACTTGACTCTGACTGAATTTTTTTTGTGAGAAGATTTTCTTCGCTTTATAAGATTTTCTTCGCTTTATTTTGGCTCCTGAATATGTCAAAATTCTTTACGTCAGCCCTTGGTTATAACACCTTTTATTTTTGAATATTTAAAATGCTCTCAAGGGACTTCCCTGGTGGCTCAGTGGTTAAGAATCCGCCTGCCAGTGCAGGGGACATGGGTTCGAGCCCTGGTCCGGGAAGATCCCACATGCCAAAGAGCAACTAAGCTCGTGTGCCACAACTACTGAGCCCGCATGCCACAACTACTGCAGCCCACGTGCCTAGAGCCTGTGCTCCGCAACAAAGAGAAGCTACTGCTCGCCGCAACTAGAGAAAGCCTGCACACAGCAATGAAGACCCAACGCAGCCAAAAAATTAATTAATTAATTAATTAAAAATAAATAAAATGCTCTCAAATCTTTAACAATGACAAAGGCATTAGCTGTTTTAATTAATTATTATGGACAAAATAAAAACAAAGGGGAACCTTTTGTTTTCTCATTCAGTGGTTACAATAAAAGCATGCACAAGTTAACTGGCTTTCTTTTCTAAGAAAAATTATGTTGGCCTCTTTTGTACACGTTGTTACCCATGGTTTGCATTTTGAATCCTCAACAGTAAACAACTTTTTAATTTACTTTTAATTTTTTAAAAACTTTATTGAAGTATATTTGATTTACAATGTTGTGTTAATTTTTGCTGTACAGCAAAGTGACTCGTATATATATGTATTCTTTTGCATTATGGTTTATCATAGCTTATTGAGTATAGTTCCCTGTGCCCTACAGTAGGACCTTGTTTATCCAGTAAACAACATTTAAAATGTTTAAATTTGCTTAAAATTATATAAGAATGCCACAAGAAACTCAGTTTTATGGTTACTTCATTATAGAGTATAATAAATTCTAGCAAGATGGGACTATTTGTGGTAACTGGCATTTTACACTCTGTAAACATTTCCTTTAATCTTGTCCCTTTGCACTGAGTCTCAACAGAATGCCTCTCTTTTGCGGCCTTGTTGGTACAGCATGACACTAAGTGACATCAGATTAGCAACTGGAGAACATTTTGTGAAACTGTGTATGGAAGTGAATTTGCCGAGTTCAAGGCTGTGTTTTTTCTGATCTCAAATCACCTGGCAACTTTAGATTCAGGCAGAAGTTGAAGTTTATTTTACAAAACATGAAAAAGCTTTTAAACCAGTGTATTTGAGGTAAATCTGTAGCAAAAGTGAGGCCACCTGCTGTTAAGAAGAGTGCTTACACATTCAGCACATTTCCATCCCCAGTAGAGGGTACTGCTGAGTAAAACGCTGTCATTATTGTTTAGATTCTATAGGTGGCAGCAGTTCCTGCAGTTTCAGAGCTTAACAATGGCTTGATTTGTGGGTCTAAGAATAAAGCTGTCATGAACTCATGGGATCTTTATACTGTAAGGGCTCTTCTTTGAAATGTGATACATGAGAAAATTACGTTTAGTTTTTAGTGTCTCTTTTAAGATTTAAGTAGCTTCTCTTTCTTTTGAGTTCCATTTTGTATTTTAAATCATGTCCCCAAACAAGCGTTCACAGCCATAATTTTATGGTGTTATATGTTATGAAATATGTCTTTAGGTAACCAGAGAGGAAGACATGATAGAAACACTTTTTCCTTCTCCTCTTTCCCCCTCAATTGCAAGAATAATCCATTGTTAATTTTTAATGCTGATGCAATCTTGGGAAGGAAATCCTAGTTGCTATATGAGCATAATTTTCTTCATGTTCAGGAGCTGAGTGATAAATGGTTTAACATTGCCATTCAACTTTCTAGGAGGCTTTGAACTAAATTGTAGCACCTATAAAGAGTGATTTTGTAGCCGTCTTTAATATATACTGCGGTTTCCTGTTAGTGAACTCAGAACTGAGGAAGTAAGCACTCTTAGAGCTATTCCATCACCTTTTTTTTTTTTTTTTAATTTATTTATTTTATTTTTTATTAGTTTCTGCTTTATAACAAAGTGAATCAGTCATACATACACATCTGTTCCCACATCCCTTCCCTCATGCATCTCCCTCCCTCCCACCCTCCCCATCCCACCCCTCCAGGCAGTCACAAAACACCCAGCTGATCTCCCTGTGCTCTGCGGCTGCTTCCCACTAGCTATCTACCTTACGTTTGGTAGTGTATATATGTCCATGCCTCTCTTTCGCTTTGTCACAGCTTACCCTTCCCCCTCCCCATATCCACAAGTCCATTCTCAAGTAGGTCTGAGTCTTTATTTCTGTCTTACCCCTATGTTCTTCATGACATTTTTTTTTTCTTAAATTCCATATATATGTGTCAGCATACAGTATTTGTCTTTCTCTTTCTGACTTACTTCACTCTGTATGACAGACTCTAGGTCCATCCACCTCATTACAAATAGCTCAATTTCATTTCTTTTTATGGCTGAGTAATATTCCATTGTATATATGTGCCACATCTTCTTTACCCATTCATCCGACGATGGACACTTAGGTTGTTTCCATCTCCGGGCTATTGTAAATAGGGCTGCTATGAACATTTTGGTACATGTCTCTTTTTGAATTATGGTTTTCTCAGGGTAAATGCCCAGTAGTGGGATTGCAGGGTCATATGGTAGTTCTATTTGTAGTTTTTTAAGGAACCTCCATACCGTTCTCCATAGTGGCTGTACCAATTCACATTCCCACCAGCAGTGCAAGAGGGTTCCCTTTTTTCCACACCCTCTCCAGCATTTATTGTTTCTAGATTTTTTGATGATGGCCATTCTGACTGGTGTGAGATGATATCTCATTGTAGTTTTGATTTGCATTTCTCTGATGAGTAAAGATGTTGAGCATCCTTTCATGTGTTTGTTGGCAGTCTGTATATCTTCTGTGGAGAAATGTCTATTTAGGTCTTCTGCCCATTTTTGGATTGGGTTGTTTGTTTTTTTTGTTATTGAGCTGCATGAGCTGCTTATAAATTTTGGAGATTAATCCTTTGTCAGTTGCTTCATTTCCAAATATTTTCTCCCATTCTGAGGGTTGTCTTTTGGTCTTGTTTATGGTTTCCTTTGCTGTGCAAAAGCTTTTAAGTTTCATTAGGTCCCATGTGTTTATTTTTGTTTTTATTTCCATTTCTCTAGGAGGTGGGTCAAAAAGGATCTTGCTGTGATTTATGTCATAGAGTGTTCTGCCTATGTTTTCCTCTAAGAGTTTGATAGTGTCTGGCCTTACATTTAGGTCTTTAATCCATTTTGAGCTTATTTTTGTGTATGGTGTTAGGGAGTGATCTAATCTCATACTTTTACATGTCCCTGTCCAGTTTTCCCAGCACCACTTATTGAAGAGACTGTCCTTTCTCCACTGTACATTCCTGCCTCCTTTATCAAAGATAAGGTGACCATATGTCCGTGGGTTTATCTCTGGGCTTTCTATCCTGTTCCATTGATCTTTCTGTTTTTGTGCCAGTACCATACTGTCTTGATTACTGTAGCTTTGTAGTATAGTCTGAAGTCAGGGAGCCTGATTCCTCCAGCTCCATTTTTCGTTCTCAAGATTGCTTTGGCTATTCGGGGTCTTTTGTGTTTCCATACAAATTGTGAAATTTTTTGTTCTAGTTCTGTGAAAAATGCCAGTGGTAGTTTGATAGGGATTGCATTGAATCTGTAGATTGCTTTGGGTAGTAGAGTCATTTTCACAATGTTGATTCTTCCAATCCAAGAACATGGTACATCTCTCCATCTATTTGTATCATCTTTAATTTCTTTCATCAGTGTCTTATAATTTTCTGCATACAGGTCTTTTGTCTCCTTAGGTAGGTTTATTCCTAGATATTTTATTCTTTTTGTTTCAATGGTAAATGGGAGTGTTTCCTTGATTTCACTTTCAGATTTTTCGTCATTAGTATATAGGAATGCCACAGATTTCTGTGCATTAATTTTGTATCCTGCAACTTTACCAAATTCATTGATTAGCTCTAGTAGTTTTCTGGTAGCATCTTTAGGATTCTCTATGTATAGTATCATGTCATCTGCAAACAGTGACAGCTTTACTTCTTCTTTTCCGATTTGGATTCCTTTTATTTCCTTTTCTTCTCTGATTGCTGTGGCTAAAACTTCCAAAACTATGTTGAATAAGAGTGGTGAGAGTGGGCAGCCTTGTCTTGTTCCTGATCTCAGTGGAAATGGTTTCAGTTTTTCACCATTGAGGACGATGCTGGCTGTGGGTTTGTCATATATGGCCTTTATTATGTTGAGGAAAGTTCCCTCTATGCCTACTTTCTGCAGGGTTTTTATCATAAATGGGTGTTGAATTTTGTCGAAAGCTTTCTCTGCATCTATTGAGATGATCATATGGTTTTTCTCCTTCAATTGGTTAATATGGTGTATCACGTTGATTGATTTGCGTATATTGAAGAATCCTTGCATTCCTGGAATAAACCCCACTTGATCATGGTGTATGATCCTTTTAATGTGCTGTTGGATTCTGTTTGCTAGTATTTTGTTGAGGATTTTTGCATCTATGTTCATCAGTGATATTGGCCTGTGGTTTTCTTTCTTTGTGACATCGTTGTCTGGTTTTGTATCAGGGTGGTGGTGGCCTCGTAGAATGAGTTTGGGAGTGTTCCTCCCTCTGCTATATTTTGGAAGAGTTTGAGAAGGATAGGTGTTAGCTCTTCTCTAAATGTTTGATAGAATTCGCCTGTGAAGCCATCTGGTCCTGGGCTTTTGTTTGTTGGAAGATTTTTTATCAGTTTCAATTTCAGTGCTTGTGATTGGTCTGTTCATATTTTGTATTTCTTCCTGAGTCAGTCTTGGTAGGTTGTGCATTTCTAAGAATTTGTCCATTTCTTCCAGGTTGTCCATTTTATTGGCATAGAGTTGCTTATAGTAATCTCTCATGATCTTTTGTATTTCTGCAGTGTCAGTTGTTACTTCTCCTTTTTCATTTCTAATTCTACTGATTTGAGTCTTCTCCCTTTTTTTCTTGATGAGTCTGGCTAATGGTTTATCAATTTTGTTTATCTTCTCAAAGAACCAGCTTTTAGTTTTATTGATCTTTGCTATCGTTTCCTTCATTTCTTTTTCATTTATTTCTGATCTGATTTTTATGATTTCTTTCCTTCTGCTAACTTTGGGATGTTTTTGTTCTTCTTTCTCTAATTGCTTTAGGTGCAAGGTTAGGTTGTTTATTCGAGATGTTTCCTGTTTCTTAAGGTGGGATTGTATTGCTATAAACTTCCCTCTTAGAACTGCTTTTGCTGCATCCCATAGGTTTTGGGTCGTCGTGTCTCCATTGTCATTTGTTTCTAGGTATTTTTTAATTTCCTCTTTGATTTCTTCAGTGATCACTTCGTTATTAAGTAGTGTATTGTTTAGCCTCCATGTGTTTGTATTTTTTACAGCTCTTTTCCTGTAATTGATATCTAGTCTCATAGCATTGTGGTCAGAAAAGATACTTGATACAATTTCAATTTTCTTAAATTTACCAAGGCTTGATTTGTGACCCAAGATATGATCTATCCTGGAGAATGTTCCATGAGCACTTGAGAAAAATGTGTATTCTGTTGTTTTTGGATGGAATGTCCTATAAATATCAATTAAGTCCATCTTGTTTAATGTATCATTTAAAGCTTGTGTTTCCTTATTTATTTTCATTTTGGATGATCTGTCCATTGGTGAAAGTGGGGTGTTAAAGTCCCCTACTATGATTGTGTTACTGTCGATTTCTCCTTTTATGGCTGTTAGTATTTGCCTTATGTATTGAGGTGCTCCTACGTTTGGTGCATAAATATTTACAATTGTTATATCTTCTTCTTGGATCGATCCCTTGATCATTATGTAGTGTCCTTCTTTGTCTCTTCTAGTAGTCTTTATTTTAAAGTCTATTTTGTCTGATATGAGAATTGCTACTCCAGCTTTCTTTTGGTTTCCATTTGCATGGAATATCTTTTTCCATCCCCTTACTTTCAGTCTGTATGTGTCTCTAGGTCTGAAGTGGGTCTCTTGTAGACAGCATATATATGGGTCTTGTTTTTGTATCCATTCAGCCAATCTGTGTCTTTTGGTGGGAGCATTTAGTCCATTTACATTTAAGGTAATTATCGATATGTATGTTCCTATTCCCATTTTCTTAATTGTTTTGGGTTCGTTATTGTAGGTCTTTTCCTTCTGTTGTGTTTCTTGCCTAGAGAAGTTCCTTTAGCATTTGTTGTAAAGCTGGTTTGGTGGTGCTGAACTCTCTCAGCTTTTGCTTGTCTGTAAACGTTTTAATTTCTCCATCAAATCTGAATGAGATCCTTGCTGGGTAGAGTAATCTTGGTTGCAGGTTTTTCTCCTTCATCACTTTAATTATGTCCTGCCACTCCCTTCTGGCTTGTAGAGTTTCTGCTGAGAGATCAGCTGTTATCCTGATGGGGATTCCCTTGTGTGTTACTTGTTGTTTTTGCCTTGCTGCTTTTAATATGATTTGTGTTTAAGTTTTGACAGTTTGATTAATATGTGTCTTGGCGTATTTCTCCTTGGATTTATTCTGTATGGGACTCTCTGTGCCTCCTGGACTTGATTAACTATTTCCTTTCCCATATTAGGGAAGTTTTCAACTATAATCTCTTCAAATATTTTCTCAGTCCCTTTCTTTTTCTCTTCTTCTTCTGGAACCCCTATAATTCGAATGTTGGTGCGTTTAATGTTGTCCCAGAGGTCTCTGAGACTGTCCTCTGTTCTTTTCATTCTTTTTTCTTTATTTTGCTCTGCAGCAGTTATTTCCACTATTTTATCTTCCACCTCACTTATCCGTTCTTCTGCCTCAGTTATTCTGCTATTGATCCCATCTAGAGTATTTTTTATTTCATTTATTGTTTTTAATCGATGCTTGATTCATCTTTAGTTCTTCTAGGTCCTTGTTAACTGTTTCTTGCATTTTGTCTATTCTATTTCCAAGATTTTGGATCTGGGAAATAGAATCTTGGATCATCTTTACCATCATTATTCTGAATTCTTTTTCAGGTAGACTGCCTATTACCTCTTCATTTGTTAGGTCTGGTGGGTTTTTATCTTGCTCCTTCTCCTGCTGTGTGTTTTTCTGTCTTCTCATTTTGCTTATGTTACTGTGTTTGGGGTCTCCTTTTTGCAGGCTGCAGGTTCGTAGTTCCCGTTGTTTTTGGTGTCTGTCCCCAGTGGCTAAGGTTGGTTTAGTGGGTTGTGTAGGCTTCCTGGTGGAGGGGACTAGTGCCTGTGTTCTGGTGGATGAGGCTGGATCTTGTCTTTCTGGTGGGCAGGTCCACGTCTGGTGGTGTGTTTTGGGGTGTCTGCGGACTTTTTATGATTTTAGGCCACCTCTCTGCTAATGGGTGGCGTTGTGTTCCTGACTTGCTAGTTGTTTGGCATAGGGTGTCCAGCACTGTATCTTGCTGGTCGTTGAGTGAAGCTGGGTGCTGGTGTTGAGATGGAGATCTCTGGAAGATTTTCGCCGTTCGATATTACGTGGAGCTGGGAGGTCTCTTGTGGACCAGTGTCCTGAAGTTGGCTCTCCCACCTCAGAGGCACAGCACTGACTCCTGGCTCCTCGATTTGGGATGATTTGTTGTCTATTCATGTATTCCACAGATGCAGAGTACATCAAGTTGATTGTGGAGCTTTAATCCGCTGCTTCTGAGGCTGCTGGGAGAGGTTTCCCTTTCTCTTCTTTGTTCTCACAGCTCCTGGGTCTCAGCTTTGGATTTGGCCCCGCCTCTGCGTGTAGGTCGCCGGAGGGCGTCTGTTCTTCGCTCAGACAGGACAGGGTTAAAGGAGCAGCCTCTTCGGGGACTCTGGCTCACTCAGGCCGGGCGGGAGGGAGGGGCACGGAGTGCGGGGCGAGCCTGCAGTGGCAGAGGTCGGCGTGACGTTGCACTAGCCCGAGGCGCGCCGTGCGTTCTCCCAGGGAAGCCGCCCCTGGATCCCGGGACCCCGGCAGTGGCGGGCTGCACAGGCTCCCGGAAGGGCGGTGTGGACAGTGACTTGCGCTCGCACACAGGCTTCTTGGCGGCGGCAGCAGCAGCCCCAGCGTCCCACGCCCGTCTCTGGGCTCCGCGCTTTCAGCCGCGACTCGCGCCCGTCTGTGGAGCCCCTTTAAGCAGCGCTCTTAATCCCCTCTCCTCACGCACCAGGAAACCAAGAGGGAAGAAAAAGTCTCTTGCCTCTTCGGCAGCTCCAGAGTTTTCCCGGACTCCCTTCCGGCTAGCTGTGGCACATTAGCCCCCTTCAGGCTGAGTTCTCGCCGCCAGCCCCAGTCCTCTCCCTGCGCTCTGACCGAAGCCCGAGCCTCAGCTTCCAGCGCCGCCCGCCCCGGCGGGCGAGCAGACAAGCCTCTCGGGCTGGTGAGTGCCGCTCGGCACCGCTCCTCTGTGCGGGAATCTCTCCGCTTTGCCCTACCCAGGTATGTGGGGAGTTTCTTGCCTTTTGAGAGGTCTGGGGTCTTCTGCCAGCGTTCAGTATGTGTTCTGTAGGAGTTGTTCCACGTGTAGCTGTATTTCTGGTGTATCCATGGGGAGGAAGGTGATCTCCGCGTCTTACTCTTCCGCCATCTTACCCGGAAGTCGGTATGACATCTCTCCATCACCTTTTGCCTCTGAGAAGAAGCAGAGTCATTATCAGTATGGCTGGTCATTTACACAAACACACACACACAGACACACACCCCTCCAACCATCGAAAATAAACTCCACATTAGGTATAAAGATTGTTTATAATATAGATTATATATAAATTGTTTATAATAAAGATTGTTTATAAAGACTGACCATTTAATTTTAATGGTCAAAGTGATTATTTAAAAAAATTTTCCCTGCCAATTATTTTATTTAATACAGAGAGTTGCAAAATCCTAAATGAAACTAATTTTTTGGTTCAGGTTAAAATAGTTAAGCTTACCTCTGAAATGTTTACTCAGAAATTTAGCAAGCTTTGTCTTATTGCTCAAATAAATTATCCATATACTTTAAAATGATAATTTATTCAAATTAAGATAAAAATCTGGGACTCCTTTTAAATTTAGGAAAGACTAGGTTCTTTTTATTTATCATTTGAGATAACAGAGTAGTAAATTAACTTCAATATATGAGAATCTAATATATTTTGAAGGGAAGAGGTTAAACTGATTTTTTCTTTTGGAGCTAACTTTTTTTTTAATAGATCTTTATTGGAGTATAATTGCTTCACAATACCATGTTAGTTTTATGTTGTACAACAAAGTGAACCAGCCATATGCATACATATGTCCCCATATCCCCTCCCTCTTGAGCCTCCCTCCCATCCTCCCTATCCCACCCCTCTAGGTCATCTCAAAGCACCGAGCCAATCTCCCTGTGCTATGCTGCTGCTTCCCACTAGCTAACTATTTTACATTCAGTAGTGTATATATGTCGATGGTACTCTCACTTGGCCCCAGCTTCCCCCTCCCACCCCGTGTCCTCAAGTCCACTCTCTACTGACTTGTTTTTATTAAATGCCTTATAAACTCTATTGAATCTTAGTTTTTGGAATTAATCTACTTCTATGAAGTGCATACATTATTGACTCTGAAGTTAAAACATACATATTTTATGCACTATATGTATCATGTAGATATGTGTGTATGTATTATAGATAAAGGAAATGTAGCTTTATGAAGTATGGAACATTTGGATCATACAAGTTAAGAGATATATGCCTATATCTATCATCCATATATCAAAACATTTATTCACCTGTACATTCAGAATGGAGTTTTTCATAAAGAATGATGAGTGTTACATATATCTTCATATCACATTTGATGGGTGTGAAAGGAAACAGAATTATAAAAGCAAAAAAGTTTGCTAGGAACCTTCCATGCTCTTAATATGTGTATTGTGTGTGTATTGTCTGCTACCTAACAAACCCATGTTTTTAAAGCAGCTACTAGGAACAAGAATACAAGTCCGATTATTACTATTATTATTATTATTTTTGGCTGTGTTGGGTCTTCGTTGCTGCGCGCGGGCTTTCTCTAGTTGCGGAGAATGGGGGCTGCTCTTTGTTGCAGTGTGAGGGCTTCTCATTGCGGTGCCTTCTCTTGTTGTGGAGCACAGGCTGTAGGCACGTGGGCCTCAGTAGTTGTGGCTCGTGGGCTCAGTAGTTGTGGCTCGTGGGCTCTAGAGCGCAGGCTCAGTAGTTGTGGCACATGGGCTTAGTTGCTCTGCAGCATGTGGGGTCTTCCTGCACCAGGGATCAAATCCGGGTCCCCTGCATTGGCAGGCGGATTCTTAACCACTGCGCCACCAGCAAAGTCCCTCAGTTTATTTTTGAATATACTTAATTTATATGTGCATATGAAATCTATTTTTGATGGCATAATGAAAATTTAATTATTTGTAAATATATTTCTTTTGTCCTTGCTGCTATTTTTGGCATATATAAAATAGCTAAAAGCATAGCCAACATCCGTCACTTAAGGCAAGGCTCTTACGGTTATCTGGGAGCATTGTGTTCTCTAAAAATATTTCAGCCAGATACACACCAAGATATTACAAAGTGAGTTCCATTTTTTTTTGCAGTTCTCTTTTAGAAACTTATGTTAAAGTTACTTCCATTTTCTTAGTTTCTTATGTAATTGTGAACATAAGGGTGATCACTTAGCTCTAGTTTGTAAATTTTATGAAGTATTTTAATAAAATGATTTATGTCCTTCAAGGAATTTATCTTGCTATTTAACAATATATTCTCTAAAATTAAAGTTGATTTTACTTTTTGTAAGTAAAATTACTTTGTTGAATGAAAAAGCTTTTGATGAGTGAGATATTATGATTGCTTGGAGTTGTTTTCAGCAATTGAAATGTATGTAGGCTTAAAAAATAAAGTAAAAATATTTTAGGCGTCATAACTATGGAAAAAGAAAATGAGATATTTGGTTAAGCTTGAATGGTTTAGACTCATTTAAACCCAAGTATTAGTATTTCTTTTCAATTCCTTATAATTAAAAGTTCTGCTGGGGCTTCCCTGGTGGTGCAGTGGTTGAGAGTCCGCCTGCCGATGCAGAGAACGCGGGTTCGTGCCCCAGTCCGGGAAGATCCCACATGCCGCGGAGCGGCTGGGTCCGTGAGCCATGGCCGCTGAGCCTGCGCGTCCCGAGCCTGTGCTCCGCAACGGGAGAGGCCACAACAGTGAGAGGCCCACGTACCACAAAAAAAAAAAAAAAAAAAAAGTTCTGCTGATCTATTTTAAAATGATTTTGTACTTTATTTCCTCATATTCAGTAATAGCAAACTTTAATATTAGTAAAATATTACCTAAAAGATGTTCACAGAAACTGTTTACATGTTTGAAAGGACAGGGTAAGTTTAACTCACATATTCTGAGGGGAATTTTAGGGCTTAGAGAATAGTATGACTAACTGATAGGGAAAGACTTTCAAGAGATGGCGCATATAGGTGTGAATTGGAGAAAGCAGCTGATACAATAAACCCTAGATTCTGTGTAATGGGTGGTGAATGGAATTTCTCATTAATTGAATTTTTCATTTAACCCATTGTTTATACATGCACACTGTACATGTGATCAGTTTTGTAAGCTTTAGAATATAATAAGAGAAACTTAACTTTAAACACATACTAAAAATTGTTGCTTCTTATAAAAAGTATTCAGGAGGTCCAATTGGAATCTTTAGCGTGAATGATTACCATTATGATCATCTATTGCTATTTTAGAATCCTGTTTATGGGGACTTTAAAAGAATTTGATAATGATTGAACTTTATGGTTGCTTGGGTTCCAGATAAATGAAAGTTTTAAAATATTTTAATCTGTAAATATAAGTAAGGATATTTATTATTTACAAACGTTTAGCTAAAATATTATTATATAAACATAGTTCCTTTCTGAGTAGTATAGTTTTTTTGTTTTGTTTTGTTTTTTTGTGGTACGTGGGCCTCTCACTGTTGTGGCCTCTCCCATTGAGGAGCACAGGCTCCGGACGCACAGGCTCAGCGGCCATGGCTCACGGGCCCAGCCGCTCCGTGGCATGTGGGATCCTCCCAGACTGGGGCACGAACCCGTGTCCCCTGCATCGGCAAGCAGACTCTCAACCACTGCACCACCAGGGAAGCCTGAGCTTTAGTATTTTTAAGGTGTAGATATCCAACAGTCCCTGTCCTGAAGTCCATTGTAGCCTAATGGACTGTACCAGTCTTAAAGTCATCACCCAATGAATGTCGTATATGAAATAGACAATACAATTTCTCTTCTATGTGTAGAAAGTCTGTATAGGAGTAGTTATAAATACTTGATGGCACAGCACAAACTTGGGATCCTAAATTTCTTAACTTTTAATCATATACCATTGTGTTTCTAAAATCTGCTTGTTAAGTTGGGTGTTGAGAATTCAGAGCCACAAGAACATGTGAAAGTATTTATGTAGCTGAAATTCTAAGGGAAAATAATGCTGTTTCAGTTCTCATAAAAATATAAAACAAAAATTATATGAGAAGTCTTTCATTTTAAAAACTGATATTCAAGTAAATTTAGGTTTAACCAAAAGAAGAGTAACCCTGGAAAACCCTTTGCATTCTAAAATTCTAACAATTTTGTGATTCTCCTTAATTTTATTTTTTTATTTAAAAAAATTTAATATAATTTTTTTTTTCCTTTCGGTACGTGGGCCTCTCACTGCTGTGGCCTCTCCCGTTGCGGAGCACAGGCTCCCGACGCGCAGGCTCAGCAGCCATGGCTCACGGGCCCAGCCGCTCTGCGGCATGTGGGATCCTCCCGGGCCGGGGCATGAACCTGCGTCCCCTGCATCGGCAGGCGGACTCACAACCACTGTGCCACCAGGGAAGCCCCAAAAATTTTAATATAATTTTTAAAGTTTACTTTCCATTTATAGTCACTACAGAATATTGGCTATATTTCCCAAGTTGTACAATACATCCTTGAGCCTGTCTTACACCCAGTAATTTCTACATCCCACTTCCCCACCCCTATATTGCTCCTTCATAACCATAGTTTGTTCTGTATATCTATGAGTCTGCTTCTTTTTTGTTATATTCACTAGTTTGTTGTATTTTTTAGATTCCACATATAAGTGATATCATACAGTGTTTGTCTTTCTCTGTCTGACTTATTTCACTTAGCATAATGCCCTCTAAATCCATTCATGTTGCTGCAAATGCCAAAAATTTGTTCTTTTTTATGGCTGAGTAGTATTCCTGTGTGTGTGTGTGTGTGTGTGTGTGTGTGTGTGTTTGTGTATAAAACATCTTCTTTTTCCATTTCTCTGTTGATGGATACTTAGGTTGCTTCCATATCTTGGCAGTAGTAAATAATGCTGCTGCAAACATTGGGGGCCATGTATTTTTCTGAATTCAAGGTTTTTTTATTCCCTTTAATTTTAAGGGGCAGTGTAAACAGAACATCTGAATATCCTCTGAGACTTTAGGAGTATATGATGCTGGCAATTATCATAAAATATATTTTAGAGAAATCTGAAAAATTGCCTCCTTAAAAAATGTTTCCATGCAAAATCTCTAAGGGACTGAAGCAAATTTCTAAGAATCAGGGGATTGCTCCTCAAGCAGTGCTATGAACCTTCAGTCTGAAACACCTCATATTGCTACCCCATGTGTTCTTTGCAGAAATTAGTGCTCCTTATTACACAAAGTCCTAATGGTGAGAAACACATTCCAAAGTGACCTGAGGTTACTGGGCGGGAGATAGATGAGGTAGCATTAGAAGAAATTGACAAATGATTCTAATATTTATATGCAAATGCAAAGGACCAATAGTAGTCAAGATAATCTTGAAGAAAAAGAAGAAATTTGGAAGATTCAAACTATTGGATATCAAGGCTTATTATAAAGCTACAGCAATTAAGAAAGTGTAGTATTGGTGTAAGGATTGATAAGCATCTGATGGAATATTATAGAGTCCAAAAATAGACCCATGCATATATGGAAACATAATATGGGATAGGTGGCACTGCAGAAAAATGGAGATGGACAGTATTTTCAATAAAACATTCTGAACCAACAGGATAACTTTATAGAAGAAAATAAATCATGATCCCTTACCTCACATCATATACAAATATCAATTCTAAGTCGATTATAGATCTAAATGTGAAGCATAAGACAGTAATGTTCTAACAAAAATATGTAAGAATATCTTTATGTCTCTGAGGTAGACAAAGCTTTCTCGAACCGAATTTAAAAACATAGCCATATAGGAAAAGATTGATAGATTGGTTTATATTATAATTAGGAACTTCTGTTACTGAAAGACACTGTTCAGAAAGGGAAAAAGCAAGTTACAGAACAGAAGATATTTGCAATGCATATAATTTATGATTATGTGCATTGACCTGTTTCCAGAATATATGATAGATTCTTACAAGCCAGTGGAAAAAGAAAGAATCTAGTTTCACAAATGCAAAAGACATCATCAGGGACTTCACAAACAGGATATCCAAATGGCTGATAAACATAGAAAAAGATACTAAACCAAAATAGTCACCAGGGAAATGCAATTTAAAACCATAATGAAATAGTGATACATCCCCAAGAGAATGACTAAAATTTAAAAAACTGACAAAACCAAGTATTGATAAAGATGTGGAGCACTAAAACTCATATGGTAGTGGTAAAACCATTTGGAAAACTGTTCAACAGTATCTGCTAAAGCTGAACATATATGTCCTGCTACCTGGCAATTTCACTCTTAAGTATAGTAGACTCTACAGAAATGTGTGGAAATGTGCACCAAAAGACATATACAAGAATGTTCACTGTATTATTCATATAGCTAAACACTGGAAAAATGCAAATGCCCATCAACATTAGAATAAATAGGGTAAAGAACTTATTTGTAGAATGGAATACAATAAAAGCAAAGAAAATGAATCAGCTACTTTTACACACATCTGGATGATCTCATAAATATAATGTTGAGCAAAAGACACCAACTCAAAATAATACTTACTATAAGATTCCATTTATATAAAGTTTAAAGGATGGCAAAACTATAGTGTTAGAGATCAAGATAATGGTTACATCTGGGGAGGAGAGAAATGGCACCAGGCATGCTTCAAGGGTGCTGGTCATATTCCATTTCCTAAAGTGGGTGTTGGTTATATGGGTGTGTTCACTTTGAGATAAATCTTTCAGTGATGATTGTATTATTTCTCTGTTTTTCTGTTACGTAGGTTGTACTTCAACAAACAAGTGTAAGAAAAAAAAAAAGAGAGAGAGAGAGGTGACAGGAGGTTTTTTTTCAAGCTTTTCAAATAGAGAGCAAGGGGAAAACTGGCCAGAAAGTGGATAAGGACCTCTGGAGGCTCTTTTTCTGATTTGGGGGAGGTGGTCTACAGAGGAGATCAATCAATATTGTTCACTCAGCCAGAAACTCATAACTTGTACTGATGTTGTTCATAGAATGTCATAGTGCTGCAAGGTTCTGTGGGCTGTGGTTCTTTACCTTCATGAGATAGTGTTTATAGACCTGAGTGTTGTCACGGCCAGGAGCTTTAGTCATAGAACTTACAGCCACTGAGCTTTGAGCACATGTTGCTCAGCACAGATACCACTTCCCCTGAAAGGCTTTCCAGACCTATGAGTTTGGGCCAGGTGTTCTTCTGTGCTCCCACAGTATGAATCCTTGGCATAGGTACTCCCACCCACTCCAGACACTGTAAGCTTCTTGAGGGAGTAACTCAATTGTCTTGTTTACAGTTCAAATCCCAGTGCTAGCCTAGCATGGTGCCTGGTACTCAGTAAAACAATTACATGAATGTATGTAAGTCAGATGTTCATAACATGAGAAGTGCCTGTGTTTAACCATTTTATAGATAGATTTTATCATTTTGAAATATATAATTCTTGATAGCACTTAAAATTAGGATGAAGAATTTAGAACCCTTTTCTACACACTTGCCTTTTGTTGTTGTAGTTAAGTTTTACAGTAAATTAGAAACTAGAAAGGCCTGATTCTCCTGATTCTAAAACATAGCACTACTACTTTTTCTCAAAGTAGTAGTGTCCTCTTCTTGAAAGTCTCTGGTTACTCTATAATATGTGAAATAATTTCTTTTTCCTGATAACATAGAGTTTAGTTTTATTTTCAGATTGCTCTTGAATCATTTAAAACCAGAAAAGAACTTTATAACAAAGTTATTATAGATAATAGTGTCTCAAAGGTTTTGAATTTTTGGTATTTCCTTTATTATACAAAGTTGAAATATGAACTGTAGTCATAATTAAAATCAAATAAAGAAGCCAGGCTTGAATTTCATATTTTTACCTTTGGTATGCATTCTGTCAAATTAACTCTCTTTTTAAAAAGTGAGATTTTGACATTGGAGTCCTAAGAACAGAGGTCTGTGTCATACCACAAATATAAACTGTTTAATTTAAAGATAATGCCAAAACCAGATAACTAGAGTGAAGACAAATGAAATCTTTCCTTTTGTATTGGTTGTTGTGTGAAGGCAATCAAGAGATATGTGAAATGGATGTAGGTCCTCAAATTTCATCATTTTATGCATTCACATAGATAAATAGAAGACCATGAGGCCCTTTAATTTAGAAATTCCCACAGTTCTCAATATGGTGGCTCTCCAGTGGATTCAGCTGTCACCTTTTCTAGAGGCTTTGACATCACCTCTTCTTCAATGAAGTAATCCTGTGTTAGCAGATAGATTTTCATATTCATGGCCTACGGGCCAGATTCCAAATGCTCTTTGGTATTTTCTTTATATCATGGAACACTTGGATTTTAGGTAGTTTCTGCCTCATATTTACAGTAGCTTTGTAAAGCTTTCTGTAATATGTAAGAAAGCCTAAAATTGAGGGTTTTCGTATATAATTATGTGAAAAATATTTTAGGTGTATGGAAGAATGGCATGGAATATATGTCTCCTACCAGCATTAATAGCATTAGATCTCCAAAAAACACTCTTTTTTTTCATATGTATCAGCTGCCTATCTTTAGGGGTATGAAATGTGTAAATTTTCCAGTAGCATATAATTCAGTAATATTTGTATTATTTTAATAACTTATTTGTAAAGTGATGTTCAGTTGTGTTACTATGAAATACAGAATCCTCTCCAGGACATTTTTTAAGTTCAAGTATATGTATTACAAACTAGAAAAGCCTTAGTTTTATGAGGTCCATTTAAAATACTTATTATATCTCTATTGTTAATTTTTCTAAATTTGAGCTGATTTCACTAGGCAATGTTTTCTTTTTTTGTTGTGCTATTTAATTTTGGGACTTTTTATTCTTCCTCTAGTCTAGTGGTTTCCAGATCTATTCGTCCATGGAATACTTTTTATATTATAATGTCATGACAGAACTCCAAAATGGATTCATGAGATATACAGTGAATTGTAAGACTTGGATTAACATTGACAGAAAAATAAACAAAAACTTTACAAAAGAATTGCTGTGGGAAGTACCAGTTGTGATTCTTATGCTTTGATAACAGAATGGAAGAAATATTGGTAACATATTAGAAAAGTTGGATTATTGTATAGAGAACAAGAAAAATTCAATTTAAAATGAAGTTTAAAAGGGGTTTCAATGAGAAGGATTTTTTAATGTCTTACCATATATCCACTTAGTATAAGGACAGTGTATCATAATTAGACCTGCATACCAGGTGTGACATCCAGTTTATGTTATTATATTTTATTTTTAATGCAGAGAAATTAAGAATCCTTTTTCACACACGTGTTGTATAGAAAGGAAAAACATACAGATTATTTTGCAATTTCCAACAGTCCACTTCTCATTTTTCTAGCAACTAAAAGCTCTATTTTCATTTTGAAGTGTTTTGGATTTTGAGTACATGAGTATTATAACTCATGTTCTGAAGCAGTATTTTACTAAATGAGCAGTATTTTAGTTTTATTTCTCCCCATTCCAGCCTAATAATTCAATAAAATCTAAATTCAGCTTTACTATCTCCTTTGTAAAATGCTTAAAAGTAAACAAACAGGAGGAATGAAAGGAAGAGAAGAAAATAGTATGAGGTCACTTAAGAATGATAAGTAAATGCAGAGTATGCAAGGGATTGTGACACGATATTAGCTACTTCCACTTTTTGAGGTTTCCAGCAAGGCATGCCGAGGACTGGAGTGGCTGGCAGGGGAAGTCCAGTTTTGGGCTATAACGGGTATTAGAGAATTTTTAAAAATAATAAAATTGAAAGTTGATCTGCTTTTTTTTTGCGGCGAGCGGGGCTACTCTTCGTTGCGGTGCACGGGCTTCTCCTTGTGGTGGCTTCTCTTGTTGCGGAGCACAGGCTCTAGGCGCGCGGGCTTCAGTAGTTGTGGTTCATGGGCTCTAGAGCACAGGCTCAGTAGCTGGGGCACATGGGCTTAGTTGCTCTGCGGCATGTGGGATCTTCCTGGATCAGGGCTCGAACCCGTGTCCCCTGCATTGGCAGGCAGATTCTTAACCGCTGCGCCACCAGGGAAGTCCTGATCTGCTTTTAATTATCACCATGTGGCAGCATTTTTTTTTTAATGGCAGGGTTAAAAATATTTCTCCCTACTGGGGTAGAACACGCCTACCATGCCCTACCCCTTAGTACACCATTGGTTTCCACTGTATTTGAAAAGTGAAGAAAATGCCAAAACAAAGTTTCAAAAACTGTGGAATATTTTAAATATCTTAATTTAATAAACGAATTCTTCTAGTACAAAAATTAATTTAATTGAGCTATTCATGGGGTGATTACATAATTTATAAAAATATTAATTCTCAGTGCACTGTAATGAATGGCTTGTCTTTCATCCTGGTCAGTGTATCTCTTGGGACTATACACATGACCTCTTTTTGATGTTCTTTGTGACTGTGAATCCTGGACCATACACTTTTCCTGCTGCTGTTCTTTACTTATTGTACCCATCTGGTAGCTAATTGCCTTAAAAGTACCTTGAGAAGGACTTCCCTGGGGGTGCAGTGGTTAAGAATCAGCCTGCCAGGCAGGGGACATGGGTTCAAGCCCTGGTCCGGGAAGACCCCCACATGCCGCGGAGCAACTAAGCCCGTGTACCACACCTACTGAGCCTGTGCTCTAGAGCCCGCGAGTCACAACTACTGAGTCCATGTGCCACAACTACTGAAGCCCGCGCACCGAGAGCCCATGCTCCGCAACAATGAGAAGCCCCCCACCGCAATGAAGAGTAGTCCCTGCTGTCTGCAACTAGAGAAAGCCCACGCACAGCAACAAAGAGCCAATGCACCCAAGAATAAATAAATAAATAATTTTTAAAAAAAATACCATGAGAATAAACATTATTTGAAACTATCAACAAATTTATATAAAATCTTGGAGAGCATGAAATTCAGAAAATGTTTTCCTTCTTTCTTTTTGAAATAAACTAAATAGCCAGATTTAGTTCTACTAACATTATTGATTCATCTTCTCCCCCTAGCTTTATTTAGATATAATTGACATATAATTGGTTCACCTTAAATCTAGATTCCAGCTGACCAACTTTTTGAAATATGAGACACTAGCTAGTAGTTTGAATACTACAGATGTGAGACTGTTATCATCTAGATCTTAATTATGATTTTATTGTCCATTGGACTTTGAAGGACAGAGGAAAAAAGGCAGGTATTAAACATAAACCTTAGAGAGACTATGTGAAGATTAATGAAATTATGTCTCTTATAAAGCATTCAAGTTCTCATTTGTCTACAGAATGCTGGCATGTGAGAATAAAGGAGAATATTCACTAATATTTTCTAACATTTATTTGAAATGTTAACAGAAGCAGGTCATATTTGCAATTGAAGCTTAGTCAATGGTTAAGAGTTTATTTCCTCTTAAATTTGTCATCACCTTCCATTAACTTATTTTTTTATGTCAGTGCTTCTATCCAACATGGACAATATTAAATTGTAAAGTTTCTAAAGTGTTCTAAGTTTCTCAATTCTTCTTATTTCTAGACAAGAATAAAAATGTAAAAAATATTTCAGACGTTAAAAAAAACAACTGATCATGGTAAGCGATGTAATTAAGGTGTTTTGCACCTGGTAGTATATTTGGCCAACATAAATGAGGGCAAAAGCAGAGATGAACTATTGTGATGACATCTCTTGACACATCTTCTTTGGACCCAACACCATTAATGGTGTTTGTTTGTAGGTTGGCTCTTCTTTACCACTTGGTCTGTCTTTGGTGCTGATCAGTGATGATAATGCAATTCATGACAAAATACTTTTTATTTAATATTTTCCCAGGGCCCCAAATGGGATACAATTCTTTAAAGAATATATAAAATAAAGGTTTTTCCTTAAGGCATTTGTACCTACTTTAAGGATTTGTAACAGAACATGCTTCTTTGATTGTATTTATTAGGGCTAAGTAATCTGACCTTTGGGGGACATACTGTATCTTATTTTTTGCTATGTTGAACAATGGTCAACAGGAAAAAATTACTTTGGATCCTAAATAAGTTATAGAAAAGGACTTTAGAAGAAAGTCATCTATGCCAGGAATCTTAGGCTTAAGAAACATACCCTTGGATATACTGTGTATTTGAAAACCAAGTAACAAAACTTCTTTTTGCTTTTAAGTTTTAGTTCTGAACATCTTCTGCTCTTCCAATCCTGTTTGAAAACTTGTACCTTCTCTGTCTTTTCCATCTAAACAACTCAAGAGTATGTTCTCTTATGTTTATTTATTTTGCAAAGCATTAATCAAACTGTTGATGGTAAAAATAATTTCTTTGATAATAACGATTTTTGCTTTTTGTTGTTCTTCTTGATGAAATTTTTCCTGGGGCAAGTTGATGAGGACGTTTTGACCACCTGATTTTTACCTGCTGCCATTGACTTTTCCTTTTTGAAGTGAGACTAAGCATTTGACAGCTCTTTCTTTGGTAATTCACAGAAGAAAAAGCCTTCAGGAAAAAATATTTGTACTTGATTTTTAAGGGGTAACTAAATTTCTTTGTTGTTTATTTTTTGGAATTGTGTTAAAGAAAATTGTGAAATTGTAATAACTAAGTGCATATGTTTGGAGGTTTTTACTTTGTTTATTTCCTTCATCAAAAAAATAAAACAAAACAAAAAAAACCCAAACAAACCAGTAACTGTTAACCCTAATTTATTTTTACTCTTCAAGTGACATTACTTTTAACTGGCTACATTTGGATAATAAAAGCCATGGATTTCAAATCACTTAGTAATTTGGTTTCATTTTTAACACAAATAACACCTTTTCATCCATTTTTATATAAACTTCAAACAACATATGTTTTAACTTACTGCCAAATAAGAAGAAATGTGTTACATTAAAGTGCATGTTGTTTGCTTGTGCATTTGGAACTACCATTCATTTTATAGCAATTTTCAGTTATTTTTCTGTCACTTTGTATTCCTATTCAAAGAGACATACAGAAACCCTCACTCAAAACAACTCCCTTAGGGTTTACTCCTGGATGTCAGTAGGCATGAGCTGGAGGTACAGTATGCAACAAGCTTAGGTCATGGAAATGTCAACTCTTGGTGACTTGCATTTATTATTATTCTTTGAATTGTGTCCTCTTGAAATTCTGTGAAGGGTATTTAAATATATTTCTTTTATATTTAGGTGGGTAAGACAGAGATACACCTCACTTTTTTTCCCCCTTCCCTCCGTTGATATAAAAATTGAGATACTCTCATTTTCTATGACTTGGTCCAAATTTTAAAAATGTGTGTGGCCAAGGGATAACACATACAGAACGGGAAATGTTAATAACATAAAAAAACTAGGACATAAAACTGGAAACTTTTTCAATGTTAAGATGCCGTTTAAAGTGTTAGATTGTTTTTAATCTAATGAAGTGAATCAGATATTAGAGAAATTCAGAGCAAAATAGATTTTAGTGCGTTCTTTCTGTTACTTTTGGGGACTAGAGACAGTTCTTTTGGTGGAGAATTCAGAAGAGTCAAGGGATTAGCAGACATAGGTACTAATACCTATGTTACCTCTAATGAGCTTTGTGACCTTGGGCAAGCAATTTTATTTTCTGAGCCACAGGGACTCAGGTCCTCTCTAACTGTAAAAGTCTTAAGTTCTAATATGACAGCCAAGGCAGTGCAGGATTACTGCAGGATGGTGTGATGATCTCTGGGTGCTGGGAGGGATGAGGTGTATAAGTACTGACTCAAATTTAGTCTCTTTGGGTAGCATAAAATTATCTGGGGAAAGGGGGTTATTAAAAACAGTTGATAATATGTATGTTCCGTCCTTTTTCTTTTACATCCCTTAAAAATGGCAACAAATTCAATTTAGTAGCCATCAACAAAAGGTGGGTTAATATTTTTCTCAGACAAAGGAAAACCAGCACAGCTGTTAATATTGGTAGGTGTACACACACACATATATATACACTGAGAGAGAGAGAGAGCAGTTTCTGTATTTTCCTACAATTTGAAAAGTTTGTTAGAGTGACCTGAATTTTTTCTAGGGTTCTGCAGCAGATTCTGTGGGAAGCTCTCTGTCTGGAAAGGGTGTGAAGTGTTTTGTTACCTGAGTGGGCAGGTTGCCAGTTTACTCTTCATACTGTGTACTTGTGTGTCTGCTATATTTAACATGATTAAGGAGCATCACAGGATAAGATGTGGAGGAATAATAGAAAACGGCTCTTCTGGAGCTTCACTGTTGTTCTAAGAAAATAGTGCACTGGGAGGTTAGAAAGGATCACTTCTTGCAAAAAAATAGAGATATCTTTAAAGTCCTTTTTCTTTAGCACTTTAAATTGTATCGAGAATTTTTTTTTGAAGACTATGAATTAGAATTACCTAAAACATATTAATTAGGATAGGAGAGAGAGGCTCCTTTATGGCAAATAAGGATTAGATAAAAATTTTAATTAGTAAATTAGAAAAATTGAAAACATCCTCAGGAAACTTGCTCTGACCTCTCTCATCTCCTGCCCCTGCTAGGTTAGGTGTCCCTCTGTGAAGCGCTTGTGAGCAATACTCTGTGTCTCCCTCTCACTGTGTGAGACACACACTCATCATCACTGGTTGGAGAGCTCCTTGAAGGCAGAGACTACGCCCTGTTTGGCTTAGTTTCACCTATGTCACACAGTGGTTGCTCAGGAAATATCTCTTGAATGATGTCAGGTGTAGTGAGATGATAGATAGACGCTAATTATGTCCACATGCATGTAAAATCAAAGTGGGCAATATGTTTAGGTTTGAAATCCTCTCACTACCCTTCATTAAGAAACAAATGCTTCTGTAGCCTTCCATAAGAGTTGATATTTATTATTACTGAGGGCTGACTCTGAAGAGTACATATTTGCAAAATATTTAAATGAAAAATTTTCATTACAGTTTGATAATATGTTAAAAAGTTGGTCAAAATATATTGTCAAAAAAGTTGTCACTGGGGCTTCCCTGGTGGCGCAGTGGTTGAGAGTCCGCCTGCCGATGCAGGGGACATGGGTTCGTGCCCTGGTCCAGGAAGATCCCACATGCCGCGGAGCGGCTAGGCCCATGAGCCATGGCCGCTGAGCCTGCGCGTTCGGAGCCTGTTACAGCAGTGAGAGGCCCGCGTACCGCAAAAAAAAAAAAAAAAAAAAAAAAAAAGTTGTCACTGGATTCTGGTAACTTGACTGTTTTGGGGTTTTTAAAAACCTTTGTGGTGTTCATTTTGACCCTCTCTTTTATTCACGGCCAAGGATACGAGTCTTAAGCAATTCTTACTCGCTACGAGTTGTTGGCCGGCAAATGTGAGCAAGACAGATTTGGACCCAGGCTGAAATATCTGGTCAGGCCCCATTCTTTAGCCGCTGTCACAGTGTAGTTCAAGCAGTGATGTGTTCATTTCTTATTCCTCATTAGTGTGAGGTCACAAGGAAAGCCACCAGTAAACAGCACCAGCCAAAATTTGACTCTCATTCTATTGGGCTGCTGTTGAGTAGATCCAGTTTTATTTGTATTAATGATTAAATTAGATTTCGTCCATGTACAGCTGCATGTTTTTGGCAGTATCTCATATTTTCTTATGAAATCTAATATCTAATAGCTCAAAGTAAAGAGTAATAAATATTCCTACACCTTAAATTCAGCAAAGTTTTTTTTCCCTCTCATAATCTTAATAAGGCCATGGCTGCAGTGCACCATAACCAAGTGTATAATTTTTAAAATATCAAAGCATTTGCAGTTTTTCAGATTTCTGTTGTAAAAGTCGTCAGTACAATTTTACATTATTCTTTATATTGACTGATCTAAAGATTTGACTGTTAATTTAACCAGCATTATTATACTTTTCCTCCAGAATAAGTCAAAGCTCTTTAAATGAATTGATCCCTTACTGTCCTATAACAGTAAAGAGTATACAACAATCATATTTTTCAGACAACATTGCACAGTATTGTCAATATGTGAAGAAGAGAAGAACAGCTGTTGTCTAGTGAGTGGTTAAAGGTAAACACCCCCTGCTGATTCAAAGAAACATTGGCACCCTACTTTATTATGTATGTGTAAGTAGAGCTCAGTAGAAAATATGGTCAGATTTCATGTATATTTCATAGAGCAACAACAGCATTTTCCACTTTTGACTAATACAGCCCTAAGAGCCCACCCTAATAAGTAACTTATACGATGCCATATGCCCTGAAGGCACGCAATAAATATTAGCTGATGATGAGAGATGAATATCCTTGCTTTTCAGTTCTGCACTTGAGATAACCAAGCCTTTTAGGTAGAGTTAATTAATATCTGGTGGTCTTCTACATTCCTAAGGGAATACGACTTTGAATTATCTCATCATAGATAAATTTGTAAAGTCACAAAAGTAGTAGTCCCAGTTTTGAACTTGAGAAATGACATTTCACTGAGTAATGTAAATTACATGGTAATGTAAATGCTCAATTCTACTGGCCATTTAAGTCTAATGTGTAGGCATCTGGGGACTCTGATATACTCATTTACTTGTAAGTGAGAACCTTCGGGTGCTCCTGGCAGTGCTATTTGTTGGCATCATTTGTTGCATAATTAGTGCAATAGTGGATCTAGAAGTTAAGTGTCAGCCTTTGGCTGGAATTATCTGCTGGCCAAAAAACCTTAGCCATTTTCTTGTTTGGGATTTTTTAATTGGAAAAATTAATTTAATTTATTATTCATATATACAGTACATTTGTTATGATTCCTTTGTTTAAAATGAGACAGAATATGAATTAAAACCAAATATAGTCTTAAAGGCTCCAGAGTAAATTAGAAAGCTGGTTTCATACATCTTCAAAAATTATGGTTTTAAATTTTATTATCTGATTGAGTATTTTACCTCAGTTAATACTGAGGATGTTGACAGATAACTAGACATTTCTATTTAGACATTTATAATTAGTCTGTTTATTTTTCATAGTCATAAAAATAAATGATGTAGTATTGGACACTTCATTTTTCATAAATGGAAAAGGAAATAGTATAGTATCGGGAACAAAATACTTGGGAAAAGAAATAAAAAGTGGACGTGTACAGCTCATTGTGTGAGAAGGGATGGATTTGAGGAATTCATTCTTTCATGTTTAACTTTTTAACTCAGTTTTCTCCATGTAGGCATGACAAAAGCTAAGATAAAGAGTAACGAAGACCTATTTTTGTGAAAAAGACAAAAAACAAACAAAAAGAAAACACAAACATATTTACAAAAAATATACTTGAAAGCTGCATACCAAAATTATTAACAAGATTACCTTTGGGGATCAAGCCTCTAACCAGAGAGTCTTTTCTTTTTTTATTTTACATACCTCCATATTATTTGAATTTATTTTGACGAGCATGTCAAAGAGAGGAGGGGAACAGAGATAGAGACAGAGAGAGAATATGAAGGGCTATAGGGAGTCAGAGAAGGGCTAGAGAGGCAAGTACTAGGGCTCAGAACTGGATTCTAACACATCGTTCAGACCTTGCTGGCTGTGGGGAGAGGGTGGAGTCTTCTTGCCAGAAGAGAAATCAAGAGCCCAGGCCAGTGGGGAAGAAGTGGGGGCCTGTGTGAGGAAGAGTAGGACTGTAGAGTGGCATGTTATGGAAAGAGATTGAAAAGGTAAGGTGATGCATTATGGAGAAAGCTTGAAATTAAGGCATCGGTGATCATGGAGTATAGTTAGGATATAAGCATTTTGTGGCAAGAGTTTTAACCTGGGAGCCCTTGGGAGTTCAAGTATGTGTTTCTATTAAGAGAGATAGTCATAGTGAGCCTTTATTATTATCATTATCATTAATAATAATAAATAGTATTATATAAAAATAATTTAATAGTAATTATTATTACTATTTATCAGAAAATAAGCAATGCTTACCCTCTCTAGACAGCTTCACAGCTTCAGTACGGTGATGCAACTTCAGGTTGCAGAGTTGGCTGGGTTATATCAACATTTAGAAATGTAGCAATTCATTTTCTTAGTTTTGTTGATGATCCATGTAAAATATTTTATAAGTTGTCTTATACGAGGTTGTGCTTTTACATGTAGAAATTGAAGTATAAGAAGCTATTTATTAGCTAATGGAATGGGTTGATTAATCTTTTACTGAACTGCATCAATAATATATAGAGACAGAAACTCACATATACATTCTCTATGTAAGATTAAGATCTATAAAGCTAAATATATTCATTAGTATCACTTAGGAGATGCTCTCTCTTTTTTCATGTTTCTTTGGCAAAAGCTAGCAGTTCTGTTAGCAGTGGTTTTGATGATAAAATCCTGTAATTCAAGAGGTTGGCTTATTCAACTAAACAACTGCTACCTTGGGCAATGCTGGACCAACTGTGAGGGGTCTGTTTTCTTGAGACCTGGAAAGCTGTTCATTTGCTAAACAATAGAATTGTTGATTTTAATGATTTAATTTCTCTTTTGGCTAAAGGCTGCTGAATGAAAACAGTGCTTATTTGGGAATGAATCTGTTGCTAAGGCAACTGATATCTCCTTAATTATTGGCCAGTATTCCCATATGAGATTGTTGAAAATAACCAGATTATCCTGAGCACTTTCAGGTCTTGAATTTGGTGGTGATGATGGGGCTTGGGGAAAGAATTTCTCTCCAGTGTATAATCAGAAATCTCCCATTTGGGTTGGCATAGTGAAGGTACTATGTTTGGGGTGGGGGTAAAAATATAGGTAACCACATCATAATTGCAAAATATCTTGCATTGTAAGGGATCTTGTTACTTAAGACTAGTTGTAGTTATGTGATTAATGACCTATGTTCAGTCTTTTTTTTAAATTGAATTCTTTGACATCTGTAAGAAAACATAATATGCATAATCAGTCATTTATCCTCAAGAATGGGCAAATATAAGGAGAAACCTGCAAATTCTACTTAAGTAATTATGCTGACAAGGACTGTCTTCAGCACTGTGTGCAGCCATTTATGTGAATGTATCTAGTGGTACATATGCTGACCTTGGTGAGTGACCTCTTTCTGCCTATTACTTTATAGGATCATATAAAAGACCTATGGTTTCTTGTCTCTCAGCAGTGAAGTTGTTTGATCATTTAAAATTAATTGAAGCTTTGAGATAGTCAGTCTCAAGTTCTAGTGTATTCATATCATGCTTACTTCATAATTGTTCTCTGGTGTGAAGGACATAGTAAGAAATCAGTTAAATTCTCACAAAATGGGATTTGTCATTATAATTTTATTGTATATCTTATAAATACTTATTGTGAATCACAGAGATCATACATTATCTCATGTCCTTACAACAAAATGGGAATTTACTGTACTTGTCCTCTGACAAGCCTGGTGAACATTGATGAAATTCTTCTAATATTACTCAGGTTGTCCCAGATCTTCTAGTTGAGTGAATGTGAGCTTCTGACATGTGACTGTGATTTTTGTCCTGTGGAACCATGTGGATTTTGCACAGTCTCACATGAAAGGCTTTTGGCACTATAGTACTGGGTAAAATCTGCTTTGTGATACTTCTGGATGGTTATGGTCCTTACTCAGGATTAGTCTTTCCATGTTTCATTCATAGAGATGACACATTGGTTTTCCACTTAAGGTAGAATTGAATATGAAGATTTGTCCTACGTATTGGAGCAATACTTGAGTTGGATTTCATGTACATACTTGTAATCTATTCTAGACTTTCGGAATTTCACTCTTCATTTTAGCCTCATAGCTTACTTCATAGCTTCAGGAAGTAAATACAAATAAGATTTACTTGATGAAAATATTTAAATACATGAACAGGGACAATAGCCTGCAACACTGTTGACTAAAACATAAGCTCAAAGCCACAGAATATAGGTTCAAATTTGCTGCTGTCTCTACATGTGTCTTCAACATCATTAATCTAGTTCTCATGCCTGGGTTTTGCAATATCTACCAAAGTTCTTCCATCTAAGGCTGATAATATAAACATACAATTAACTCCATGATACATTTTTCATCACCCTCCTTTAAGAAAACTCTTTTGGGGCTTCCCTGGTGGCGCAGTGGTTGGGAGTCCGCCTGCCGATGCAGGGGACACGGGTTCGGGCCCTGGTCCGGGAGGATCCCACATGCCGTGGAGGAGCTAGGCCCCTGTGCCACAGCTGCTGGGCCTGAGCTCTGGAGCCCGCAAGCCACAGCTACTGAGCCCACATGCTACAACTGCTGAGGCCTGCACGCCTGGAGCCCGTGCTCCGCAACAAGAGAAGCCACTGCAATGAGAAGCCCGCGCCCCGCAATGAAGAGCGGTCCCCGCTCACCGCAGCTGGAGAGAGCCCGCATGCAGCAACGAAGACCCAACGCAGTCAAAAATAAATAAATAAAATAAATTTAAAAAAAGAAAGAAAACTATTTTGAGCTTATGTCTTATTTTAAATATGTTTAAGTCTGAACTATGAGATGTTATTCTTTGAAAAGCATTTCTGTGCTTTATTTTTAAATTCCATAATATTTATAAAATTTTCCAAGATATTTGTTGTAGTCATCTATCTTATGAGATTACTTTTCTGGATTATTGTAAGAAAAAATATATTATTCTAAGATTGCACAAAAAGAATTCTCTTTGATTAGATCATAAAAGCTTGATCCAGATTATTTCATATATTAAATTCTGTGCATATCAATCCATTAATTTGTTTTGTCATATAATAGTTGATTTCATTTTCCAACAAAAATATGGCATTTCACCATTTTCTCAAATTCATTGAAGATTAAAGATGTAGAATATATTTTGTTAGCATTTCCTTAGCTCTTTTTTTTGAAACGTATATTTGTTTTGTTTTTTATGGGGCCTTGTCTTTAGTACTAACTTTCAATTTGCTTAATATATATGAATGTATTTGATGTGAATATTATATACATATTTATGAGAAATCTTAATCTTTATATACATATATATATAACAATGTTCTTTTTCTTTCTGCAAAGGTAGGGTTTGGTTTTTTTTTCCAAACTAAGCCTAGTTAATTGTTTAGTCAGTGGTTTATTTCTCTTTGTTTATAACCATGCGTAGTATCTTTCGAGAAAGCATTGACATGCTATTTCTACTAGATACTTTCATTGGGTGAGATAGAACTGTTGACTGTATGTTATGTGTGTGTGTACCAGAGAATGTAAAAGAAGAAAAGAGAAATGTTCCATCACAATTTTGAAAGGTACAACTGAAAGTGCTACATATTTCTGTTGAACCTAGAAATGTAATTTGGAGCAGGAGTAAAGAAATAGACTTGTAAAGTGTAACTTTTCTATACCATGGTGCATATAGCACATCTTATTCCGTCTTTTCTTGATACTTTCTCCAACTGGTAAAGTAACTTCCATGTAACCTTTAGCTCAACCATGACTGAAACAAATTCAAACACTGGTTCTACTTGAGAATTTTTTTTTTTTTTTTTTTTTTGCGGTACGCGGGCCTCTCACTGTTGTGGCCTCTCCCGTTGCGGAGCACAGGCTCCGGATGCGCAGGCTCAGCGGCCATGGCTCACGGGCCCAGCCGCTCCGCGGCATATGGGATCCTCCCAGACTGGGGCACGAACCCGTATCCCCTGCATCGGCAGGCGGACTCTCAACCACTGCGCCACCAGGGAGGCCCAAGAATTTTTTTTTTTTTTTTTTTGGCTGCATTGGGTTCTTGTTGCTGCGCGCGGGAGCTACTCTTCGTTGCAGTGCGCGGCCTTCTCATTGCAGTGGCTTCTCGTTGCGGAGCATGGGCTCCAGGCACGTGGGCTTTAGTAGTTGTGGCACGTGGGCTCAGTAGTTGTGGCTCACGGACTCTAGAGCGCAGGCTCAGTAGTTGGGGCGCATGGGCTTAGTTGCTCCGCGGCATGTGGGATCTTCCCAGTCCAGGGCTTGAACCCATGTCCCCTGCATTGGCAGGTGGATTCTTAACCACTGAGCCACCAGGGAATTCTCACCCTTGAGAATATTTTTAAGGCCCCTTCGAATGTCTGAATTAGATCATACATTAGAAAATGTAAAGGTCATATAAGGCTTGCCTCTGGCAAAAATCATCAAATGGATACACATTTACCATTGATGTTTCCCAACTTACCAGCCATATCTCATCAACTGAATTATCTTTTCCTCCCATAAACCCTGCCCAGTGATCTTGTGCATCCTCTGCCCAATTAGGATCCTTTTCTCCATGACTCTCCAGCCTGCTCTCTTTCTCCTATTCCCTTTTTGCACTCCAAGCCTTCCCCATCTTCCATGCCCTTGCACCCTTTCCACTTCTTTTAAAAATTGCCAGTCCTTCACTTCAGTCCTTCTGTGTCCCATTCTCCTAGAAATTAGTCCAATGTACTAATCACCGTTAATGGTTGATAATGTATTCTCCTTTTCTGGTTTGCCATGTTAATTAGAATTGCGACTTACTCAGTTTTTTAGTGAAGAACCCTTAAACGTAAACCCACTTGATGGCTCGATTTGATAATACAGATACTATTTCAAGCTAGTTCATTAGGTATTTATTTCAAAGGAAAAAGAACACTGATAGCCTATCATGCATATTCACTTTTAAGACAATAATTTAAGTATGAGATTTTGACTGTCCCTTAAGGAAAACTGATTTTAAAAGAGAGAAGGCAAAACTTTATTCAATAATTATGATCTATAATACAGTACACTCTAGTTGCATATTCTTAACCAATTAAATGCAAATATTTAAATGAAAATATTGTGAATTAATAGCATATACAATTTTGGGAGATAGAAAACATTTCTTTTTTCACTCATTTAATTATTTTTAGTCTTTGTGGTGATGACTGCTGGTTTTCCCTCTGCTATAATTCTGTCAGAGTTGTTTAGCATATATTATATGTAAACTCTCACTTGTTAAATTCTGAAGGGTGCATTTTTATTCTGTTCATGTTATTTTTCTTACCCCCAAAAAAATGCAACAAAGAAAGGACTAAAGTCTATTCATAAAAAGATTATTTCATCCTTAAAAAAAATTCCTTTCCCATATTCTATACTTCTGTTTGTTAGTGTAATGATCAAAAAATTTTTCCTGATATTTATTTAACTCCTCCCTCGCTTGTGTCATTCAGGTATGATCCAAGAGGAAACAATTGAAGTGCTTCTGATCTACCCTTTTTAGAAACTCTGCATTTCAAGATTAATAGTTGTAGGAGTGTGAGGGAAAGCAAGAGTAAAGAGGATATAATGCATAAGATAGAGTACTCTTTCCTAAGACATTTATGGTCTATTGGGAAACCAGATTACTACATCTAAAGCAAGCTATTAGCAAGCCAGGGTAATTTTAAGTTCTAAGATGTGGAAAGGTTAACAGTATCAGGCTTCAATGAGAAAAGAGAAATTACAACAGGCTTGAGATGTCAGAGAAGTTTAGGCTGAAATTTGATGGACAAATGAAAGGGAAGAGGACACTTGAGAGGGAAATGTTGGAATACTCCTATCACCTTTCTCATCCCAAAGGTGATATATGCAACAAACTGAAAAAAAGAGAAAAAATGATTCTTAGCTTCTAGGTTTCCTCACTGGTCCACAGGAAGCCTGTCTAAAGCCAGTGGACTGGCGCCTTCTATGTGTAAGCACTCTGTTCTAGTAAGCTCGGACAGCTATTACAAAATACCATAGATTGGGTGGCTTAAACAACAGAAATGTATTTCTCACAGTTCTGGAGGCTGGGGAAGTCTAAAATCAAAGTGCTGGCCTATTCAGTTCCTGGTGAGAGCCCGCTTCCTGGTACATAGACGTGCATCTTCTTGTTATGTCCTCACATGGCCTTTCTTTGGTGCCTGCACATGAAGAAGAGAGATCTTGTGTTTGTCTCTCTCTTTCTCTCCTAAGCTTTTTGGGGGTATAATTGACAAATAAAATTGTAATGTATTTAAAGTGTACAATATGATGATTTGATATACCTTGTGAAAGGATTCCCACAGTTGAATTAATTAACACATCCATCACCTCACATATTTACCTTTTTAAAAAAATTTATTTATTTTTGGCTGTGTCGGGTTTTAGTTGCGGCACATGGGATCTTCATTGAGTCATGCTGGATCTTCCGTTGCGGTGCACGGGCTTCTCTCTAGTTGTGGCATGCGGGTTCCAGAGCACGTGGGCGCTGTAGTTTGCGGCACATGGACTCTCTAGTTGAGGCGCGCAAGCTCAGTAGTTGTGGCATGCTGACCTAGTTGCCCGTGGCATGTGGGATCCCAGTTCCCTGACCAGGGATTGAACCCACGTTCCCTGCATTGTAAAGCGGATTCTTTACTACTGGACCACCAGGGAAGTCCCTCACATATTTACCTTTTTTTTGTGTGTGTGAAAACACTTGAGTTCTACTCTCTTAGTAAATGTCAATCATACAATGCAGTATTATCAACTATAATCACCATATTATACATTAGCTCCTCAGACCTTTTTTATCTTACAACTGAAAATTTTCCTCTTTTTATAATGACACTAACCCTCATGACCTCATCTAAACCTAATTACCTCCCAAAGGTCCCACTTCTAAATACCATCACATTGGGGTTTAGTGTTTCAGCATTGATTCTGGGGGGACACAATATTCAGTCTATAACACTCCCAGAGCTCATATTTGCTATGCTCAGTCCTACCTTTCCTTTGCCTCCTTGTCTTCCCTCAACACGCTGGGAGATAAGATACACTGCAAAGATGACTGTAGGACTTATTCCAGACTTAGTTTAGGGCCCTTCCTTTAGCTTTACATAGTTGTATTAGTTCAGAGTTTAGATATTTATAAATGTTTTTGGATTTATGTTTAACTATTTTCTCAAAATTAACTTTTTGAAGAAATTGGCTAACCTTATACTCCATAGAAGTAAATATTTGGCTTTAGGTAAATGCCATTTATTTATTTAACGACTACTTAATAGATGCCTATTATATGCTCTTTTCTGAATTTTGGCCTAGGAGTTTGTTCAATTTTCCTGTCCCTATACTTACAAGGGCAGATTTTGGTGGGGCATAAAAGCACTTGCCGTGAAATAGTTATAATTATTACTGAATACATGTTTTTAAAGAACTTTTATATACCTTTTATCCCCCTCAAACTCTTATTGTGTATATAATTATGTGCAAAGTATTGTGCTAGGTCAGGGGTTTATAAAGTTTTCCTTAAAGGAGCAGATAATAAATATTTTAGGCTTTTTGGGCCATTTGGCCTCCATTACAACTACTTGACTCTGCCACTGTAGCATGAAAGTAGCCATGGACACTACATAAACAAATGAATGTAGCAGTGTTCTAGTAAATTTTTATTTACAAAAATAAGAAACCAACCTACAGGCCTTACTTTGCTAGGTGTGCTAGGTGATGGGGCTACAAAGATGGATATGACATGATCTCTGTCTTTGAGGCATTTGTAGTGTAGCTAAAGAGACAGACTCATGAGAGAGAACTTCAGTGTGTTGATAAATGCCAAGATCAAGGTAATGCATGGGGTACTCTGAAGCACAAGGCAGGGGCACATATCCTCTTTTGGAGGTTCAAGGAAGGCTTTTTGGAGGAGGTGAAGGAAGGGTAAGAGTTAATCAAATGAAGCAAGGTGGAAGATAAAAGGAGCAGCATGAGCAGTGGCACTGGTTGGGGTTGAGTGGTGGTGGGCATCTGCTAATAGTGTAGCATCACTGAAGTATCCAGAGCCATTTGTCCAGTAGCAGGATTGAAGAATTAGATGGGGCCAAGTCATGGGAAAGCCTTGTATGGTGTGCTCAGGAACTTATTAGTTTAGAAAATTTTGAGTTACAGGTGCTTCTGGGACAGCCGAAGGTGTGTATGCCCAGCTGAGTGTTTGAAAGTACAGTCCTAATATAGATTGGGAACCATTAGCATCTACATAGTTGTTAAAATCATGAACGTGGATGAGATTACCTCGGAACTGGGTAGAAAGTAGAGAGCAGGGAACAAAGGACAGAGCCTTGGTAAAAACTGATGTTCAGGGAGTGGGCAGGGAAGGGTAAGGCCAAAGGAAGAGTCAGAGAGAGGAGAGAGAAGTGGTGAAGAGCATTGTCATAGTAGCCAGGTACACTTATCGGGGTACAGTGTGGCTAAGCTATGGTGAAAACAAAAACCATAAACAAGAAACACCGAAATCTCAAGGGCTAACCACAAAGGTTAATTTCTCCTCATACAAAGTCCTATGCAGGTTGGGTGATCATCTCCATCCTTGAAGTGTACTTTGTAGAACTTGGGTTTCAAGTTTGCCATGGTGACATTGGCAGGAGAAGCATGAGATGAAAGGAGGGACACCAGTTCTTTGCTGCCTTGGTCTGGACTACCTGGACTAGAGCTAGTCACATGGGCACAGCCTAAATGCAAAGGAGGCTGGGAAGTACAGAGGACTCCAGGAGCAATCATAGTCTTTATCTTATCCGGAAAGTAACGAGGTACAAGAAGCAGTGGGCAGACAGTCGTATCAGTACAATGGAAAGGTCCAGCTGAGGAAAGAATTTAACAAATTTTAAGAAATGTGAGAATGTTCCAGATAGGGATGCCATTGGCATTCAATTTTTTTTCAGTGAGCACCTCCGATTTTCCTGGGAAGCTTCTTATTATGTCAGAAGGAGCTTTGTGAATAGAAGAAATAGGAGGAAGAGATGATTTTCCTGCTAAAATGGGAACATGCTTTTTTCTGCTTAGACAATGGAAAGGAATTCATGGCTCAGTTTTTTGTTTTTTAAGGGTCAAAATTTAGATTGCCAACATCTATCCTTCTCCCATTATAGAACAGGTTTAAAAATACATAATTTTCAGGAAAATGATCAATAAGAAGATACGTGGAATTTTATTTTTTTCATAGTGCAATAGTTATAATGCCCTAATTTGTTTAAGGAAAAAAAAAAAAAAACAGCTCCAGCCGAGTAATCAAAGATTGGTTCCTGGTTGAGACTATAATGAAATAGAATAGACTGTGTTGAAATAGAATATATTGGAATCTATCACATACAGTAAGGGTAAGTATTGTTTTTTGAAACTTTTCTTTCAATTACAGGTGTGTGTCAATGTTTATGTGTTTATTCTTATAAAAAACATTTCTTACTGTGGGTCATGGACAAAAAGAGGTTGAAAGATACTAGAGTAGTTATCTTGCTGGGATTCAGGGTGTAGGTCAACACTGCTTTTGACTAATGAATAGATGCATCCCTCAGGCTAGAACCTGGAGCTGAGTGAGAGAGGACTCCAGGCGAGAGGAGATATTACAATCAGAAAAGGGGAGGAGGAGATGTCTGCCCTTGAGAAAGCAGTGTATTTTGGTAGAAGGCATGTGGGTGTCAGAAAAGAAGATGGTCCTGGTTATCTGGAGGCCAGCCTACTTGAAGGAAGACATCTAGGCAAAGTGCCTGTGTGCTTTGTCAGCTGTTTTGGTTATTGCTTGCTTGCATAATAAACTGCTTCAGAACGTAGTAGATTAAAGCAACCATTTTATTTTGCTTGTGATTTTATGGGTTAAGAATTTGGGCGGGCTTCCCTGGTGGTGCATTGGTTAATAATCAACCTGCCAATGCAGGGGACACGGGTTCAAGCCCTGGTCTGGGAAGATCCCACATGCCACGGAGCAACTAAGCCTGTGCGCCACAACTACTGAGCCTGTGCTCTAGAGCCCGCGAGCCACGACTACTGAGCCCACGTGCCACAACTACTGAAGCCTCTGCACCTAGAGCCCATGTTCTGCAACAAAACAAGCCACTGCAATGAGAAGCCCATGCACCGCAATGAAGAGTAGCCCCCGCTCGCCACAACTAGAGAAAGCCCATGTGCAGCAATGAAGACCCATTGAAGACAAAAATAAATAAATGAAATAAATTAATTTTAAAAAAAAAGAATTTGGGAAAAGCTCAGCTGGCCAGAGAAGATGGCTCTTCACCCACATGTCAGATGCCTCAGAGCTCTTTGGCTACTCTATCTCCACATATGTTGTCATCCTTCAGTGTCTCTCCACGTGGCTTGACCTTTTTTTTCTTATAGCATGGTGGTTTCTGGGTAGTCACATTTCTTACATGGCAGTTGGCTTCCAGTGATGAGTGTTTCAAGAGACAGGAAGTAGAAGTTACCAGTATGTTAGGGCCTGAGCCCAGAAACTGGCACAGTGTTATTTCTACCATATTCTATTGGCCCACCTAGGTTCAAGGGAAAAGGAAATGGACTTTACTTCTCAGTGGTACCATTATCAAATAATTTGAGGCCACCTTTAATGTGCTACATTGCCCAATTTATAGTGATTATTTTAGAAGGGTAGCCCTCTCCTAAAATAATCTAGTAAGGTTTTTTGCTGCTTTTATTGGAATTATTAAGATCAGAAATAATGATTATGTTAGTTGAACTATTTTAAACTTTTTTTATTGTTTCCTTTTTCCTTTTATTTTAATTACAATTTTGAATGAATTATAGATTCACATGTGGTAGTAAGAAATAATACAGAGAGATCCCATGTACCCTTCACCTAGTTTCCTCCCGTGGTAACCCTTGCAAAATAATAGTACAATATTACAACCAGGAAATTGACATTGATATAATCTACCAACCTTATTCACATTTTTCCAGTTTTACGTATATTCACTTGTGTATGTGTGCAAGTGCATGTGTATTTAGTTCTATGTAATTTTATCATATGTAGGGATGTGTATCCACCACCACAGGCAAGATACAGAACACTTTCATCACCACAAGGATCCCTCATTTTGCCCTTTCATAACCACATCTACCTCCTCTCATCCTAATCTCTGGCAACCACTAATCTGTTCTCTACATCTATAATTTTGTTGTTTCAAGAATGTTATATAAATGGAATCATATGGTATATAACCTTTTGGTATTGGCTTTTTTTTACTCAGCATAATTCCCTTAAGATTCCTCCTCACTGTAGTGTGTAACAATAGTTTGTTCCTTTTTACTGTTGACTGGTATTCCACGGTATGAATGTACCATAGTTTGTTTAGCCATTCACTTGTTGAAGGACATCTTGGTTGTTTCCACTTTGGAGTATGAATAAGACTATGAACATTCATGTACAGTTTTTTTAATATAAGTTTTTATTTCTTTGGCATAAATAGTAGTGCAATTGCTGGATTGTATGGCAATTGCATTTTAGTTTTAAATTGCCAGACTTTTTCAACTATACCATTATTCATTTCCAATGTATGAGTGATTCAGTTTTTCTGCATCCTTGCCAGCATTTGGTATTGTATTTCTTATTTTAGCCATTTTAATAGGTGTATAGTGATATCTCATTATGGTTTTAATTTGTATTTCCTTAACAGCTAATGATGTTGAAGATCTTTTCATGTGCTTATTTGCCATCTATATATTCTCTTTGGTGAAATATCTGTTCATGTCTTTTGCCCATTTTCTAATTGGCTTTGTTTTTTTTACAGTTGAGTTTTAAGAATTCTTTATATTTTCTACATACTAGTTCTTTGTTGGATATCTAGTTTGTAAATATTTTCCTTTAATCTGCAGGTAATCTTTCCATTCTAATAGAATCTTTTGCAGAACAAAGATATTTAATTTTAATGAAGTCCCGTTTATCTGTTTTTCTTTGTGGATTATGCTTTTGGTGTCAAGTCTAAGAACTCTTCTCCTACCCGTAGATCCTGAAATTTTTTCTCCTATGTTTTTGCCTAAATTTTATAGTTTTATATTTTACATTAAGTCCATATTCCATTTTGAGTTAATTTTTGTATATGGTTTGAAGTTTTGGTTGACACTCATTTTTTTGCTGATGGAAGTCCATTTGCTCCTTTAAGTTTTTAAATACAGTGCATTTAAAAATGTCTCAGATAAGTTAAGGAGAAACAAGAAGTTTTAATCTGTGCTTGTTCCAAGGAAAAGAGGGAACAGAAAATGACTAAATGGCTAAATGGTAGGAGTATAAAAGGGAGATAACTGAATAATGAAAGTTAAAATTCAAGGAGAAAGAGCTGAGAACTACTTGTATACCTCATCCCTTCTGCAGAATATATATATTTCTATTCAAGAGGTTTTCTCATTCTTTAAGGATTTTGTAATATAAGTGGATGATTTTCTTACTGGTATATGAAACAGTTTTCAGAGATTTTTATTTAAATATATTATTTTTCTTATTTGTTCTGGATTATACTTGATTTTTGACATTCAGGGATAATAGCAGTTTGTTTTAGTGAACATCCATGTAATTTATTCTTTATTTGTTGGGGCTGAAATTATGTTAAAATCCTGATTATGATCTGGTCAGAAGTAAGCCCGATTTCTCATTGCATGGGGACTTTATAAATATAGATACCCACAAGCCCAAAATTTTAGTGCTAGTGATGAGTAATAACATGAGGTGTTTCTTGTAGTATAAATAGTTCAAGACATGCATCTCGTATACCAAATTGGGTTTCTGTAATGAGTCTACTAATTTTCCACCAAAATTAACTCTGTTTAAACCATTCTTGCTTTTTGTCATATTTCAAAATGTGTTAGCTAATATTACTTTAAATAATCAAGGTATCATTTTTATCTTGCAAATTTATGCTGATCAAAAATTTTTCAAATTTGAAATGTTTATAAAAATGACTGTGTGACAGAATGGCAAACATAGTCTTTAAAACGTTTTAATTTTAAAAGCTCACAAGGCATTTAGAAAGGTAGTGCCTACCAGAAAAGCATTATCTTCAATATTATTTACCTGTTCATTGTGGAATTCACAAATTTGTTCACTTTTTTTTTGAAATTTGAATATGTGGGTCCTTATCATCAGAAAGGAATAGAAAAATGAAGGCAGTTTGGAGCTGAATAGAAGTTATTAATGAGCTTAGCTTTGACTGAAATGACAGATTAATGGCTAAATTTTCTTCTATAACAAGTCTGTTAAAACTTCTAGCTTGCTTCAGTAAATTCTTTTTGTCATTACAAATTGAAGGCAAAAGGCAAAGTAGTTTTAATTTCAATTTTGAAATTCAGACCTTAAATCTTTAGTGACCTTCATTCAGAACAAGGACTGGTTGTACTTCTTTGGAGCACTTAAAAAAAATCTTATGGACATTATGAATCATGTAACACTTAACATTTTCTTCTTTGTATTGACTATAAAAAAACACTGAATCAAATTGGTAGGCTATATATTGGTTTGCTGTACTATGTGGTGTGCCTTTTCTGTAACTATCCTGACTTAGTCTCATTTTTTTTCTTATGCTGTTTGCCCTGATTTCCTCATCATTTTAGAAATTCTATTGATAATAGTAATAATGATTAATAATTCATATTTATTTAGTGCTTGTTATAAGCACTCTACAAATGTTAAATTAAATCTTTAATATCCCTTTGAGATAGGTATTTTCATTATCCCCATTTTATTGATGAAGTGTAGAGCAGTGCTACTCAAAGTTCAAGTCTGCAATGAAATTAGGAATTTGTATAGAATGGAATCAACTTTCTGCTTCCTTCGTCAAGAAAGTCATGCTATAAAAAAATTATCTGTTGAACTAAACAGTGTGCCTATTGACACAGTCAGTTTTCATCCTATGCAAGGAATTTAGTCACAGGCTGGTAACAAACAGTTCATTGCCAGTCTGGATGTTACTGAACCAAAACTTGGGTCTGTTCACCCGCACGCATTAAAGCCAATCTACTGACACCAGGTTATGGTGAAGAAAAGTGCAGTGTTTATTGTAAGGAGCCATACAAGGAGTCCGGGATGGGTAATGCTCAAAAAACCCTAACTCCCTGATGGGTTTCAACAAAGCATTTTTAAAGGCAAGGTGAGGGAGGAGGGTCGCAGGGTATGTGATCAGCTTGTGTGTAATTCTCTGATTGCTTGATGGTGAGGTAACAGGGCAGTGTCACAGGGGTTCACATTATCCATCCTTAGGCACCAGTAGGTCTGGGGGCTATGTGCTCATGGTCATCAAGTAGTCAGTTTCTTCCATTTGGTGGGGGGTTTAGCATCTGTGAAACAACTCAGGAAATGCTCATCAGATACTATTATCTAGGTACTTCAGAGAGGAGCTAAAGCAGAGGATATGAGGGACGGGGTCTGTCCCAGGAAAGCCCCATAGGGTCCTGCTCGGTTACATGGAGACCAAACTTTGAGTAGCAATGTTCCAGAATAGTGTTTCTCAAACTACCTGTGATGAAGGACCATTGAGAGTGGATTTCTTTTTAAATGTTCAAAACTTGTGGGCTGATACTTTCATAAAATACAGTAAAAACATTGTAGTAATGTCAAAAGTTTCTATGCATCTTCTGTAATTACCTTATTTTGGACCAGTAACAAACAATTTTCTAACTGGCTTGGGCAGACCATACTTTGAGAAGCACTAGTATAGAGCATATTTGTGTATGAATTGTGATTCGAGATTCTAATGAGAATTACAGTATCTTATTCAGTAGTAACACATGAGGATTGTCTGATTTGCATATGTGTAAACCTATGGCCACATGGTGGAGAATAGCAGAGTAAACATCTAGGTATTAGTCCTGTCTAGGATAAACACCACTGGTTTAACCAGTTTGCATACGGCCAATCAGAGCCAGGGAGTGAGTACGTATACAGGGCAGAATACCTGTAGAAAAACTGTTCACAGGATGAGAGTTTCCCCACTACATAGTTTAAGAACCCCGAGTCTTCACACACAACGGACTTGTTCTCACTGCAGGAAAGCATGATTTTCTGATTTCCTCCAACTTAAAGGTTGAGTGTCAGGTTGAAAGTTCTGAACTTCACCCTAATACAAGATCTCATCCACAGTGAGAAGGGGGAAGTGGGAACAAACATCCATGCCTACAAGGGACCGTTGTGGATATCCACCTACAGGTTATAGTACTGTGACTCTTTTCCTTACCCCAAAGAAGTGTGTGTCCTCACTTCCCCTCCCCCCCATCTCCCTTGCCTTGCTTTTCTTTTTCTTGTTTCCATAGCACTTCTCTTCTAACATCACTACACAATTTGCATACTTAGGTTTTGCCTCTTGTATCTCCTTGTAATTTCAGACTTTAGAACAGTGAGCTATGAAATACAACATTCTGAGAATTTTCTCTCTGGTGGGTGGAGGGGGGCGCGCCCAGCAAAGTTGCTCTTTCCATCGCCTTCCTTAGTTAAGTCAGCTGTGGCACTTGTGGTTCCCGGTGCTACCGCTTCCCAAGGAGCTCAGACTCCAGGCTGCCACTCCCTTGCAGGACAAAAATCATCCGATCCTTGGCCATTTCCATATAATTTTGTACATCAAACAAAATTATTTTCTCTTTATGTTTTTTTCTCTTTAAGGACGCAGTAGTGTCATGGTTAAAAACAGGGCATAAAGTTATTAGCTCCTCTCCTTAACCGACATGTTGACTTTGGACAAATGACTTCACCATTCTGTGTCTCATTTTTTTAATAAACTGAGGCTAATAAATCATAGGCTTGCTGTAGAGATGAAATAAGAAGACACACATAAAGCACCTGGCATGTTGTAAGCGTTCAGTGAGTGGCAGCTATTATTATTATTATCTAGCTTTTATGGATGAATTTTAAACATGGCACAAAATTGTGTTTTCATTTATCTTATTTTGACAGTATACCTCTTCTTCTGACCAACATTACTGAAATTTAAAGAACGTTTTTCCTACCCTTTTATTATTGCTAGCCTTTTTCAAGAGTCCTCTACCTTTTTTGCACTGCCTCAATTCCTGGGATATGATGTGTATGAACTACAGTAAAATAAAGCTAGTAGTTTTTCAATATTGGAAGTCCAACTGGTTAAAGACGACATGAAAACATATCTATACCTGCATAAGATTTTTTTTTTGTATAAGATTTCGAAAGGTATAATATATTGCTAACTTAAGACGGTTTTATTATTCTTCTTTAAAATTGAATTTTGATTTGTATTTGGGGGTTTTTCTTAAAATAAAATAAATGTAAACAAACTTCCTTTCTCAAAGCAAATAAAATGAATGTCAGTTTTCCTAGGATCTCCTGAGGGACTTTCAATGATATGAGACACGCTGCCTCCCATCTGTGTGTGTAGAGCCAGTTCAGAAAAAAACTTTAATTACATTTGGTGTTAATGTTATTCACAAGAAGTCATGCCTTTTCATGGAGTTAAAAAACATTCTGATGAGAGCTTTGATAACTTTTTATATGTGTTTATTTTCATAGCTGGTGCTGACTGTCGATCATAAGTTCTAAGCCATGCAGAAGGAGAAGTGCCCTCAGGCAGCTCTTCTTTGTAGCCCGCCACAGAAAGACAGCTTGCCCCACTGCCACTCCCCCACCTGCACCCCACGCCCATTTTTCACACAGAATTAGATGGGGACCAAAGGAGAGGGGGCTTGGAGCATAGGAGTATGGTCAGTACATAAGAGTGACTCAATAATTGTTGTTGAATTAATGAATGAACAAATGAACAAACTAGGAATATCAGAGCTAAATTTAACTATTCAGTTGTAGCAACTAGATAGCTGTCTGATACATTGTATATCTACTCCTAATTGCTTTTTTTTTTTTAATTTTAATTTTTTGGCAGTGCCGCAAGGCTTTTGAGACTTTAGTTCCCTGACCAGGGATTGAACCCATGCCCTCGGCAGTGACAACACAGAGTCCTAACCACTGGACCGCCAGGGAATTCTCTAATTGCTTTTATTTTTTTTATTTTATTTTTTTTGCGGTATGCGGGCCTCTCACTGTTGTGGCCTCTCCCGTTGCGGAGCACAGGCTCCGGACGCGCAGGTTCAGCGGCCATGGCTCACGGGCCCAGCCGCTCCGCAGCATGTGGGATCCTCCCGGACCGGGACACGAACCCGTGTCCCCTGCATCGGCAGGCGGACTCTCAACCACTGCGCCACCAGGGAAGCCCCTAATTGCTTTTATTTTTAAATTTTCTCTTCCAGTTTTATTGAGATATGATTGACATAGGGCACCGTATACATTTAAGGTGTGTAGCATAATTATTTGACTTACATACATCATGAAATCATTATCACAATAAGTTTAGTGAACATCTGTTACCTCATATAGATAAAAAATTAAAGAAATAGAAAAAAAATTTTTTCTTGTGATGAGAACTCTTAGGGTTTATTCTCTTAACAACTTTTATATGTAACTTATGTTGGTGTTAATTATATTTGTCAGGTTGTGCATTATATCCCTTCTGCTCCTAATTGTTTTTAAATTTTGGTTATCCTGCTTTATGGATGCTTTAATATTATAAGCTCCCTCTCATATTTGTACAATAAGGCTTAAGCAAGATTGGTTTCAAGTGCATGGTGTACATGCAAGGAGAGCTCCTCTTGGGACTCAGGGCCAGTTCCAACTGTGCCTTGCTCTAAATGCAGCCTGCAGCGCTCAATTTATTCTCACAGTCTATAATAGACCACCAGAAAGGCTGGGACAGACATTTCCCCCAGCTTCCAAGACAGAAGAGAAAAAGTTAAAAAGAAAATCCCTCAGCACTTAGAGAAATCAGAGGGTGAATGGTTATGTACAGGCCAGCATGAAAAGCACCACAAAAGGAGATGAAGAAACTGAATTAGTTGTCCAGGGTTAGGACCTGTATCCAAGAAGGGCAAATGTTTCTAGGAGTGCAATTAAATTTACTTAATAAGTTTGTGCCAAATAATGTACCAAAAATACCTTTGGCCAGACCTTGATGATTGGCTAGATAGAGAGAGGTTGATGGAAGGATAGCATGACATAGATGGCCCAGAATGTCCAAATACAGCCAAGGTCTCTCCTCTCTAAGGACTAAGCAAGCCTAGTGCTGCCTCATTCTGAGAGCAAGTGAGCACTGGTTTATGGGATTTGCTAGTTTGTACCAGGTATAAAGTCAAAAGAGGGAGTGCTGTGCAGATTAATCAAGGGTGTCTAACTCCAAAGCAAAGGATGTTGACATGGTAAGAAAGGCAAAGGAAGAACTAAGGAGATTGTAAATGCCATGAGAGCAGGGACCTTTTCTGTCTTATTCATTGCTCTGTTTTTAGCTCTTAGACTAGGACCAGACACATGGTAGATGCTCAATAAATAGTTTTGAACGATCATAGGAGCGCCTTCTGACAGATTAAATGCAAGGTCAGTTATATGCAAGGAATATTGCGTTATCAATTAAATTTATGTCTAGATTTCTCCCTATATCCCTCTGGAATATTTTAAGATAATTAAGTATGTATTGAAGGAGGATGTTAGGTAATTGTAGGATGTAGTTGCTATGATTTATGGGGTGGGACAAGGGATGGTTTAGTATATTCACAAAAGAGGAAAGTATTGGGTATGAGGCATGTATAGCCTCTGAGAAGTTGGGTAGCCTGTGAAGACCACCTGTTCGTTTGTACTGGGCCACATGGCAAATAGATCTAACCCCATGTACTTTTATGTTTTAATCTCTATACGTATAACTCTAAGGGATGGGAGAAGGGAGTGGCTAGGAAACAGCAGAGGATCCTAGGATTAACATCGTCTACATAGTCATAACATCATCTACAAAGATTATACCTAGAAGTGAATGGGGCCTCACTTGTGGTTCCCATTTCCATAAGAGATTCAATCTACTGCTAGATCAGCTCTTCAGGTGCTGGCTTTGGTGTCTGAAAAGTTTGTTAGGAAAGTGGCTCTGGTCACCAGTAGAGGCTTTTCAGGGGCTGGGGAGGGGTTAGGAGGAATTTTGGATTTGGGTATAAAGAGACTTGTGACACTGGGTCAGAGTGCTCAGAGCCTGACAAAGTAGCCCTTCAGGCTCTGGTGGGATATCTACAAAGTATGTAGAATATTCTAGAACACAGGGGTTTGGGGGAGGTAAATGGCCAACAGAACAGGCAATTTATTTACCTGTTAGTCACAAGTGAAAATCTTCTAGGGAAAATCTGAAATTGAGAGATCTACTCTGTTACATGAACCAAAGATATGACTTGAAAAATTGGGGGAATCATGGCACCAATGAATGAGTCAGGGAATTTGGACGGTGAACTGGTGTGGGAAGAAGGATGGTCATTTTGGTTTTAGAAATTCTGAGTTTAAAAAATGACAGCACGGCATGTTGAAATGTGTAGTAGGTAGCTAGGAAGAACAGAGGAAAGCTTAGGCGAGAAGATAAGTTAGGGGTCATTTGCTCTTTGTCCAGCTCCTCTGGGAAAGCAATGAACTGCAGACACATTTAGCCTGTTGCTACCTGGGTTTTTAGGCCCTTTACCTGTGTGTGGTCCAAGAGCACAGAGCATTGCTGTGACGAGTGGAATGGTGAGAATACAAAGCAGTGACTTCCGTTTATCAGAATGGGAGTCTAAAGAACAAGAGTCACAGAGAATACAAAGCAGTGACTTCCGTTTATTAGAATGAGAGTCTAAAGAACAAGAGTCACAGATAAGCAATTTTCTTTGCTAATTTGTTTTTCTTAAGAACTTCTCATTATTCTCAAGGTTCTAACAGGAAATATATGCTCGAAGCCAAACAAAAACGTCTCACTGCTTATGGAGAAATGCATCAGGGTGGCCGATGGTTGAAAAAAAGAGTCTTATATAGAGCACCAAATGTTTTAGTAATCCTCCAAACCATGCCGGTTTACTTAAAATTTCTTTCACAATTCTCGTTAGACTCATGCAGTAAATAAATTAAGTACCTTTCCCACTGGGAGTTTTTTAGAAACACTTAATGAAGTAAATGCCACAGTGTTAGATCAGAGGGGAGCCATGCTATTGAATTATTTTTAGCATGCATTTCTAGCTTAATTTTTTGTTGGTTTCTTTTGATCTGGGTGCAAGTCTTAGCCAGATAATATGGTTCAGGGAACAGAGGATAGGGTGAGAAAGAGATTTGGGTTTAATGTCTAGTACACATAACCAAGAAAAGCCACTTTTTTCTCAAAGGTTAAAAAATTTTATTTGATAAGAATGCCTCTCTAAATATCAAAATGGCCGTATTGGGCACAGCTAAAGAGACATACTATTAACTCATTACCCTTGAATGTTTGGAAAAATTCTTTATGCTTAATTTTAACTATACTGTCCTTTTAAAGAAAAGTATTATTATGTACTATTAAAAAATCAACATACTTAACAATAAATATTTTAAACTATAGCTTAATCTTTATAATTAAGAAAGCTTTTTGAGATCTTGAAGGGCCTTAAATCATCATTAGAAGAATTAATAATTATTATATCATAAATGTGCATAAGTGTTTGTTAATTGAATTTCTGATTTTAAAAATTCCTTAAAAAAACTATAGGCACATTCTTTGAATAACTGAAAGCAGTTACTAAAGAAATCAAAAATTAAAGTTTTGGGGAGTAAAGACAATGTAAAAATGCATCAGAGAAGATGCATTGTGCCTGGAAACAAACTGTGTCTGGTGGGAAATCTTAAATTTTGATTAATTTACTTTCTGAGCAACTTAAGAATTAATGAAATATAAAATTAGGTAAATTACAGCAATAAGTTTCCACCATTGTATTGTTCAACAGACTCTTATAATTTTCCAGTGGTGTACTTTTAGAAGTATGAGATTTTATTCTGGAAGGAAAAAAAAAACACAGAGATGGTTTTCTTTTTGCACGGAACTCTATAATATTTCTGTACACTGTCTCAACAGGGAGTGGTGCTCCTGATTTTAACTTGAAGCCTATAGAGAGCTCAGTCCAGCCTTTTTGCAATCTCCAGGTAGTCAGAAAGTATTGAAAGGTGTAATGGGAAGCAAAGTGGAAAATGGCAGTATCCTACGTTACAGGCCAAATGGATAACCCGAAGAGAAAGATTTTGACAGCCACAAATATTTCATCTCTCCGGGCCCTGATGCTACTGTGTGAGAACAATTTAGTTGGAAAGATCATCAACAATTAGGTGACATCTCTATCACACCTTTTACTGAGTTGAAATTTCACTGACATGAATAATAAGGGGTCTTGTTTGACATTTAACAGTTTAATTAATTTGTTTCCTAAAGTGAATGATGTTTTACACTGTGATTTTTCAATACGCCATCTCCATATACTTGAACTTTTTTTCTTTTGCTTTTCTTAGGAAACCATTTCGTTTTCCTTTTCACTTCATAAATTACCTACCCATCTTGACTCTGGTGCTAGATAGTGTTTGGTGGGGCTTGGGGGTGGGGCTAGGGTTTGGAAAATTGGGGAAGTGCTGCAGATCTTCCTCCACTATTCAGTTTTAGAGGAGAAGCAATGTAGGAGTGTGGAAAAGAAAAAAGAATACACTTTTTTTTTTGAGTAAATGGTGTTTTGTTGTTGTTGTTAGACCAAAACACAAGTCTTGTCTCTTTGGTCACTCTAGTCATGAAGGATCATCAAGGGGCCATGATGTGTAGTCACACCTGTCATGTGGTATAACTATTTGTACTATTCCTTATATGTTACTGACTTTATTGGTTTCTGCATACCTTCAAGGTATGTTGCATATGAATGTGATATCTGCAGTGCTTGTTTTTGAAAATAAAACACATAATGTTTGCCAAAGGTCACTTCTAAAACAGCTGCTGTGAAAGTAGGAGGAATAATCCAGCGTGACAATAGAAAACATGAATCTACTAAGTATTCTTGCAAATAGAAATGAAAAATTAGTCAACACAATTAAGTTATTTACTCTAATTGCCCCTATACAAACCTCAACCCCCCACTTTAAACTATTTCCCTTTGCAAAGAGTTTTTTAAAAAAACAAAAAACAAAAAGCAAAGGTGTGTGGGAAAGCCACTTCTCTCCCACTTGAACCTGTAGGACACCAAGGTAAATGATACATTGGTATTCTTTAGAGTACAAGTGTCCTTCACTGTCTGATTACAATGTATATTTCTGATTGTTGGAGCTTAGATGGGTAGACGTACCCAGATGAAATCGAGTGAGTGCGTGTTCGTGACAAGTGTGAGTAGGAAGAATGTCTTTGAACATGTCATCCTGAAGAGACAACGCTGAAGTAGTGCAGGTTGAAAACTGAAATGGGAAGATAGGCTGAAGCTTTGGGGGGAAAGACAGTCCAGGACACACCTCCCACATGATACATCTTTCCTTGTTATCTGCTCTTATTTTGTAATGGTGCCGAAAAAGTGTAACAGGTGCCACTACTTTTCTGAGCTGTTTTAAGGCCAAATATGATGAAAGTGATATGGAACTGATTTTTAACTATTAGACCTCTCAGACGGATAAACTATTAATACTATCGCAAGACACCATGAGATGCTTCTCCATAATAGAGTGCTAGGAAAGTTGAAATTGCTGCTATTGTGTATCTCAGACTTGTTAAAGCTGTCCCAGATCCATGGTGAGGTAGATTGCTTCCTTCCATGGATGGAAATTGAACTTTTTTTCCCCTGCACATGTGTTTATAAATAAGCTGACACATAAACTCTTCCTTTGGAACATATTTTGAAGCAGAGATGTGTGTTCATAGAGAGTATTATGTGTATTACTTAAATGTTTCTCTTTTCAAAACAGCTGGTTTCCTGTTTGTAATTTTGAACCTGTATAATTTTCATCATTATTTTCTTCTCCTCTGAACTGAAAGACCATCTAATAAATGAAAATACTTTATATTCATTTTTATTAAGTGCTTTTCTCTGTCTGCCTTAGTACATGTATAGCAAAGTATCAAGAATAATTTACCAAAGATAATTAAGCTCAAGCCTTGAGTGAATTTCTTCTGCCACAAAGACTTAAATGAAATCGTTGAGTCAGCATGGTTTGGATTAAAAAAAAATCTTTGACATAAGGCATAGGAGATGTATATTTGCTAAATACTTTTACTATGTGCCAGGCACTGCGCTTAGAACTCAACATAACATTATCTCATTTGGTTCCAACAACCCAGTGAGGTAGTTTCTATTATAGTGTTTTTATTTTGTACACAAGGAAACCAAAGCATTTAAAATCACTATGCAAAATTTCCATTCATCAACACTTCCACTACACAGCAAAGGTCTACTTTCCTGGAGGTCCCAGTGACATCTCTGGTACATTCTTCCTTTAAGCCCTTACTGTTAGCCTCTAGGGTCCTAATCCAAAACCAATGCCATGTGTTTCATATTTTGTTACAACAGTACCATACTTCCAGCAGCTAAATTTGTTCTGGTTATCTTCGTTACATTAAAAAATCATACCAACCTTAGTGGTGTAAAACCACAACAATTTTATTATGCTCATAGATTTGGTGGATGAAGAATTTGGGGAGGGTACAGCAGGGATGGCTCTTCTCTGCTCCATGATGTCTTGGATCTTTGCTGGTTAAGACTTGAATGGCTGAGGGCTGGAGGATTGTCTTCTAAGATGCTTTCTTTGCTTACGTGTCTGATACCTGAGCTGGGACCATTTAAAGGCTGGCTTAAGTGGTACTGTTGATTGGAGTACCTTTATATGACCTCTCTATGTGGCTTGGGCTTCTTCAGCATTGTGCTGGGTTCTAGGAGGGAGGGTCCTGCAAGGAGGCCTCTAGAGAGCAAGCATTACAGGAGCAAGGATCAAGCACAGGTTGTATGATGCTTCTTACCTAGCCTCAGAAGTCACAGTATTGCTTCCACTGAACTCTGTTGGTTGAAGCAGTCACAAGCCTGCCCACATTCAAGGGAAGGGGACATAGAATACACCTCTTGATGGGAAGAGTATCAAAAGATTTGGGGTTCATGTTTTAAAATCACCCCAGGGATGGTAAAATTCTGGGGGGTAATACAGTCTGATTTGTGGTCCAGTAGCTTCCTTCCAACACCCCAGACCCTGACTCCCACCCATGCCTCATCCAGGAGTTTCTCCTTCCAGGGCTAAATGCAGGTTTCAGGATATTATGTATTTTATTAAGGATGAGAGCATTTCTATCCAAAGGTGGTATTATTATTATTATTGTTGTTGTCTTCCTTTTGCTAATGGTCTTCTCCTACTTATTTTTCTCATCTTCCTCCCTTTCTTCTTCTTCCTCCTTCTTCTTTGTCTTTCTTTTCCTCCTCTTCCTCTACTTCAGTGGTGCCCAACCTTTTTGGCACCAGGGACCGGTTTTGTGGAAGACAATTTCTCCACGGACTGGGGAGTGGGGGATGGTTTGGGGATGATTCAAGCGCATTACATTTATTGTGTGCTTTATTTCTATTATTATTACATTGTAATATATAATGAAATAATTATACAACTCACCATAATGCAGAATCAGTGGGAGCCCTGAGCTTGTTTTCACTTGCCACTCACTGATAGGGTTTTGATATGAGTCTGCAAGCAATTGATTTATTATGGTCTCTGTGCAGTCAAACCTCTCTGCTAATGATAATCTGTATTTGCAGCCGCTCCCCTCAGATCCACCTAGATCATCAGGCATTAGATTCTCATGAGGAGCGCACAACCTAGATCCCTCGCACGCGCAGTTCACAGTAGGGTTCTGGTACCAGTCTGTGGCCTGGGGGTTGGGGAACCCTGCTCTACTTCTCTTCCTCTTTCCTTCTCCCTCATCATCTTCTTCATCATAAAGCAGTATGTTCTGGGCATCCCTTAGTATCTGTGTTCATTTTTTGCTGTTGTTGTTCAGTGGTTGTTAGCTCTAAAGACATCTGAAATCTATAACATATCTCAAGCTGTAAAATCTGAAAAGAGGGCAAGAACACAATGGAGAAATAAACAGGATAAAAAGCTAGAATCAATGTGAGAGAGCATTTTCAACCTGCAAGTGCACTGTATCAGTAAGGAGTAAAGTTGAAGGAAATGCTTATAAAACAATATATAGTTTGTTGTTTTAACTTCCAGGGAGATAAAGTATGAGAATCTAGTTGGACTCCCCAATTCCCCAAGGGTAGCTGGTACATGGTATTTCTGGTACAAATGAGAGAAGGAAACTGCCAACCTCATACAGATCTTCTTATCCTGTCAGTGCAAATCACTTAAAATGTGAATGGAGGGCTTCCCTGGTGGCGCAGTGGTTGAGAGTCCACCTGCCGACGCAGGGCACATGGGTTCGTGCCCCGGTCTGGGACGATCCCACATGCCGCGGAGCGGCTAGGCCCGTGAGCCATGGCCGCTGAGCCTGTGCGTCCGGAGCCTGTGCTCCGCAACGGGAGAGGCCACAGCAGTGAGAGGCCCGCGTACCGCAAGAAAAAAAAAAAAAGTGAATGGAATTGGGGGAGGTGTATTGGCCAGAAGAATCTGTGAGTATTCCATGAGTATAGAAAAGCACAAGTTTATGGCACCCATTTCTTGAGCTCTTAATTGAGTCATTTGTCAGTCATGCATGCTAATGGGGCAGTATGGTGACATCAGTACTCAAATATAGTTGTTTTAGGGTTATGCTTTGCTTGCTTCATATTGTTTGAGCCCATACCAATTTATATTGTAAGAAATAAAGTAGGACCCATCTAGATAGCAGGTAAATAATCAGTAATCAGCTTAATATTGAAAACTTTAAGCTGATAAGCCACTAAGTGGACAGTGCCTTTGCAAAAAAGGGGAGAAATTTTTAAATTTGGAAATTAACTGAGTCAGGATGGCACATGTGAACTTGAACAGGAATTTTAAAATAGCATTTTGCAATAACTCAAATAGCTTGTCTCACAGAAGTCCACAATAACTTAAAATGTCAATGCAAACTTAACTGCCTTGAGATTCTTCTGCCATGCACTCCCGTTAACACCCATACCTGCCCTAGTCTAACACTTTAAACATTAATGTAGTTGTTTACATTGTCTACTTCCCTTGTTATACTGGAAGCTCCTTGGGGAACCTTAGGAGAACCTTGTTTACTTCTGTATCCTCAGTACCTGTACATACCTTTTAAATAAATAAACACCAGAGCTTGAGAATTCTGTCCTTCACCTAATCAGTGATGCTCCAAGGTACTGAGGATTCCTTATTTTTGCAGTTCGCTAAGCCTTACTTTATGCTCTGGAAAGCTTTGTATATCCCTTTGTTAGCATTTATATCATTCTGTTGGAATTATTTGTTTACTTACCTGTGTATGACAATAGACTGGGAGCTCCTGGTGGGCAAAATTCATCATGAATCTTCTGGGTCTGGCATCATGCTTGGAATTAAGCATTTATTTGTGGATTGCTAAATGAATGAATGATTTTCTTTTTCTGTTTTTCTTCTAAACAATAGACATCATGCCTCCTAAGATCTTTTTTTTTTTACTCTAAATAGTTTAAGAGACTGCATGAGTGCAAAGTATCGTAATAAAATAACCAATTTAGCTTGTTAAACATCCCTTTGCATTATTTTCATTTACTATTCATTTAAAACCTTTTATTTTATATGAAAAAAAGTGACATGAAGACATTCAGCAAATAGTAGTAGCTATAGTAATAGTAGTAACAGTAGTACTAAAATATTTTTAGACATTTATAAAACATTTCAAGCTAGATGATACAATTATGTACTAAATTAGATTACTGTTATTAAAACTGTCCATGTTTGGCTTCTTGATGACTAACATCCAACTGCAACCATTAGAAAAAGTATTCCTTCCTTTTGAAAATTTCACTGCACATTTTCACAGGAAAGATTATAATCATTTATATTTTTTTGAGTGTTATGTGCTTTACACCATCCTATGTCGTGCAGCACTTATCATAATTTTATTAGGTGGGAATCATTGTACTTATTTTATAGGTGAGAAACTGAGGCTGAAAGAAAAATTCATTTGTTTGAGGTCAGCAGCTAATAATTAGCAGAGCTAGAGTTCAAACCTGGGTCTGTCAGATCCCAAACCTGTTGTCTTAAGCGATATGTGTCTTTTCCAAGATTTCAGACTGGAATTTTGTCCCAGTAAATTGAATATAAATGTAAATAATCTTATAAAATTAATAGCTACTATATTAGAAAATGCATAATGCTAAGGATATTCATAGGTAATTTTCAACTTTTTTTCTATATATAGGGATAAAAGGCCCCAAACCTGTTTTTTTAATAAGACCTTTATTAAAGTATAATTCACATACCATATAATTTACCCCTTTAAAGTGTATAATTCAGTGGGTTTTAGTATGATCACAGAGTTTTATAACCATCACCACAACCAGTTTTAGAACATTTTCGTCACCCCAAAAGAAACCCTACACCCATTAGCAGTTACTCTCCATTTCCTCCCAAGCCCCCATCCCTAGGCAATCACCCCAAATCTTTTTTAATGTCCTGAAATATTTTAAGATTGTTTACACTTGGAGACACTTATAGAGCTTTAGGAAGCAGCAGTATTCTGATTTTGTACAGCATGTTCATGAGCGTTTTGTAAAGTTTTTTCTTTTCTTTTAAATAGACTATCTTTTAAAGTATTTCAGGTTCACTGCAAAGTTGAACAGAACGTACAGAGATTTCTCATCTTCCCCCTTCCCCCACATATGCACAGCCGCCCCACTCTCAACCTCCTGCAGTAGAGTGGTACATTTATGGTAATCGATGAAGCTACACGACATGTTGTCACCCAAAGTCCATAGTTTACATTGGTGTTCACTCCTGGTGTTGTACATTCTATGGGTTTGGACAAATGTATAATGACATATTTATCCACCATTATAGTATCATACAGACTGGTTTCACTGCCCTAGAAATCCTCTGTGTTTCACCTGTTTATCCCTTATAGTCCTTTTTAAAACTGTAGAATTACAGAATTCATAATGGAAAGGGATTTAGAGATAATTTAGTCCAACCAACCAATTGGGAACGATCTAGTAGGAATTCTCAGTCTCTTCAGCTAGGTTTATTCTTTTTTTTTTAATTGAAGTATAGTTGATTTACAATGTTGTGTTAGTTTCAGGTGGACAGCAAAGTGATTCAGTTGTGCGTGTGTGTGTGTTTGTGTATATACACATATATATTCTTTTTCAGACTCTTTTCCATTATAGGTTATTATAAGATACTAAATATAGTTCCCTGTGCTATACAGTAGGTCCTTGTTGTTTAGCTGAATTTATTCTTTATTTTCTTATTGACTGTCATAGATATAAGCATTTTCTTCTTTTCTTTTGTAGTTCCCCTCTCCTTAGAACAAATGGTCATGTCCTAATTTACAGTGAGCCAGGCAATAAATTTTAGAATTTAACAAGAAAATAGTATGTCCTTAATTCTTATTTTCTCAGTAATAAAAAAAACTTTTTATAAAAGAAAATTTCAAAAATATACTACAGGGACTTCCCTGGTAGCACAGTGGTTAAGAATCCTCCTGCCAATGCAGGGGACATGGGTTCGAGCCCTGGTCCAGGAAGATGCCACATGCCATGGAGCAGCTAAGCCCATGCGCCAGAACTACTGAGCCTGTGCTCTAGAGTCCGCGAGCCACAACTACTGAAGCCTGCATGCCACAGCTACTGAAGCCTGCGTGCCACAGCTACTGAAGCCTGCATGCCTAGAGCCCGTGCTCCGCAACAAGAGAAGCCACCACAGTGAGAGGCCCGCACACCGAAACGAAGAGTAGCCACAACTCGCCGGTAACTAGAGAAAGCCGCGCGCAGCAATGAAGACCCAAAGCAGCCAAAAATAAATATATTAATTAATTAATTTTAAAAATACACTATAATAGAGAGAAACTTTCAAAAATACACAATGGTAGGGAGCACAACATGTAATATATTGAATCCTCACCTGTTCCCTAGTTATCAATACATGGTCAACCTCTTTTCATCTATCCTTCTATGCGTTGCCACCCTCTCCCCAACTGTCTCAGACATCATTCATTTCATCCATACATATTTCAGTATGTATTTTAAAAGATACAGCCTTTCAGAAAAAAATTAACACAATGCCATTATCATACCTTAAAAATTGCCAGTAATTCCTTAATGTCATCAAATATCTAGTCATTGTTCAAATTTCCCTGAACGTATCAACTTAAAAAAAAAAAAAGCTGTCAGTTTGTTTGAATTGGGATCCAAACAACATCCACCCACTGCATTTTAATCTATGGTTTTAATCTATGGTTTCCTCTCTGTTGTTTCCCCCTCTCCCTTGAGTCTTATTTGTTAGAGAAATTGGTCATTCTTCTTGTTGTTTTTCACATTCAGGATTTGCTCATTGCATCTCTGCGGTATTGTCTAATATATTTTTCTCCTGTAAACTGGTAGTTAGCTTAAAAAACTTGATCTGTTTCAGGTTCAGTTTTTTGGCGAGAATATTCCATTGGTGGTATTCTACATTTTCATTTCAACCGAGTATCTGGTTGTCTCTGTTATGTGATATTAGTGGCCATTATTTCATCAGGGGCTTGCAAAGTGGTGATATTCTTTTTTTTTTTGAATATTTATCTATTTATTTTTGCCTGTGTCGAGTCTTAGTTGTGGCACGCAGGATCTTTCGTTGCGGCATGCGGGCTTCTCTCTAGTTGTGGCATGCAGGCTCATGGGCTCAGTAGTTGTGGCGCTCGGGCTCTCTAGTTGTGGCGCATGGGCTCCATAGCACATGGGCTCTGTAGTTGTGGCATGCAGCTTCCTAGTTGTGGTGTGCAGGCTCAGTAGTTGCAGCGCGTGGGCTTAGTTGCCACGTGGCATGTGGGCTCTTAGTTCCCCGACCAGGGATCGAACCTGTGTCCCCTGCATTGGAAGGTGGATTCTTAGCCACTGGACCACCAGGGAAGTCCCAAAGTGGTGATATTCTGATGCCTTCATCTTTCTTCACTTATTAGCTGGTATACTTCCATAAAGAGAAACTTTCTTTTATTGATAACCTGTAGTACAGTTCTTATAGGAAAGGCAGATTAAATGCTTGATTTCTTTCCCTTTATCTACCCTTTTTCAGAATAATGAATCAGTTCCCTAGCATGCTCTAAAGGAGACCAAGGAGGTTATATTTGGTTTGTATTTTTAGTATCAATATGAACTCGTAGCTTTTTAACCTATTTGATGTGTTTCAATCCATGGCAGTTATTATTCTATTTGATACTCAAACTTGAAAATGACCATAAAATTTAAAAATTGGATCAGTTTAGGGTGATTCTGTTTCAAATGGTTTTCACCCATAGAATTTAATATATAAAAAAGCTTCCTTGTGTAGCTACACAGGATTTTTCCAGGAATATATCTAATACATAAAGTGGATTGAACCTGCACAGGGCCTTTATTATGCATATATACTTACATGAATGTGTTTGTGTGTATCTCTGGAACTATGTATGGTATCCTAAGGAATGATTACATATTCACCTTTATAAAAGAGGTCCAAGTCATCTGCTTTGGGCTAGGATTGTTTCTAAGGTGAGAGCCATTCTGTAGCAGCCCTTCTGGACCTTGAACATGAGCACAGCCTCCTTCGAATAAGTTCCTTGGCTCTGACCAAAGGAGAGGAGCCAGGCTAACACTCAGTGATTTGTCAGGTTTACCTGCATTTTCATAGTATTTCTATAAAAGAAATTTGTCCTAAGTGTCAAATTGCTGATTTTTCCAGTGACTGAAAGGTTTCATGGGGACTTCTGTTGTTATTTACATGTATATGGATAAAATTGCAATCTGTGAGTAATTTGAGAAATTTCAACAGTTGCAGCAGTAGTGATCTAGAAATTGAATGGGTTTCAAATACAGTATTCCAGTGCAGTGCTGCATATATAATGTATGTGCAGCATATGCTGAGGTCTTTTTCAAAACATTTACATTAAACCTGTCAGGTATTTATGAATAGCAAAAATTAATTTCCCCTAGGTCTGTCATCAGTTAGGGAAATGGATTTTAACATAGAAGACTGTCAGTGTTTCCTGCACACCAGAACAGCTCACTTCAATGTCATAGTATTACACCAGGTGGCCTTCTAAGAGTCAGCTTAATGTGATTTCAAATGATAGGGTAGAGAATGTGAGGGAAATTAAAATAGTATCATACTTATGATTTAAAAGCAAGTTAATTACAAGGGCTTGTTAATAAACAAAGAAAAATTCAGGATGTATTATCTGTTATATAGCGTATCGATAACAAGTGTGATGCTTTGAAAACAAAAAAATCTACCACTATGTGACTTTGAGATGACTTAAAAATATTGAATTTAATTGTTGACCAATGTGTTAGTCTATTAATGGCCTTACAGCATTTGAACGAATTTCTGGATATTCATTTTAGCTCTTAAGGCACTTCTAAAAGCATTGTTTAACCAAAAAGATTAGCTACATTGTTGGCGTTTTATCTAGAAAATCCCTGATGATGCATTTGATGTGAATGATTCTAACAACACTGGACTTTGTCAATGTTCAGTCAATGCATTTTCTCCAACTGAATACTTTTACATTTCTTAAAGGGCCAAAACACATGCAATATCACTATTACTTTTAAAGCAAGACACATTTCACTTGATGAATGATTTAGTGTTTTTGATGGTCATGGATAATGTTCCTTCCCAATGCTCCTGTCTTATATATTATGGAAAAGGAAAGAGAATGGTATCTGATGTGGGGTGTTTTTTTTTTTTTTGCATTTTTGAATTTTATTTTATTTATTTTTTTATACAGAAGGTTCTTATTAGTCATCCATTTTATGCACATCATTGAATACCTGTCAATCCCAATCTCCGAATTCATCACACCACCACCCACACCCACCTCTGCTTTCCCCCCTTGGTGTCCATATGTTTGTTCTCTACATCTGTGTCTCAATTTCTGCCCTGCAAACCAGTTCATCTGTACCATTTTTCTAGGTTCCACATATATGCATTAATACGCGATATTTGTTTTTCTCTTTCTGATTTACTTCACTCTGTATGACAGTCTCTAGATCATCCACGTCTCTACAAATGACCCAATTTCGTTCCTTTTTATGGCTGAGCAATATTCCATTGTATATATGTACACATTTTCTTTATCCATTCGTCTGTCGATGGGCATTTAGGTTGCTTCCATGACCTGGCTATTGTAAACAGTGCTGCAACGAACATTGGGATGCATGTTTCTTTTTGAATTATGTTTTTCTCAGGGTATATGGCCAGTAGTGGGATTGCTGGGTCATATGGTAATTCTATTTTTAGTTTTTTAAGGAACCTCCATACTGTTCGCCATAGTGGCTGTATCAATTTACATTCCCATCAACAGTGCAAGAGGGTTCCCTTTTCTCCACACCCTCTCCAGCATTTGTTTTTTGTAGATTTTCTGATGATGCTCATTCTAACTGGTGTGAGGTGATACCTCATTGTAGTTTTGATTTGCATTTCTCTAATGATTAGTGATGTTGAGCAGCTTTTCATGTGCTTCTTGGCCATCTGTATGTCTTCTTTGGAGAAATGTCTATTTAGGTCTTCTGCCCATTTTTGGATTGGGTTGTTTGTTTCTTTAATATTGAGCTGCATGAGCTGTTTATATATTTTGGAGATTAACCCTTTGTCCATTGGTTCGTTTGCAAATATTTTCTTGCATTCTGAGGGTTGTCTTTTCGTCTTGTTTGTAGTTTCCTTTGCTGTGCAAAAGCTTTGAAGTTTCATTAGGTCCCATTTGTTTATTTTTGTTTTTATTTCCATTATTCTAGGAGGTGGATCAAAAAAGATCTTGCTGTGATTTATGTCATAGAGTGTTCCTCCTATGTTTTCCTCTAAGAGTTTTATAGTGTCCGGTCTTACATTTAGGTCTCTAATCCATTTTGAGTTTATTTTTGTGTATGGTGTTAGGGAGTGTTCTAATTTCATTCTTTTACATGGAGCTGTCCAGTTTTCCCAAAACCACTTATTGAAGAGACTGTCTTTTCTCCATTGTCTATCCTTTCCTCCTTTGTCATAGATTAGTTGACCATAGGTGCATGGGTATATCTCTGGGCTTTCTATCCTGTTTCATTGATCTATATTTCTGTTTTTGTACCAGTACCATATTGTCTTGATTACTGTAGCTTTGTAGTATAGTCTGAAGTCAGGGAGTCTGATTCCTCCAGCTCCATTTTTTTCCATCAAGACTGCTTCGGCTGTATAAAAAAATAAATAAAATATAATTTAAAAATTAAAAAGAAAAAAGACTGCTTTGGCTATTCGGGGTCTTTTGTGTCTCCATACAAATTTTAAGATTTTTTGTTCTAGTTCTGTAAAAAATGCCAATGGTAATTTGATAGGGATTGCATTGAATCTGTAGGTTGCTTTGGGTAGTATAGTCATTTTCACAATGTTGATTCTTCCAATCCAAGATCATGGTATATCTCTCCATCTGTTGGTGTCATCTTTAATTTCATTCAACAGTGTCTTATAGTTTTCTGCATACAGGTCTTTTGTCTCCCAGGTAGGTTTATTCCTAGGTATTTTATTCTATTTGTTGCAGTGGTAAATGGGAGTGTTTCCTTAATTTCTCTTTCACATTTTTCATCATTAGTGTATAGGAATGCAAGAGATTTCTGTGCATTAATTTTGTATCCTGCAACTTTACCAAATTCATTGATTAGCTCTAATAGTTTTCTGGTGGCATCTTTAGGAGTCTCTGTGTATAGTATCACGTCATCTGCAAGCAGTGACAGTTTTACTTCTTCTTTTGCAATTTGTATTCCTTTTGTTTCTTTTTCTTCTCTGATTGCCATGGCTAGGACTTCCAAAACTATGTTGAATAATAGTGGTGAGAGTGGACATCCTTGTCTCGATCCTGATCTTAGAGGAAATGCTTTCAGTTTTTCACCATTGAGAATGATGTTTGCTGTGGGTTTGTCCTATATGGCCTTTATTATGTCGAGGTAGGTTTCCTCTATGCCCACTTTCTGGAGAGTTTTTATCATAAATGGGTGTGGAATTTTGTCAAAAGCTTTTTCTGCATCTATCGAGATGATCATATGGGTTTTATTCTTCAATTTGTTAATATGGTGTATCACATTGATTGACTTGCATATATTGAAGAATCCTTGCATCCCTGGGATAAATCCCACTTGATCATGGTGTATGATCCTTTTAATGTGTTGTTGGATTCTGTTTGCTAGTATTTTGTTGAGGATTTTTGCATCTATATTCATCAGTGATATTGGTCTGTCATTTTCTTTTTTTGTGACATCTTTGTCTGGTTTTGGTATCAGGGTGATGGTGGCCTCATAGAGTGAGTTTGGGAGTGCCCCTTCCTATGCAATTTTTTGGAAGAGTTTGAGAAGGATGGGTGTTAGCTCTTCTCTAAATGTTTGATAGAATTCACCTGTGAAGCCATCTGGTCCTGGGCTTTTGTTTGTTGGAAGATTTTTAATCACAGTTTCAGTTTCATTACTTGTGATTGGTCTGTTCATATTTTCTATTTCTTCCTGGTTCAGTCTTGGAAGGTTACACCTTTCTAAGAATTTGTCCATTTCTTCCATGTTGTCTGTTTTATTGGCATAGAGTTGCTTGTAGTAGTCTCTTAGGATGCTTTGTATTTCTGCGGTGTCTGTTGTAACTTCTCCTTTTTCATTTCTAATTTTATTGATTTGAGTCCTCTCCCTCTTTTTCTTGATGAGTCTGGCTAGTGGTTTATCAATTTTGTTTATCTTCCCAAAGAACCAGCTTTTAGTTTTATTGATCTTTGCCATTGCTTTCTTTGTTTCTATTTCATTTATTTCTGCTCTGATCTCTATGATATCTTTCCTTCTGCTACCTTTGGTTTTGTTTGTTCTTCTTTCTCTAGTTCCTTTAGGTGTCAGTTTAGATTGTTTATTTGACATTTTTCTTGTTTCTTGAGGTGGGCTTGTATAGGTATAAACTTCCCCCTTAGAAGTGCTTTTGCTGCATCCCATAGGTTTTGCATTGTCGTGTTTTCATTGTCATTTGTCACTCAGTATTTTTTGATTTCCTCTTTGACTTCTTCAGTGATCTCTTGGTTATTTGGTAACGTATTGTTTAGCCTCCATGTGTTTGTGTTTTTTACGTTTTTTTCCCTTTAATTGATTTCTAATCTGATAGAGTTGTGGTCAGAAAAGATGCTTGATATGATTTCAATTTTCTTAAATTTACTGAGGCTTGATTTGCGACCCAAGATGTGATCTATCCTGGAGGATGTTCCATGTGCACTTGAGAAGAAAGTGTAATCTGCTCTTTTTGAATGAAATGTCCTATAAATATCAGTTAAATCTATCTGGTCTATTGTGTCATTTAAAGCTTGTGTTTCCTTATCAATTTTCTGTTTGGATGATCTGTCCATTTGTGTGAGTGAGGTGTTAAAGTCCCCCACTATTATTGTGTTACTGTCGATTTCCTCTTTTATAGCTGTTAGCAGTTACCTTATGTATTGAGGTTCTCCTATGTTAGGTGCATATATATTTATAATTGTTTTATCTTCTTCTTGGATTGATCCCTTGATCATTATGTAGTGTCCTTCCTTGTCTCTTGTAACATTCTTTATTTTAAAGTCTATTTTATCTGATATGAGTATTGCTACTCCAGTTTTCTTTTGATTCCCATTTGCATGGAATATCTTTTTCCATCCCCTCACTTTCATTCTGAATGTGTCCCTAGGTCTGAAGTGGGTCTCTTGTAGACAGCGTATATATGGGTCTTGTTTTTGTATCCATTCAGCAAGCCTGTGTCTTTTGGTTGGAGCATTTAATCCATTCATGTTTAAGGTAATTATCGATATGTATGTTCCTATGACCATTTTCTTAATTGTTTTAGGTTTGTTTTTGTAGGTCCTTTTCTTCTCTTGTGTTTCTCAGAGAAGTTCCTTTAGCATTTGTTGTAGAGCTGGTTTTGTCGTGCTGAATTCTCTTAGCTTTTGCTTCTGATGTGATTTAAGAAATCATTTAAATTCTTATTTTAAAAATCTTTCTGAAATTTTAACGTGTAGAAAGTATTTGTTAACCTCTGACAAGGACACAGTATTTTCAGGTCTAGGTTCTTTTTAAAAATTATTGTTAATAGTTTTTTAGTGTGATGGCCTTAGAACCAGAGATGACAAAGACATTCCCTATTGTGCATATGAACTTGTTGGGGGCCTGATACATATATATATATATATATATGCATATATAATATGTTATAATATATGTAACTACATATCTTAATATATATATGTTATATTATATATAATATATGTATGTTCCTTATACTAATATATATTAGTATAAAGAAGAGAGACTGATTTTTTTAAATTTATAGCTTATAAAAATCTCATTTTGTAGTCACAAGATAAACTGAATATCAGTTCTTCTTTCTCTGGATTGTACTGTTAGGTAGTTATTAAACCTATTCTTGTAAAGATTATTCCAAGGAATTTTAATAGTTTTTGTTCCATTCTGTTTTTAAGATTAAGAATTAAACCCAATTCTCAACTGGTCTCCTTTTAAGTAGTGGGTCCAATGCACCAGGGTTACATGGAGTTCAAATACTAAAAATATATGGCTCTACTTATACAATATTTTATATTGTTTTCCATTTAAAAATTGCCTCGTTTATTATACCATGGTATAATTTGAGACTGCACCACCATGTTATAAAGAATTTCTTTGTATAATCCAGCTGTTTTTCTTTTAATTTTTAAAAATTTGTTTAATTTATTTATTTTTGGCTGTGTTGGGTCTTCTTTGCTGTGCGTGGGCTTTCTCTAGTTTCAGCGAGCGGGGGCTCCTCTTTGTTTTGGTGTGGTAGTTTCTGTTGCAGAGCATGGGCTTAGGCTCTTGGGCTTCAGTAGTTGTGGCTCATGGGCTTAGTTACTCAGCAGCATGTGGGATCTTCCAGGACCAGGGCTCAAACCCATGTCCCCTGCATTGGCAGGCAGATTCTTAACCACTGTGCCAGGGAAGCCCCCAGCTGTTTTAAGGTTCTTTAAATGTCCTAGCTGACAGCCCACAACTGCTGTGCAGATGTAGTTGACAAAATTTTATTTGAATGAGAAAGACAACTGACATATTCATAGTTTATCAGAGGCCATAGCATTATTAGTCAGAGGAGCCAGTGTTTTGGTTCCAGTCATATATCCCTTTTTCCTTAAACTAGTTTATGGTTATTGTTTTTTAACATCATATATTGATATATCTATTTAATATAAAATAAATAGTGATACCACAAATCTCCTTGTTATGTATAGGTATCTATTTTATTTGAAATTTGTCTATGTCATGGCAGTTTTAATAAACCTTTAATATCATGAGAATGTCCTTGTATTTTCTGTTACATACAGGCTCCCTTTAAGAAAAGTAAGCCAAATATTTTTGAGTACACTGTAAAAGACCATAATTTATGCATTTTGGGGATGCTATATCATCATTATAAGGCATCTTCTGCAAGAGTTTAAGCATGAGAAAATAAAAGGCAGGAAAGGATATTTTTAGAGACTATTCAACTAATTTAAAACAAATGTTATGTCATAGTAATTCAGAATTAAAACTCTTGATTCTATTCTTTGTAGTGCTTTCCTGCACTTCTATGTGTAGTATGTATGTATGTACATGCATTTTCTAAATATGGCTTCTTGCTGACCAGTTCATTTTCTATCAATATCTTAATCAGTTAGTCGCTAAAAAATAGTATTTACAGCATAGAGAGAGGCTAGCTATTTGCTTTTGAAGTGTCAATATGTTGGAACAATAAGATGTTTTATTGATCAAAGTTACAATGTAAAAGTGTCTAAAAAAGTCACGATTATTAATATTACCACATATAGATTATGTTGACAGATACACAGGCATATGAATTCAAAAGCAAAGTAAACCTGATATGCAGGAAAAGAAAATAGTTAATCCAATAGGAACCATGGGTTGGAAGGAATCCAGAAATCTAAAAGTTTGAATATCTGCTTGCGTGCTATAGCACTTGGAATACACTTAGACTTGTGCCACAAACATTACTGAGTTCCTGCTACATATCAGGTTCTGTATTTGGTACATGAGATGAATATGACAATTTGCTTGCCCTCATGGAGCTTAAAGTATATTGGAGAAACCTGGCATGCAAATAAGTAGTGACAAAGCAAAATAGGTATAATAGGATGCATACTTTCCAGTGGGAGCACAAAAGGGGGCAAATTTATTTTCCTGTGGGAGCGAGGGAAGGCATCACTATTAAGGCACATCAACTGGGGAGACAGAAAAGAGAAGTGTAGAAGGTGAAAAAAATTATGAGGACTTTGTAAGGTCATGTTTAAGTATCTGACTTTTATCCTGAAAGTAATTGTGTGCCACTGAAGATTTTTTTAGCAGGTTGACAGATCACATTTGTATGTTAGAAATGCAGTTTTTAAATGGCAGAGTAAAGATGGCACTATCTACCATCTTTACATTAAAGATAGTAGTTACCTCCACCTTTACTCTGAGGGACAAATCCAATAATCTCATTTTTAAAATAAGGGAATGGATGCATCGGCTGATATTAGGAGCTTTCCTGAGAATTTTTGGCATGAAGTCTTGAGAAGCAGATGGGGTGAAGCATGTTGTAGGAAGCAGATTTTTGGGAAGGTGGGACTGAGGAAAGAGATACTATATCATGAACAGACCTGGAGTGCTAACTTCATTTGGCTCGGGGGAAGGAAGGACTGAGAGAATTTATTCCATCTTATGTCCTATTAGAGATCCTAATAGCCTAATAGCCTGCACTGTGGCTCTGGCTCTCCCCAGCTTGAACCTCCCGCAAATAGCTGGCCTTGGGGAAATTCACCTTGCTCAACAATGAGTAATAATTAAAAAAACAGCAACAACAACAAAAAAAACCAAGCAGGATCAACACAGAAAACAAGGAAAATGAAGGAAAGAAACAGAAAAAAACAAGTGGCAAATAAACACCAGAGAAGTGTTGAAGTAGAGTAGAGGCAAGAACAATAATTAGTCATGAATTTAAGATATAAATAAATAAAAATAAGCAAAAAAGAAAGATGGAGGAAGGAAAGAAGAAAGGGAGGGAGAGAGGGAGGAAGGAAGGATGGATGGAAGGAAGGACGGAAGCGAGGGAACAAAACCAAAAAAACTTAATGAAGTATTTGCTTCTATAAAATAAGACCAGGATTAGAGAAATAAGAAATCAGAGCAGATATAATGATTCAACTGAAGAAAATGAAACATGAGTTGCAAAAAGCTCAGGAAAGAGGAAGAAGAAATAAAATAAAAACTATTACAAAAATGAAAGACATATAGTTCATTGTCTGTGGAATGATCATATACATTATCGTCCAAACTTGAACACCTATCAGGGAGGAAGGGTCGGGGGGAGGGATAGATTGGGAGTTTGGGATTGACATGTACACACTGCTATATTTAAAATAGATAACCAGGGCTTCCCTGGTGGCGCAGTGGTTAAGAGTCTGCCTGCCGATGCAGGGGACACAGGTTCGTGCCCCGGAACGGGAAGATCCCACATGCCGCGGAGCGGCTGGGCCCGTGAGCCATGGCTGCTGAGCCTGTGCGTCCGGAGCCTGTGCTCCGCAATGCGAGAGGCCACAACAGTGAGAGGCCCGCATATCGCAAAAAATTAAAAAAAAATAAAAATAAATAAATAAATAAAATAAAATAGATAACCAACAAGGACCTACTGTAAAAATATAAATTAATTGAAAAAAAAAAACACTTTGGGGCCCCATTAATAACATGCCAGGACCACAGGCATAAATCAGGATGTCCTGGGCAAAGCAGGACTTATGATTACTCTTTATTCTGCCATCTTAGAGTTTCTATGAATATTTTCTTCTCTTACTGATAATTGGTTTTCAGAGAGACTTCACATGGGTGATTGATTCTGTCTGTGGTACATCTATTCTCTTGTGTTCTCATTTGCATCATTTTCTTTCCTTTTATTTTTTATTTTACACTAAGGAGACAAGTGTATTCGTTGTATTCTGATGGCTTTCCTTTCCGAAGGGATAGATTGGTTTCTCCTTCAAAGTTATCTTCTAACTGACCCTGAGTCTCTCACTGGGAAATGATCATTGTCTGTGATACCCTCCCCAGGGAAGAACTATGTTGGCCATGTTTTTACACACACACGTCCCCCACACGTACACATACACAAATTCTATATTTATACAACACACACTTTAACAATTTTTTAGCTTCAAACTTATAGAAAAATCTCATACCCTTTACTTGAACTCCCGTATCCTTTACTTGGAAATACCAATTATTTATATTTTGCCCTGTTCACTTTAACATTCTCTCTTTCTTTGTATATTTACGTATAATCTTTATATAAATAAATATATATGTAATACCTCTATATATAGCTTATCTTTTAATATCTATATCTAATATCTACCTATCTATTTATCTTTATATATCATCTGTCTATCTAACTTGTGAGCAAATTGCAGACTTGGTATCCCTTTACCCTTAAGTACTTCACTGTGAATTTTCTAAAGAGAAGAATAGTCTCCTACATAATCATAGTGCAGTTACCAAGATCAGGAAATTTAACATTGATACAAAACTATTATCTAACCCATAATCCATACTTGATTTCATCAATTATCTCAATGATTTTCTTTTAGCTATTTTTCCTACACGGTATCCAGTTCATGATCATGCATTTACTTGTCATGTCTATTTGTCTCCTTTAATCCAGAACAGTTACTCAGCCTCTCCTTATCTCATTTGACCTTGACATTTTTGAACAGTAATAAAAGGCCAGTTATTTTGTTAAATGTCCTTTTATCTGGGTTTGTCTTCTGTTTCCTTAGGATCAAATTCAGGTTATGACTTTTGGCAGGCATATCACGGAAGTGATGATGTCTATCAGGGCATCATATTGGTTTGTCCCATTACCAGTGATGTTGACCCTGATCATTGTATAAGGTGATATCTTCCATGTTTTCTACTGTGCAGTTGCTATTTTTCTTTTATAATTAATAGGTAATTGTGAAGAGATACTTTGAGACTATTTGAAAATACTGTTCCCCATCAAACTTGCACCCATTAATTCTAGCATATACTGATGAATCATGTCTGAATAAGTTACTATCCAAAACATTCCTTCTACATTTATTGGTTGACATTCTGTTGTTAGGAAGAGTTTCCCATTTCCCCTCTCCCATGTATGTATGTATGTATGCATGCATTTTAGTATGGACTCGTGGATTCTTATCTTATTCAATGGGTTAAAATATTTTGCTTTCATTATTTATTCTGATGCTCAAATTGTCCCAGTCAGATTTGGTCAGTGGGAGCCCCTTCAAGCTGGGACTTAAGCCCCTTTGTCATTTTGGCATGGCCCTATCACTTTTAGTACACTTTTTAACTTTCTGGTACAACAAGGTATTTTAGGCTCATTTTATGCTTTCCCTGCCCCAGTCATGGAATCAACCAGTCCTCTAAAGAACACTGGGTTTTTTTAGTGGAAAATGTTATTTAGAAACCCAGATATAGGTGTGCTTATTGTTCCTGGGATGTTAATGCTTTTAGGCCCCATGGGGACAAAGCTAAAAAAAAAATTCATATTTATATATATCAACTCATACTGATGTCTGCATCCCATTCCAACACCACCGTGCTCATTACTGCTTTTTCCCTTTCCATATTTGTAACTTTCTCCTTTATCATTGAAAAACTTGGCTCTCATTATCCTCGATATATTTATTCATTTGCTGAATCCTAGAGTATATAGAAAATAGTTTGAGCATTGCTCACCCATAAACACTGCAAAAACCAAACCTATTTACTAGAGTTCAATATTTGTTTATAGTTCTTTTTGTCTTTAGACTGAGGTAGGAAGTCAAAATAATTGTGTTCAAAAATTAGTCCCTCCGTTACCACCCACACAACTGCCGCCACCTTCAGTGTAGTTATTTAGTTGAAATACAGTTAATGTTCACTTGTTTTTATTTGTGTTGCATTTTAAGGTTTTCCCCTCATCCTTGTTGGTTTTGCGGTATTTTATTTTTTTAATGCATAAAGTATTACCACGGATACAGAAGTTGAAAGTTTACAAAAAGGAATACTCAAAAGTATCATTCTGCTCCCTGCCCTCCACCACTCTTCCACTCCATCCCCACACACCTCCTCTAGGTAATTTATCTCCTTAGTCTCTGATTTATCCTTTCTATATTTCTTTTGCCAAAAAAAAAAAGGTATATTAATTTTCTTATTTTATCTTCTTTCTTACATAAGAGATACCTTTCTATATATACTACTGAACTTTGCTTTTTTCACTCAACAATATATCCAAGAAATCACTGTATCGGTTCATACAAATCATCCTCATTCTTTTTTTTTATAGCTATGTATTACTCCATTGCGTTGATGTATCATGGTTTATTTAACCACTCTATTGTGTAGAGACATTTAGACTGTTTCAAATATTTTGAACTTAACAAAAAACACTGCAGTAAATAACCTTGTGCATATGTATTTTTGCATCATTCAGATATTTCTTTAGGGTGAATTCTGAGAAGTAGGACAGCTGGGTGAAAAACTAAATGCAAATGTAGTTTTATTATGTATTGCCAAATTCCCTTCTATAAGGGTTGGTCCAGCCTCCATTCCCACCAGCAGTACATGAGTGCCTGCTTCCCCTCAGCCTTGCCACCAGATGTTTGGTCAAGCCTTTTAATTGTTGCCAATCCGATAGGTGAGAAATGCTATCTCAGTGTAGTTTTAATTTGTATTTATTTTATTATGAGTTAAGTTGAACATATTTTCATATTTTTAAGAGATATCTATCTATCGAATGTTAATGTGATTTTAGATCTTTCCTCCCCTCAATTTTTAAGAATCTTTTATCTTTGATATATGTTTCTACCAATTGATTTTGCTTATAGTGTTTGTGAGTTTTTTGAGGTTTTTTTGCCATTCAGAAGTTTAATTTTCGTTAACTTTTATGCAGTCAGATTTACAAATGTTTTCTTGTATTACATCTGGATTTTGAGTCATAGTTAGTCTTTCCCTGCTATCGGATTATAAAGGAATTTACCCATGTTTTCTTATACTACTTACATGGTATAATTTTTTACATTTAAATCTCTGATCCATTTGAAGTTTATTCTTATGTATGATGCAAAATATGTTTCTAATTTTATCTTTTTTTCCAAATGACTCTCCAGTTACCCCAGCACTATTTACTAAAAGGTCCACCTTTATCTCAGTGACTTGATGTGTCACCTTTTTTTATATACTAATTTTTACATATACTTGGTTTATTTCTGAACATTTTATTCTATTCCACTGGTTTGTCTATTCATGTGTCATTATCACAATATTTTAGTTATAGAGGCTTTATCTTATGTTTTAATATCTGGTATTAATTACCAGATCATAGTCCCATCTAGTCCCATCTCATAGCCTTTTTTTCCCAATGTTTTTCTCACTAATCTTGCATGTTATTTTTCTATGCAAACTTTAGTAACAACTTATCTACCTTCATAAAAAATTGTTAGCATTTTACTGAGATTGCATTGAATTTATAGATTAACTAGGGAAAACAGACATTTTTATGATGTTGAATCTCTCTGTCCAAGTATAGGGGATGGCTTTCCATTTGTTCAAGTTTACTCTTCGTTTTTTTCAGGAGTATTTTAAAGTTTTCCCCATATAAATTTTGCACATTTCTTGTAAAGTTTATTCATATTTTATCTTTTTTTGTTGCTACTAAGAGGGAGTTTTCTCTACCATTATATCCTTGAATTGGTTATGTTATGTGTATTTAAAGGCTATTAATTTCTGTATATAATTTTATATCCTACGTTATTGAATTTTTACTATTTAAACATACATATATATTCATACTAAGACTGTTGCTTCAGAACAGCCTCAGAAAGTAGCCACGTCCTCATCTCTGTGAATATAATCAGCTCAAACCTAAGTTTGTGTACATAAATTATTTTTAGGTACTGTTCCATAACTTCTTTCAGGTCTTTTGGAGTATACTTATCAAATGTAAAGTGGTCATTATACAATTCTATATAAGGCCCTCAAAAATCAGCTAAAAAATCTGGAACAAATACTTATTGAACTGTTGCCATACATAAACACTGTGAGGCACTTGGTTACAGAAAAATAGCAGGAGGAAGATGACAATGAAGACCTCCACTCAACTTGAGAGTCTAACTAAGGAGATAAAATTTTCTGTCTCTCTTTATCTCTCTCTCTCTCTGTCTCTCTCTGTCTCTCTCTCTCCGCATATATATATAGACTTGGCTAGCAGGTCAAGGCATTACATAGAAGGAACTAAATGAATTAGTTGTAAGACAGAAGGTCAGAGGAGGAAGTAGGAAGGAGGGGGACTCATGGAAGAAGTAGGACTACTGCCTGGCCTAGAAGTAGGCACGGTATTCAGAGAGGCTATAGTCTCAGGGTAGCAGTTATGGAATGTATCGGGGTGGGGAAATTTCCCCCTCTATCCCTCTTAAGTTCTTGTGGCTAGACTAATAATGAAATTGACATAAGACAGATTAATAGATACAGGGAGCACACCTTTCACATGAGAGACTTATTTCCTGCTTTCAGGGCGACAGAGAGGAGGGTCAAGGTGTCCCTCTTGCAGTGGCCATTTCTTAAGTAACTTTGATTCAAAATAATCAATATTTTGGGGTGGCCTGCCCTGAGCCCCAACAAATGCATAAGGCAAGGACCAAATATAAGGTCAATCCATCATGGCTTCATCTGGAGAGCTGTGTGTGAGAGTTAAAACTGGAAACCCAGACTAATGGTCAGATGATGGAGACCCTGGTACCAGGTTAGAGAGCTTGGATTCCATGTCCCTTCTTCCTTCATTCCCCACCCTCCTCATTAGCTTTTAAAAGCCATATTTCCTTTATTATTATCATAGAGAATGTGGTTTTCAAACCACATAGTTTCTTTGATGCAAATTATCTCTTACTGGTTGGTCAATAGGGGAATGAAGTAGGAATAGCACATGGAAATTGTGTTGGTTTATGGACGATTTCCCCATTTTTTGATTAGTGTTTTGAAGCCATTAGGAGCAGGTTTTCTCCCAGTTAAAGAGAAAACCTGAGCACTTTATGAAGACCTCATGAGAAAATGTGAAAATCTACAGAGTGCCTTTCTTTAGTGCAAATAGTGGCTCATTTAGTTGCTTTATGAACCTCTATCCCTTACGCTGTGATAAGCTCTCTGTGTAGCTGTGAGCACAGAAGAGGCTGCAAAGACATTTCCTCTGTATTAAAACAATGAGTTAATGAAGAATGCTATGCTCTGGATTTTCATACTTCTAATTTTTATAAATTTATTTATTTATTTATATTTGGCTATGTTGGGTCTTGGCTGCTGCATGCAGGCTTTCTCTAGTTGCATTGAGCGGGGCTACTCTTCATTGCGGTGTGTGGGCTTCTCATTGTGGTGGCTTACTCTTATTGTGGAGCCTGGGCTCTAGGTGCGTGGGCTTCAGTAGATGCAGCATGCGAGCTCAGTAGTTGTTGCTCGCGGGCTCTAGAGTGCAGGCTCAGTAGTTGTTGCTCGCGGGCTGTAGAGTGCAGGCTCAGTAGTTGTGGCGCATGGGCTTAGTTGCTCCGTGGCATGTGGGATCTTCCTGGACCAGGGCTTGAACCCGTGTCCCCTGCATTGGCAGGCGGATTCTTAACCACTGCGCCACCCGAGAAGTCCCCATACTTCTAATTTTTAATGCAAATGATCTCTTTAGAATCAAGTGCCCTCTAGGACCTATATTTAGGTTTAAAGCTGTAAAGAACTGACTATATGCTAAGTGTAAATATCCTCAGGGTTAAACTATGCTAGTGCTTTTATTAGGATTGTTGTTATTTTCATTTTATTCTCTGGTTAAAAGTTTTAAGTGGTCTGAACCACTTTTCTCATAAGCTGTATTATTATTGTTGTTGTTTTAAATATTTATTTATTTATTTATGTATTTAGCTGCACTGGGTCTTAGTTGCAGCACGCGGGATCTTTAGTTGCAGCATGCGGGATCTAGTTCCCTGACCAGGGATCGAACCCAGGCCCCCTGATTGGACCACTGGACCACCAGGGAAGTCCCTGTATTATTTTTTTAGTGCATAATTTTGTAGAATGCAAAGATTTTTCAGGAAAAACAGTTTTTACAAGGCAGCAAATTCTAATCTTCATCAGATATTTACACAACATAGTTGACCTAATGCGATAATTATGTATTTTATTTCTCTTAAAATAAGAGAACTATGAGTACACTTATGAGTATTCATAATACTATTTTAGTCTAGAGTCTTATCTAATTAACTTTATTTGTTGACTTGTTTTAAAATGAAAATCAATGTAGATGAATAATATGAGTTAGCATTTATTTTAATTTCTGTTCAGAGAGTGGTGTATATTGGTCACACCAAATCCAAGGGGCCAAGATAGGCCAAATGAAGTTGATGAAATCCCATAAGTACACCAGACAAAATCTATTAGGCTACGGTTGGAGATAATAATTTGAAATAGATATGTTTGGGGCAAGGTTTAGTATTTTTAATTTAGTGCCCCTGAAAAGAAGGGTATGAGAAAATAATTTCAATTTTGGTATTACATTAAATATATCCCGTGTTTATTCCTAAACTAGTCAATGAAATTCTCTTCTTATTTAAAATATGGTTTTATGATTACCTGGCCATTGGGAAATTTAGCCATTAACGTCAAGGGTTATTTATTCTATTGCTGGTTCAGAAATGCCTATTTATACAAATCAAGGGGGATTTTCAGCAGCTTGAGCCTTCTTTTTCTTTTTCTTTTTAAGCTGGCAGAGTCAATGGTTAAAGGAGGAAAATTCTAAATTGATTGAGTTACAAATGAATACAGTGTTAATTAAGCCAGGCCATTGTCTTTAAAGTGGAGTTAGTATATTGGAAGTCAGATTTCTCTTGCTGTTTAGTCAAACTGCCTAAGGCTGCAAT